>NW_026126566.1:1800000-2190000 GCF_943737965.1 Phodopus roborovskii | reverse complement strand
GTACAAGTGATCTTAATATGATCAATGTATAAGGAAAAAGGGTTTGTTTTGGTTCTGTGTTGAAGTGCCTGTGTCAAGGCAGTACATCACAGTGGATAGCTTACCTCACATCCAGAAGTGAGGTGAACAAAGGGTAGGAAACACACTCTCTTTCAAAGCATGTACTCAGTGATCACAGACCTTCTTTTGGCCTCAAATTTTAAAGTTCCAACTGCTGTCAGGAGTTTCACTTTAGAGGCCAAATTTTTAACACATGGGCATTTGGGAGGCATATAATATATACTCAATTCAGGTTAGAGTATATGTACACTTATCTTTCCCAAACCTCTGTTGAGTTTTCAACTGGTGAAAATAAGACAGAACTTTTGGGACATTTCCTTAGAACTTTACAAAACAATCAATAAATGTCAATTATCCTTATAACAATACTATTGATTTTGATTTGGCATGAGAAATCTAAACACATAGCTTAACAACTACTGAGAGATTCTTATAACCCTAAATTTATGTCACATATGCTCTCTAATGCAAGAAAACTGATTTATTACTGTGAACATTTTATATGTAGCTCTAGGACACTCAAGTGAGATGTTTTTGGAAAAGAAATGTTATAAATATACTCATCTCTCAAAAACAGAGTATTTCTGTTCCTACACCATAAACCCGCTCCAACTTAAGAGTATGAAATAGTAACAGCCAACCCAGTAATATGAGAGAAGAAACATATGAGGTGTTTCTGAATTCAACAGTCATTATAGACTACCAGTGGATGGCCAGTGTCATTCAAATGTGAGAGTTAGCAAGGGATGATCCAGGAATTCATGAAAATGGAAATTCAAGGTACCATGGGACAGATGTTCAAGAATCTTGGTGAATACTTAGAAGTTAGAAGAAACAAAGGGAATATGGTCCTGAAATCAGGGCAAAGAGATCATGGAATAGAATGAACAAATTCATTCTTTTTACCATCTTTTTTTTCTTGTTCCTTTTTTATTTATTTTTTCTTATTTTGCGTATTGATCCCAGTTCCCTCTTTCTCCCTCCCATGCCCCTCTGACCATCCTCCCATCCCATCCCCTCATACCACAGGGAGAGTGGTGTATTGCAGGAGGGGTCAACAAAATCTATCAAGTCATTTGGAGTAGGGTCTAGACCCCCCTCATGCTTCTAGTTTAAGGGAGTATCCCTCCATGGGGAATATGCTCCCAAACTCCTTTTGTGCACCAGGAATACATCCTGGTTCCGGTGTTCGAGGTCCCTTAGACTGCCCAGGCCTTCATACTGAGATCCATGTTCAGGGGGTCTGAGTTGGTCTAATGCTGGTTACCCAGCTATCAGTCTGGGGGTGTTCATTAGCTCCTCATTGTTCAGGTCAGCTGTCTCTGTGGGTTTCTGTAGCCTGGTCTTGTCCTCCCTCTCTGCATCTGGATTCCAGCTCAGCTCAGTGTTTAGCTGTGGGTGTCTGCTTCTGATTCCATCAGCTACTAGATGAGGGCTCTATGATGGTAGATAAGTTAGTCATCAATCTCATTATCAGGGAAGGGCACTTATGGTAGCCTTTCCACTGTTGCTCAAATTGTTAGTTGGGGTCAGTCTTATATAGGTCTCTGGAGAGTTTTCTAGAGTCAGTTTTCTCTTCAAAGCTATAATGGCTCCCTCTTTTATGGTCTCTTTCTCTCTCTCTTCTCTCGTCTATTCCTCCCCTGACTCAATCTTCCTAGTCCCATGTGCTTTCCTCTCCTCCCCTTCTCTTTCTCCTAGCTCCCTCTCCACTCACTGTCCCCCCACCACTCCCAATATTCTCAGGAGATCTTGTCCCTTTCCCCTTCTGTGAGGGACCTTGTATTAATCTCTTAGAATCCTCCTTGTATCCTAGTTTCTCTAGGATGCTGATCCTTTGCTCTATGTCTAAAATCCATATACGAGTGAGTACCTACCATGTTCCTCTTTTTGTGACTGGGTTACCTCATTCAGGATGGTTCATCAAGTTCCATGCATTTGCCTGCGAATTTCAAGATTCCATTGTTTTCAGCATAGTAGTATTCCATTGTGTAAACATGCCACATATTCTTTATCCATTCTTCAGCTGAGGGGCATCTAGGTTGATTCCAGATTCTTGCTATTACAAATAATGCTGCTATGAACATAGTTGAACAGATGTCTTTGCTGCATGGATGTGGGTCATTTGGGTACTCTGCTTCAGGCTGTCTGGATTGATCAAACCACATTAGTCTGGAAGGAATCCACATCTTTTCATTTTCTGAGGAAACAAAATATTGATTTCCCCAGTAACTGGTTCTGTCAACTAAATTTTGGAGTCCCACCAGCACTTGTTAGGAGTTAATTTATTATTTTACATGTCGATCCCAGTTCCTCCCCCCTCCCTCCATCCCTCCTTGCTTTCCTCCCTCCCTTTTACTCTCTCTGCCCTCTCACAAGTACCCTAACCACCCTCCCCTCCCATCCCCCCACCCAATTCCATATGTAGGGGAATGCCATCCAGTTGGGGTTATGTAGATCTGACAGGACATGTAAAGTAGGGACTAGGGCTTCTCTCCTGTCTCTAGATTAAGGCAGTTATCCCTCCAGGTGGATGTGTTTGCAGGTGGTCCTTTTGTGCACCAGGGATACATCCTGGCTCCACTGTCTGAGGTCCCTTAGACTGCTCAGTCCTTCTGGCTGAGACCCATATTCAGGGGGCCGAGTCAGTCCCATGCTGGATTCCCAGCTATCAGTCTGGTGGCCCGTTAGAGAGCATGTTTTTTTAAATGTAGACTGAGAGAATCAACAATAAGGAACACAGAGCCCAGCAGTGTTGGTTCATGCCTTTAATCCCAGCACTCAGGAGGTAGAGGCAGGCAGATCTCTGAGTTCGAGGCCAGCCTGATCTACAAAGCTACACAGAGAAACCCTGTCTTGAAACAAACAAACAAACAATGAGGAACACAGAGTATTCATGAGAGTTGTGTTCTGCACATTGTGGTCGTAGTGCGGATGTGCTACTGAGAAATTTGAACAGTTTAGGGAATAACTATCATGACTAGTATAGTGTCCTATGGGGATTAATTTAAAGAATAATGCTCACTTGGATGAATGAATTTTAATACACTAAAAATCAATCTAGTTAATTTATAAACATATCAGATATTGCAGTTAGGGGCTTTTTGGATTGACACAGAGGGAAATGATTATACATTTAAAATTATTCTTCTGGGTGAGGGGCAATAGCTCAGTTGGGAAAATTCTTGCATCATAAGCATAAGAACAGGAATGGTTTAGATCCTGAAAACCCAAGTCAAGCTTGGCAGAGCAACACACACCAGTGTGTTGTGAGAAGGGAAGCAGAGACAATTCCTTGGAAGCTCATGTGTCAGCTACCCTGCATTACACAGGAGAGTTCCTTGGTAGTGATGAGGAGTCCCTGTCTCCAAAAAATGCAGAAGGTACCAGTAGACAAACACTTGAGGGTGACCTCTGAACTGAAGGAGCATCATGAACCGTAAGTATGGAAGGTCTACAGCTCAGAACTTCTATCCTAAGTGATAAGGTAATGGAGTAGGGTTAGGAGGAATGATGGTGAAATCATCGGGTTTGTTGCATCCAGCACCATTGTAATCAGTATTTGGACTCCTTCCACCAACAAGGCAGAGAAGAAGGAACAGAGTGAACACAGGCAAAGAGTGTAGCTTGCTTTGAGGCTCTGGTGCGTGGTAACTGTTGATGTCACCTTCATGTTGCTCACCAGCCACAAGAAGGGCACGTTTGGCCAATTCAAACTTGAGAAAATTATTCTAGTTTCTGAATTTCAAATTCCTGACAAACCTCAGATTCATGTAGTGCCTCTTAATTTAGTGGCATGATATTTAACTCTGACTATAAAGGCATTTTATTTAGGGTCTAAGCCTAAAATGGCAGGAGAAATAAGCTGTGGAAAAATGAATATATTAAAGAACACACCTAAATTCTATTGGTTGGGAAAATAGGAGGTCCACTATGTACATAAATAGAAAGGCCAGAAAAAGAGGATTTTTGATTTATCCAACTTGTGGATGAGATTCCTGAAGGAACCCCTATATTCTGCTACATTCTCTACCACCATGTCATAGCAAATAGCTTTCTTTGGGTTTTATTACAAGTCCATAAGGAATTATGATGGAAAAATATGAGATGACGCACCAAGATTTGAGTCTCTCAGCTTCAGTGACTTGGAGTGGATTCCCAAACGCCTGTGAACCTTTATCATCTCCTATCACGTGTGACTGTGAGTCTGCTCAACCCAAACAGAAGTGGGGACAAAGTGAGAGAGCGGCTGCTGCTGCAGCATCTGGAGGAGAGCAGGTGTGAATCGAATGTCCGCTCTTCCAGTTCTGCATCTCTCCAAATGCTCCTGTCACCCATCAAAGATAAAAATGACCCCTCTTGGAAGACCAGTGGTGGTCTCCTCATAACACTGGAAAGTTCTACTTTACTATGAATTACATTCTTTGGTAAAACTAATCATTCCATTTAGCAAAGTTTCTTTTCAGGTGAAATTAAGAAATTTGCAAAGGTTCATATTTAGTAGAGGAAAAGAAATTTTCACCAATTTATCTAAATTCTCATTGTTTCTATTTTAAAGCTAAGTTATCCAGTCTATCACACTCACCCATATGTATATGATTAGACACACATGCATGTAAACATATATGATGATTAGATACAAATATGAGATTTTAGTCTTTGTATAGATAGTTTTTTTTTTTACAATATTTTTATATTTAAAGCTTGTTTTACCTGTCAATCCCAGTTCCCTCACCCTCCCCTCCTTACTTGTTCCCCTCCCAACCCACATCCCATCCCCTATCTGCTCCCCAGGAAGGGTGAGGCCTTTCATGGGAGATCTTCAAAGTCTGCCACATCATTTGGAGCAGGGCCTAGGCCCTTCCCCATGTGTCTAGGCTGAGAGAGTATCCCTCTGTGTGGAATGTGTTCCCAAATTCCATTCCTATACTAGAGTTAAATACTGATCCACTACCAGAGGCCCCATATACTGCCCAGTCCTCCTAACTAACACCCATGGTCTAGGGGTCTGGGTTGGTCCTCTGCTGGTTTCCTAGCTATCAGACTGGAGTCCATGAGCTCCTCCCTCTCTGCAACTGGATTCCAGGAGTTTTGCTTAGTGTTTAGCTGTGGGTGTCTGCTTCTGCTTCTATCAGCTACTGGATGAAGGCTTTAGGATGGCATATAAGTTAGTCATCAATCTCATAATTGGGACAGGTCATTTAAGGTAGCCTCTCCATTATTGCTTAGATATTTTTGTTTTTGGAACAAGAGTGTTGTTTATTTGTTTTTGTGATTTTTTTTTTAAATTTGAAACAAACTTTTTTTTACATGTCAATCCCAGGTCCCACACCCTCCCGTTCTCCCCTGTTCTCCCCATGAACCACCATTTCATTTCCTTTCTGCTCCCTGGGAGCAGACTTCCATGGACAGAGTTTAAAGTCGGTGATATCATTTGGAGCAGAGCCCAGGCCCTCCCCCATTTGTGTAGGCTGAGAGAGAATTCCTTTATGTGGAATGGGCCCCCAGAGTCCATTTGTGCACTAGGGTAGCCTATCCACTATTGCTTAGATTGTTAGTTGGGGTCTTCCTTATAGATCTCTGGACATATCCTTAATGCCAGATTTCGCTTTAAACCTATAATAGCTCTCTCTATTATGGTATCTCTTTTCTTGCTCTTCTCTATTCTTTCCCTGCCTCAATCTTCCTGCTCCCTCATGCCTACCTCTTAGTCCTAACTCCCTATCCCCTCCCAACATGCTCCCAATATGCTCAGGAGATCTTGTCCCTTTTTCCTTCTCCAGGGGACCATGTATGTTTCTCTTAGGGTCCACCTTGTTTCCTAGATTTTTGGCAGTAAGGATTGTAGGCTGGTAATCCTTTGCTCCATGTCTAATATCCATATATGAGTGAGTACATACTGTGTTTGTCTTTTTGTGAGTGGGTTACCTCCCTCAGGATGGTTTCTTCTAGTTCCATTTATTTGCCTGCTAATTTCAAGATTTCATTGTTTTTTTTTTCTGCTGAGTAGTGCTCCATTGTGTAAATGTACCAATTTTTCTCCACCCATTCTTCAGCTGAGAGGCATTTAGGTTGCTTCCAGGATCAGGCTATTACAAATAATGTTGCTATGAAAATAGTTGAATAGATACACTTGTTGTATGAATGTGCATCTTTTGGGTATATGCCTAAGAGTGGAATTGCCAGTTCTTGTCGTAGACTGATTTCCATTTTCCTGAGGAATGGCCATATGAGTTCCAAGTGGCTGTATGAGTTTGCACTCGCACCGGCAGAGGAGGAGAGTTGCTCTTTCTCCACTCTCCAGCATAAACTGTCTTTGGTGTTTTTGATTTTAGCCATTCTGACAGGAGTAAGATGGTATCTCAGAGTTGTTTTGATTTGCATTTCCATGATGGCTAAGAATGTTGAGCATTTTCTTAAGTGCCTTTCAGCCATTTTAGATTCCTATATTGAGAATTCTCTATTTTAGTTCTGTACCCCACTTTTTAAATTGGATTACTTGGTGTGTTGGTGACTAGCTTCTTGGTTTCTTTGTATATATTTTGGAGATCAGCCCTCTGTCAGATGTGGGGTTAGTGAATATCTTTTTCCATTTTGTGGGCTGCCGTTTTGCCTTGTTGACTGTGTCCTTTGCCTTACAGAAGCTTTTCAGTTTCCAGAGGTCCCATTTATTAATTGTTGATCTCAGTGTCTATGCTATTGGTGTTGTGTTTGGAAAGCAGTCTCCTATAGCAGTTCCTTCAAGGGCACCTCCCATTTTCTTCTAAGAGGTTCAGTGTGGCTGGATTTATGTTGAGGTCTTTGATACATTTGGACTTAAGTTTTGTGCATGGCAATAGATATAGTTCTATCTGCAGTGTTCTGCACACCAATATCCAGTTATGCCAGCACCATTTGTTGAAGATGTTTTCTTTTTTCTATTGTATAATTTTAGCTTCTTTGTCAAAAATCAGGTCTCTGTAGTTGTGTGGGTTAATTTCAGGGTTTTCAGTTAGATTCCATTGATCTACTTAACTGTTTTTGTACCAATACCAAACTGTTTTCAGGATTATAGCGCTATAATAGAGCTTGAAGTTAGGGATGGTGATGCCTCTGGAAGTTGTTTTCAGAGTCATTTTCTTTTGCTTCATCTGTGTTGGGAGTCTCTAGACTGTGCTGGCATTATATTGATCTTTCTGTTGTGACTGTGTTTTTATACTGTAGTCTACACATCCCTTCTTACAGTGTGTACTGGTGGGGTCTCTCCCTCTCCTGGTAGGGACGGGAACAAGGTTCTCTTCTGGTGGGTGCAAGCAGGTCCGATACTCTGATGGCTCTCCTCTTCCATTGGGTGGAGGTGGGACTAGGGCGCTGGCAGACTCTGGATGGGCGGATCTGCTGGGATGGGTTACCCCGTGCGCACTACCCAGTTCTTAGGAGACTCTGAGCAGGGCACTGGAAGGTGAGCTTTTTCAGTGGATTGATATGGGACCAGGATGCTGGCAGACTCTGGATAGTCAGGTTCACTGGGATGGGTTCCCCCATGTGTGTGCATTCCCTAGGACTCAGGAGGCTCTGACCAGAGCCCTGGGAAGCATGCCTATAACAGATCCATGCTTACCCCTCCCGTGGATGGAGGTGGGAGCAGGATGCAGGTAGAGTCCATGGCTGGTCCGCAGGGACGGGCTTCCCCACATGCAGTCCCCTCCAAGCAGGGCCCCTGAAGGCAGGCAGGATACAGGCTCAAGCTTACCTCCTACCTTGGTTGGAGGTCAAACCATGAAGCTGGCAGACTCTGAGATGGCCAATCTGCCTGAATGAGCTCCCCCACATGCAGTCCCCCGTCCTCAGGAGGCCCTGAGCAGGATATTGGAAGGTGGCTTCTTCCATGGGTGGAGGCAGGACCAGGACACTGGCAGACTCTGGACAGGCTTGTCTCCCGGAATGGGCTCTCCCAGGCGTGCGTGGGCCCCAGGCCTCAGGAGTGATACAGTGAATTTTTATACCAAGTTATTTTTCTGTTTACAACCATTCAATTTGATTCCTGACTATCAAAACTGAACTAGTTTACTATCTAATATGTACTGATCAAGCACATAGTTTATGTTAAAAATCAAGAGTGACAATTAGAAAATATTTCATAATGTTAGGAGAGAATGTTTTCATTATTAGAAATTATAAGACACATGTCTGATGGATGCTTTCAGGTCCTCTGTTATCTCCTGAACTAATTTCTGATTTGAGAAAACTCAGTTTTTACTAGAAGTATCATGGGAAAGGAGCTGAGCTTCACACTCTCATGCAGACTCAGCATTGGATTTCTTTTCCTGGGCCCGGGTGATTAATAGAAATGGTTTATCAGAGAATCCTCAGTCTTGGTGAAAAGTTTCTGTGCCCCTATAAGTTTCTCCACCAATGCATCAATTCAAATCATACCAAATCAAAATGAATTAGAAAAAGCCCATATTTAATGAATACAACACTCCCAGATGGCTTTGCAGGCCCCTGTCCCCAAGAGATGAGACAGGAAAGAGAGACTAGAAAAACCACACATCTATTTTCTTGGGGGGCAGTTTAAATACCCTGTGGGAGTGGTCTTGAGATCTCTGGGGGATAGGTCATTATTTGGTGGGATTTCTGAGAAGCAGCAGGAATTGGAGGGAAGTGGGGGAGGGGGCTTGGGTGGAACTTCCACCATAACATCCCAGACTCTGGATGCCAGGGGCTGGGATAAAGCTTCCTCCATAACACTTGGGAGTTTTGCAGGCTTTCCGTGTTTGTCGTTTTCTAATTAGAGTTGCCTTTGCTTTACAACAATTTGTTTGAATGTCACAAATAATATGTCTGAATGTCTTCCTCCCTAGATACTCCTTACTTTTCTCATTGAGCTATATCAAATCCAACTAACCTCTGACTTGTCATGCATCCCAGGAGCAAGCTCAAAATTAGGAAAACAGTGGAAGGAAATAGAATCTAGCATGCTGTCTGAATGTAATTTGTTTTGGAAACTCAGATTATTTCCCCCTTTGAGACAAGGCTTTACTAAAAGGCCTAGGTTGACTAAACTTGTGATTCTTCTGCTTCAGCATCTGGAAAGGTGCACTTACAGATGTGCAGTACCTTGCTAACCTTGAAAGACATAGGTTTTAAAAATAGTTAGAGATAAAGATAAAACAGTTTGGTAATCAGTCTTTATGATGCAAACGTGGGGACTTGATTCCTAGTTTCCCACAACTACTAAAAGGGTGGAGGTAAGCCTGACTGAAGTGCTGCCTTCTCTCATCTGTCTCCTTTAACTGAAAATGAACAGAGGCAAACATGCCATTTCTAAGACTTACCCCGCTATGTTGTGAGTGGTAAGTCACTGGTTCTTATGACACAAGAAGCCACATGAAGAAGATACTTGAAAATAAGTAAGAAACTGTTTAGCTTTCTTAAGTCTGTCATCAAGATGACTATATGTCACAGGGTTCCCACACAATTTCTGCTAATGACCCTGAGCCAACACACAAATTCCCCTTGTGAATTATTTGCTTGGAATTAACAGGTTGATTGATATAGAAAACATACACAAATGTACTAGGCATTCAAAATGTCTGAGGGATGTTTTGAGATAGATAATTTTTTTAAAGCTCAGAAAATGCCTTTGAATTATTTTCCATTTGCAAATGAGTAATCAAAATTTGTAATACTTTATATATCACAGTAAAAAACCCCACATTTTCCATTTAAAATTTCCTGTTTTCAATTCAAATTAAGATGCGTTTTTCATCAACTTGTTATTAAGAAATGCTAATGAAGCTCCTAAATTAAAAACAGACCACTCACCTGTGGCATAGACTTCATGAAGCGTGAGGCAGATTTTTTTTTTTTGCCAGACCGTTTCTGTTTCACACAGGCTATTACACAAAACCAAGGTTTTATACTTGCTGTCATTGATTCACAAGGTCCTTTTCAAAATGTGAATGCATTACTTTAACTTTGATCTATATCCTAGCATTCTTCACTCACTGTACTCTATAAATACTAGGAAAGTATAATTTTGGTTAGTTTTAGTGATTCTTTTTTTATCCAGGAAAACTCTAGTTAGGTCTGTTCTCATCCCTCTTTTCCCCATTTCTTTTCCTTTAAAAAACCAGAGAGAGAAGAGCACAAATCTTTCTCATTTTGTGAAAAATGACCTGACACGAATGTGATTTAATGTTGATTTTTGGCTCAAAGTATTTTGTCATTGGCTGGAAGTGACAGGCTGCTTTCTTCTACAGTATGAGCCTGAGTAGAATCAGCTGTCTC
The DNA here is from genome assembly GCF_943737965.1 of Phodopus roborovskii. Taxonomy (NCBI): domain Eukaryota; kingdom Metazoa; phylum Chordata; class Mammalia; order Rodentia; family Cricetidae; genus Phodopus; species Phodopus roborovskii. The sequence goes on along the minus strand of NW_026126566.1, from coordinate 2,179,668 downwards.
AGAAGTCCTGTTTCCCAATTTGAAGACTCTGTTGGGCTCTTGTTCCCAAACTTCCTCCCAGGGAAGGGCACAACTGGACTGACCAATCAGATCACAGTGACCCCTGAGCTTCATCACAGATTTTATCACACTGAGGTAGAAATTCCAAAGGCTCCCATGGACATTGCTAGCTCAGTGGGAAACCCAGGTTATTTTTACAGGGGCCTTCTAATTGACCTGCTCACATATCAGTGCAGTCAACACTCCTGTTGAAAAACATTTCTGATTTGCTAAAGTGTCAAAAATTCTGCTGCAGAGTTTTGAATTTTTCTAAAATACTTAAGAAACAAAAATTCAATACTAGCAGTTTGAAATAAGACACTGAGATGAAAATAAAATAAAGAAAAAGTGAGAAGTTTGCATTCTCTCTCTCTATATATATATGTGCGTACACACACATATATATGTACGCACATATATACATACACATATATACTCACATATATGTGTATATAATATAATGCGTGTTGCATTCGTGCAAGCACACATGTGTGGGAGACAAGGCAAAGTATTGTCATTTGTGGAAAGGGTTGTCCAGGATGATGGCAGCTGAGTGCTGTGGGAAGAGCACTCTAGAGCTCCCCATCCCCTGCAATCAAGGTGTTCTGCAGTCTCCTCAGCAGGTTCCACTTTACAAGTCAATCTCTTGTTTTCCTGCCTTGCACCTTCATTGCCAGATGCTCAATTCTTTCCTACTGACCCTCAATTATTAGTGGATTTCAGTTCTTTAGCTTTAAATTTTTCTTACCTTCTCATTACTCACCATAGCCTCCCAATCAAATAGTTAATAATTTGAAACAACCAAAAACATTGGAAAAGTGGATGTTCTTAAGGAGACCCTTGGGAAGTGGACTTTTAAAGGCAAATAAAATTTTTGATCATGGTGTATCCACTTCTAAGAGAGGTTACTCTGCTTTCAGATTTTATCTAGAGCTGTGGAAAAGCTCTGTGTGGCTCTCAATTATACTAAAAAGAGTCATAGTGCTCCCTCAAATTGAGCATCAGATGAATGTATTAGAGACACATGATCTTTGCACACATTTCTCACTGTTGTCTCTCAATTAATGTGGGAAAATAAAATTCTAAGAGACTGCTAGACACAAATTAGTTCTCTGCTGAAGTTTCCAATACAATTTAACTGGCCTCACTGTAACATGTAGTCTCTTGGAGCATCCAACCTTGTGCCCAGTACTAAAGGATCTTTAGCAGTGTAGAGGAATCATTTCTGCACTTAGCACAATAAGGCCTTATTACAAACTAAGTAGTGAAAGAAGGGTTTCAATGTGCACCAAAGGGAAAAAGATGCACAAAAAAACATTTTATTTCAGTGACTGAGTTGGCTTGTCATGATGATTCTTCATTTTCTGAAACACGGTTTTAAGGTGTTTTTCGGTTGTTCACCTATAAATGTGTGTAACTCTCTGAGCCTCAGTTTCTCCAGGAAATCCTTTAGAAGAATCCTTATACAATGTATAATATGTACGTTGTCTTCCTTCTTAGCATATTCATCTACCAGGTTTAAGAAACTTACCTTCCAGGATACTGCATATAATTACCAAACTGTTTTATGTATCTGAAATCTTGCTACTTTGTGATGGTTAGTGATTATTAAAGAAATTTTAAAGCAGTTATTGGGGAAATAGCCTCCCAACTAACTCAAAATTCAGCATCTGAAAAGTGGAATTGTCCATACTCAGTTTGAGGTGGTTCAGAAAGGAGCCATGCCTTACAGGGTTGACTTGCTATCAGAGCAGCAGACAAGGTGAATTCAACAGAACAGCAATGATTCTGTCTCTGTCTCTGTCTCTCCCTCTCTGTATGCCCGTGTGTGTGAGAGGGAGAGGGAGAGGGAGAGAGGGAAGGAGAGAGAGAAAGAGAGAGATAATGTGGTGTATGTAAATGTATGTATGACTGTTTTGTTGTTGTAGGTGTTAATTGGCCTTGTTACTGATATAATTCTAACACAAGTTAGAATGTGGTGAAAATGCTGTTTTAATTTTTTTTCTGCACATCAAATCTTTGCTTCTGCACTCAAATTTCTCCATGCAATACTGACATGCTACAGATGTCAGTTGAGCAAAGCAAAAGAAATGAAACAAACAAACAACAACAACAACAAAAAAAACAACAAAATTTCAACAAAACATATTCCCATATTCCAGGATTTGAGGATGAGAGATACATTTAGATCACAGATATAAAATTTTTATGGTCTTCAAAAGAGAGGTCTCCAAGGTAGGATCTCCATGACACAATCCATAAATACCATCAAAATAACAAAATAAACAAAGCAAATCATTTACACTCATAAAAAACAATAGGACAAGAATGATCATTTGAAGCTATAAATTAAGGAAAACTTTACAGTGGATCATAAAACAGAAAGTTTTAGTCTAAAGCAAAACCAAACAAAAAAACTGACACAGTCTGATATTAAGATCCATCATGGACCTGTAATAAACAAAAATTCAGAGAATCTACAGGCTTGTTTGGGTAAAGTACATAGATTTTTAAAAGATGAAGAGTATTGCATTTGCAATGTAAAAATAAGAATGGAGGAATCCAGTCAGTATTTCTTGCTTGCCAGCTGTAGGGACTTTTGAGAATCTTGTTTTACATGCATATGTAAATCGGAGTAACAGTAATTGCTACAGGTGAATTTCATGCCTTTAAAAAAAAAAAACTTATTCTAAAGAACATTTTCAGCTGGGTGGTGGCTCACGCCTTTAATCCTAGCACTTGGGATGCAGAGGCAGGTGGAGATCTGTGAGTTTGAGGCCACCCTGGTCTACAGAGTGCTAGGACAGGCTTGAAAGCTACATAGAGAAACTTCGTCTTGAAAAACAAAAACAAAACAAAACAAAATGAAACAAGAGCAAAAAGAGCATTTGCTACTGGCTACGTAGCTATTGCAATTCATATCCAGAACATACGAAAATTATGTGAACTCTTTTTTTGTCACTACCAAGTTTTGATATCCAGAATTATGTGAACTCTTTTGAAATAAAAAGCATATCAGTCTAGTCCTTGACTCTCAGTAATGACTTCATGTCTATTGTATGATTATTTTCATATTGTTTTCCTATCAAGAACACATGAATTCACAAATGAATTCATGCTTTTCACGTGGAATGACACAATTCCAGGCTAACCCTTATAGGACCAACCTGAAGCATTGGGTATCACTGACCAAGATTTTGCTTATTTGATGCTGTTTTGTTATTATTATTTTCTTATAATAGTTTACTTAATTCTTTACTTGCTTATTCTTGGATAAACACCTGGAAATATTAGCATTTAATCAATTAAAATTGTACAAAGTTTATAGTAAGTTCTTTGTTCAGATACATAAACAAATACTCTTCTTCAACAGATTATTCATAAAGGTTGTTTCTTGTATCTTTCAAACAAGCACTGCACAAAGGATCATTGCTTGTTGGATTTTCATTTGCCTATGATAAACTGAAAATTTTCTAATTCATATTCTGTATCCCAAAATGCAAATATTTCTCCTTAATTTCAAGTTAATAGTTTGCAATTGATTTTTTAATATATCTAATTATATATTCTAAAATAATATAACTTTTAATACAATCAAAATTTAAGATTTAATACATCTCACCAGTTTTCTTTATGCAAGTCTATTCTTGACAAATTCTGTATCTTAAGAAATAACATTACATCTCTAGTATCATCACTTATACAATAAAATCTTACTTAACATTTGGTTTTGTTCATTTCTTAGTCCTCTGAACCCATAGAGCACCAGCACCTGACAACTTCTCTCCATAATAAAATGTGTTTCTTTCCAAGATCCTCACTCACAGACCTATAGTGTCAAGCTGAGATTACCATACTCTCTCCAATGGACAACTGAAATAATTACATGGACATTTTATTGATGCCAGTTTCTCCAGATCTTAATCCACACATCATAGTAGTTACAGCTTTGTAAATTGTACACCTATTCGTATTTTGTCTCTGTTTGAGAATCATCCCTGGCTTTATATCACCAGATAGTCATATGAACTTCAATAAGTTTAAAGTTCTCAGGAAGGGTGAAATAAGACCATCACAATTTATTTCCAAACTATCCTTCAGATTTTTATTCTAGCATTTGCCTTTACAATGTAGACCAAGAATTTCAATGCTTTTTTACTGTGTCTTTCCCCCCCATACTTTCAGAAATAATGATGCTTCCTCACCACTGATCCATCTTTATTCAACTTAGTATTTACAGTCTGTGGAGTTAGAATGACTAAGAAGCTGAAACCATGACTCTTAAAAGGTACTTGATAGATGAATGGGCTTCTTAATACACAATTGTCTCTCACTAAAGACCATTTCCAGTCTTAAATTTCTATATCATTTGAATGTCACAAAACACATGTTTTAGGGTTCTGTTCTGCAAACGAGTGATTGAATACTTGAGGGGTGAAAATAGTTGTGTATTTTAGCAGTTAGTAAGTTGTTCAAAAAGATCAGATTCACAACGAGCCCTCTTTTGGCTATTAAATGTTTTCTCACTATCTCACATGGTCCATTATAATGGTTTTCCACTCTATTGTGTGGTTATAATGAGCTCATTTGCAAAGAAATGCACACCTGATACTTAGTGCCCAAAGCAGAGCCATTAACTATGGAGTATCTTATTCAATTAAAGCTATGCTGTATATTTAAGGTACACTACGGTTCTAATTTACCTCTCAGGGAAATAGAAACAGTCATATAACTAGCACTGGCAAAAATGTAGTTATCTTTTTTTCAGTTAGAAAATTGCTATATTAATGTTAACAGCAATAGCATGTAGTGGAATTTGAAGCATACTGTAAAATTATCCAAGCAAAATGTTAAAGATCTTTACCACCAAGTCAAACTGCATAGTGTTTATGGAGTTAGTTATGATAGCTTCCTACTCATCCAGATTAGAAATACAGCAAAATATTATGAATAATCTGTACTTAAATTGCTAAGTAACTGATATAAAACTGTGTAAGTAAAGCTAAGATAGACTACATCAGAATTATAACAAATGAAAGCTAATATTTTTCAGATGTTAACAGATAAGATCTTATGTGATCTTAGGGTCATTATTACATATGTCAGTTATAATTGTACCAAGGACATACTAAAGTAAGATATAATTGAAACTTCAGGTCATTAAAATGCAAATGAATGCTTCCTGATATTTATTTGAAATCCCCCACTATGAAAGTTATTTTGTTTTATAGTTTAAATGTTCTTTACAATATCTTGTATATATGCTCAAATAATTTTAATCTACTATATTTCCTTTATGTGATGGAAGGCAGTTTTAACACTGATTTATAGAAAAAGTATCAATTAGTATTATCCAGGTCAGATATTCACCATGATATATATTGATAGAAAAAAGGCTCAGAAATATCTTTTTAGGCCATGTACAATATATTGAGATTTAAACCCAGAACCACATTAAAACAAAACAAAACCCCAGAGTTTTCTTTCCCAAGTAAATGGCAACTTAATATATTGTGAAATGCTGTGTCAAGTTAGTGAATCCATTGCTGAAAGTATTGTAGGACTTTAGCTGGGTCCCAAATCACTGGAAATTGAAGATGTTAAAAAAAATTAACAAAAGAAAAGTAGCTTGAGACAGCTTTGGTTTTGCTTCAGAATAGGCACTGATCTATGCTATACTGGATGAAAAAGGTAAACCATAGAAAGTGACTGAGTGTCACCCAGGGGGCTGAAGAAGATCCCAGGCATTCAGTACTAACCTGATTGTTGCAGTGGCACCCCATCTCAAAATTGTGTAATAAATTCTTGAGCCAGAGTTTTTCAGGCACATCAAGGCTAGTGCACAAATGAAATCTCAAGAGATTGTGTCAATGTGCACTAGAATTGCACAAGTTTAAGCCATACAACTTCCAAGCATGGAAGAGAAGGAGGCATGACACCTCTCCTAGCCAAGAAGTTATTTAGTTGATAGCTACCGGGAGAAGGGAAATCAGTTTTCTTCAATAGAGTGTTATGGGATACCTGGATACCAACCATTCTCCAGGGCAGGTCATGTGCTTAAGAGTAGTCTATCAAAAACAAACAAATAAACAAATACATTGAACTGTTTTTTTGTTGATGTTTTGCTTTTAATAGCAAAAAAAAAGAAAAAGAAAAAGAAAAGAACACTAAGCTAGGTGGGTGGGAGGTGAAGGCGGACAAGAGAAGTTGGGGGAGGGGAAATAAAAAGATAAAGATATTGTATGAAATTCTCAAAGAATAAATAAAACATTTTAAAACAAACTATACAATAAGAGCTTAGTGGTATGGGGTAGTAGAAACACAAGTAATTTGTTTCAATAAATCACACAAATTGAAGGCATGAATTTGGAGAATTGGGAAACTCAATCTTCATTATGCTAGCAGGCCCAGCCAACTGACCCAGTCAAGCTAGTGCTCTGGAGAGACACTGGGCCTAATCCATAGTTTCTTATAACATGCATTTTTTAAAAAACCATTTCTGTTATTTGTAGATTTATTCTATAGGACTAAGGACCATTGTGAGAAGGGTTTGAATGTTAGCCTATATGAGTAAGGGCCATGAATGAGCATGTTTACAGAAGAAGAAATGATTAGGGATGATGTTAGGGTAGTTATTAAATAAGTTTGCTTATAAGTAAGAGGGGAATGGTTAAACTGATGTAGAGAATAAGTGAGATTATAGAAGAAAACATATTTCTCACAGCTACAAGTACAGTGAGAAATTTTTAACTTATTTTGATACCCTTATATCACCATAAGACATCAATTCCTGGGTCTTTTCAGCACAAAGCTGATAAACTAACATCTGTATAGGCATAAGGATCTGGGATCATGATGGGAAGACAAATGGGCGGACAAATTAGTAACAATGAATGTTATTAATGTATAGGACACAAAAGATAAAAGAATACTAACAGAAGCCTTTTGCTATATTTCCAGTCAGCTGGAGCTGCAACATTCAGACCTATGTGAAAGACATAGGGTCAATTTTATAACAATAGATAAAATTAGGGTGGCAGTATATAAGGACAACAGTTAAAAACAGTTCACTTGTTTCTTCAGGCAGCTGAATATTCAATTTTCTACTATTCATGGACCAGCTGCCTTCCAGCTTTGCACCTGGAGGAGGGCTGAAAATGTGTGCCCTTGGCTCCTTCAGATGGCCAGCTGACCTGGTGTTGACAGGTCAGGAATGGACTCTGACTTTCCATTAGTTGACTTAATCCTGTGGTGTTGGACCCCAGGACGCTTCTCTGTCATCTTTGTTGTAATTGAGGTGGATGACATCAAGCAAACAAGCATGGTCAGCAGAAGTCCCCATTGGGATTTGTATGTATAATGCAAAGAGCTTTTGTGCCTTACTTTAAGTATTCATGGCTTAGCCTCATGCTCTTAACTCAAAAGAGCACAGCTAAAAAGTAAAACACAACTTGTGGGAATCTTGAACCCATATTTATTTTTAGGAAATAAAATATGGAGGATCTCAATTTTTGTTAACCCTTTGACATAAAGATTGTATATCCTAAACATTGTTGTCTAATATTGACCATCAACATATAATATTTCTGTCTTGTTATTATTTGATTGTTTTGTCTTGAATGTATTTTAATTCTCCCCCCACCCCCAGACAGGCCAATAAGGCCATCAAAGGATTTGGCTATTGATCTCTTAGTCCCCGGGTTAACTTTTCTGAGCAGGGGAAAACTGAAGGCCAGAGTAGAGTCTTGAACCAATGTGCAGACCCCAGATCAGCTGTGCAGTAGGCTTAGCTAAAGATCCCCTGACCGTGGCACAGTCAGTGCTCAGGGTATATCATGAGAGAGGGAGGGAGCAGAAAGACCATAGGAACAAATGGTCAGGGAGGACTGGACTGAAATAATGTATTCTGGACATGGCAAGACCATTGCATTCATGAACTCATGGCAGCTGTTGCTGCCTGCACAGCACTTGATGCTAGCTAGGCTTCAAATCCAGTCTATTTTCTGAGGAAAACAAAATAGGAAACTTTTAGTAATCAATCAAAAGAAGCCAGTTTCATGAGTTACCTTGTTCCCTGGGCTCTAACCCACAGAGGAGGAAATCACCTGATGTCAATAATATCTTTCCCTCTACTGGACCCTTATTCCTTTTCAGGCTACATTTCCGACCTGCCTGCACTACATCTGCCATCTGTTCAGTAGGCTTGGTGTTGTGCTCCTCATGAATCATGGAATGAACAATTAGATCCTTAGATCTGGTGTTGCTAAAATTGAGCTCTTAGCAACTGATGTACTCTTGAGATATAAAGATAAGAATGGAGAAGTTACATTATTTTGGTAAGGTCAGTAAAAGTATCTTTGCAAGACAAACAATATATATTTCAATAAAGACAAAAATGGGTTTTGCAAAACAACGCATAAGGAAAACTAGAGTAGTAAAAATGAAATCTTGGTGTTCCAAACTTCTCTCCTATAGACTCATCACAGTAATTTGATTCCTCAGTTAGTCATAGAGAAGTTTAAAATTCTATCCATTTAAACAGAATAATGTGTTCCTTCTCAAGGCATTGTTAGTTGGCTTAGTTTCCCTTTTTGTTTTTTAAGAAGATCATGGAGGAAAGCATGGAGCACAGAAGTAGATTAGATTGTGCTTGGACCATGCCAGGAGAGCCAAGTGCCTCCTTTTCAACCCTGGGTCTTCATGCAATAGAAATGAGCTTTCAATGGGCCAGGGTATGTTACTCTAGACGATTTTCCTGAGTTCAAAGAGAATGTGATGATTTCAGTTACTTAAATGTTGACTTTCACTCAACAAGAGATCTCCTTGTAACTACACACACACACACACACACACACACACACACACACACACACACACACACACAGTCCATGGGTGTGTTGGCTAAGCCAACAATGTCACTAACTAGAATGCTTCAGAATCTGTTCACTATTAATCAGGATTTAATGATCCTTAGAAATTATACAGGGCAACAAAACTAGACTCTTAGAATTTAAAAGAAGAGACACACGAGGCTCTGGTTAGGGAAGCCTTTCTGCATTTCATGTTTCAATTTTTAGTTCTATATAGGAGGATACCTGCTATTGCTTTTCAGCTTGGGAATATAGGTAGACATTTACATCTGAGAAGACAGCTAATTCACCAGTCATAATCCCCTTTCATAATGTCTCACAGGCTTACTTGGCAAGCTACTAATTTATTTTGAAAAACAATTCTATGTATTTCTTTCTCTTACCCAGTATCAAATAAGTTTTCTGAATAACATGGATGACCAAAGACAGAACCCTCAATAGTTTCTGTGCTTTACCAAAAATCAGCATGGCTGGTGTGAACAACTGAGTAGTGGATGGCTTAACAGATAGAGAGGCATGCAGTGTGTTCAGGGTCATGAGACTTAAGCAACAGATCTAGACACAAAATACATTATGACCTTGACATTAAATATTGTTTATATTTTTTGTTTTATTGAATAACATTTTAATTTTTAAAAACATGGTAATTACAATATAGCCATATTTCTTTTTTAGATCCAATCACAGAATGGTTGTTTGGCTGGAAGGAAGACAAGTAACTCCCCACTTGCCCTCTCTGTAGAGTGTGAAGGCAAAGTTGGAACATGGAGTTAGGTAATAATTTGTGTCTGTGTGGGACATTGAAAGCCACTGGCTTGTATGACTTTGTATTTGATTTATGAATGTGTCAACATGGTCAATAGGTTGATGGTTTATGTGGGTAGGCTCGATTGTGCCCTCTGGAAATAGGAAAGGACAGAAAGCTTGTGCTATGAGAGAGTAAATTACAGAATATTCTGGTTATAAAAATTGAATATAAGGGGGGCCAGAACCAAACCTGAAACCTGGAAGGTGCTGACACTGTTAGAAAAGCTGGTAACATGTTAAACTATGGAAGTAATAAAATTATACTTTACAAAAGCCAAAAAAGAAAGAAAAAGAAAAAAAAGAAAAAGAAAAAGAAAAGCCTATGATAACGTTGACTCCATTTGTTGAGGCTGAAGGTGATGTCTTTCTTGACACAATAAACTTAAAATATAAACACAGCTTTAATGGGTACATCCAGGAGGCCTTTAGATTTACTTCTGTAGCTCAAGGGAAAATATAGTTTAGAATTACCTCCAGATTGGGGAGTAACTACAGAAATGAAGAGAACTAGGTCCATAGGGGAACTGTATTGCAAGAAGAATGGTATGTGTACTGGGAAAAGAATCATCAGAAAAGTTCCCTGGCATAGTCATGAAACAAAACAATTATAAATTAAATTTAATTAACATTTAAATATCTTGGTATTTTTAAAAATATATTTTAATTAAAATTTAACTATATTCCTTTCCTTCCCTCCAGCTCTTTCTCTTTGAAAGATTCTATAAGAAAAATCACAGATGGGAGTAAAATCTTACAGGGAATACAAATATGTATTTGTATATGTATAATGTATATATGTATATATATATATATATATATATATATATATATATAAAATATGTAATGACATGAAAAAAGGGAAAAGCTAGAGGAAGGGAGGAGGAAAAGGAAGATATTGAAGGCAGGGAATAAAAGGAGTTGACTACGGTCAAACACTTAAAAGTATCTACATGAAAAAACTATGTACAATGATTAGGCACCAATGAAATGCAAAAAATGATTACATTCTGAATATATAAAGAATCTCAGAACTCAACCATAAATCAAAATCTTGACAAGTAAGGAGAAAATAAAAACTTCAACACTTATACACATGAGAAGGTATTTCGTCCCCAGTATATATTTATAAATAGCTGTCAGCATTCTGCTTCAAGAGAAAAACCAAATAATTTGATAGTATATATCTATGTCTGTCTGGGTTGAGAATGTAGGATTTCACATGTCCTTTTGTTGAAAAATTAGTTGAATGAATCAGACTGAGCCAGTTTGAGAATTAAGTTACATGGCTCCAGAGTCCAATCTCTTGGCCATGGCATTCTCAGCCTCTCCAACAACCAGGAAAGAACACTTATCCTGTGCCCATTACTTCATCACATACTATGGTGACGTACAGAATTGATCAAATATAGTTTCTTTATGGAGAGACTTAAAACAGAAAGATAAGTCAATGTACCTGAAGCCTTCGGATATATCCATCCATGGTCAAGTTTAACAAGAAGTCTAACATATGAAGAACACAGGATCTGATCATGACAATTAGAGACTATTGAAACTTCTGTGAGACTCTCATGCTTTATAAAATCACAGTAGAAAGGCTGCAAGAATCCATATGAGCAAGGCTTGGGCCTTCTGTACAGTCTAGATTCTTCTATTATCTAATATGCAACTGTAATTTTTTTGGAAAACATATTTGTTATGTATCTCTTTCAAACTTGCCAGGGTCTTATAATCCACTTTGTCTCTAATGACTTGATATAAATAAGAATGATCCATATTCAGACAAGACAATGAGATAATTCAATAATCCCCCCATGTTAGGACCTCCACTACCTGATGAGCAAGCATCTCCTCTTAGGTATTATCTCATCAACACTAAAGACTGACCTCATGCTCACCGAGTTACTCTTTTCTTTTTTTTTTAGAGGGTGACGCCTTTTTTTTTTTTTCCAGAATGAGATGTGCCAGGGCCGATTGCTATAGATAGCCACGGAAAAATTTTAATTGACCCTGATTAAAAGAAAATGTTTTTGAGACTGCAGAGACAGAAGCCAGCTTGTGAGACAGCACCTCCCCTTAAGTTTCAGATTCACTGTACTATAGCCCCTCAGTCTAGAAAGAAGACAAGTGTGCGTGCATCAGCTAAAACTGCGTGCATCTAAAACCTGCGCTGCAGCAGGGGAGGGGGATAAGAGAAGGAGGTGGGGTGGATGAGAAAGGGCACTGGAGAAATGGTACTCAGAGGAGGACGAAACCAGAATGAGCAAGTGAGATCAGTGGAGATGTGAAACTGAAGGATCAGGGGGAGGGGAGAGGTAAAGCCAGATTTTTATTGGAAGCGATTGAAGTGGTTGCTATGAGACCCGCTCCAGCAGAGGACCAGCAGGCAGCCCGACGCTGATGGTTCTTGTCATACACTAAAGCTTTCCTTTGACACAGTTTTAGAGTTGTTTACTGTCTGAGCAAGCACCTGACACGGGTGGCTTTTTCTTCCTTTTTTCTCCTCGGGTCCTCAGGGTAAGATGGAAGTAGAAAACGAAGCCCACTGCTGCCCTGGCAGCTCATCAGGCGGGTCCAGAGAGTACAAGGTGGTAATGCTGGGCGCAGGGGGCGTTGGTAAAAGCGGTAAGTTTTCAAATGTCGGGGAAGGAGGGATCCGCACAGAGGCAGCCGTATAGACCACAGGAGTTAACAGAAGAGCATCTGGCAGGGTGATTAAAAGTGAAGTCTTAAGGGGAACCTCCTGAGTCAGGAGAATTCAGAGACAGCAGTCATGATGTGTAGAACTTTAAGAGGACAATTTGCTCCTTTAATTTCATACTGTGTAATATTTGTTCTGGGTTTATACAGTCTTTATATTAGTGGTGAAATATATTAGACAGGCACGTGAGAGAAATTTTCTACTCTCCTGGAAAATATACAAATTAAAAGAGAATTTTGCAGCTATTTAGTTAAAGAGGTAGTCACAAACAGGCTCATCCTCAATATCTTCTGTGCCGGTTGTTGGAAGGATTTTCTTTGCCTGTGTTTTGATGAAGAGTTAGTGCCCTGTCTTTGATTTTCTGTGTCTGCCATTGCATGCATAGGCTTTCAGTACTAACAAAAAGTTGGATTTTTAAAGTGGTAGTGGTTAATAGAATGTTTTTCAGTGTGGGAGTGGAGCAGGGTAGTTGAGCCATGCTTTGTGGTTAAGAAAATTAAAGGAAAGCTGTAAGAAGGAGTATGAGGTAGAAATGAGAGGAAGAGATGAAAATTCAAGCTGGCATATCATAGCAGAGTTGGCAATGGTTTGTTTCTCTAGGAGCTTAAAACACCAGCAATAACAAACTAAATGAGCAGATACCCAGTGATGCTTCAGGCTGAGTCTCACAGCTTGGTTGTGGGTAGGACACAAGCTGATAACACAGTATCCCACTGGGGATATGTGTTTATGCAGAGTGAGCCTGAAAAAATATTACCAAATAAATTCAATATTTTAGTTCATGGAAATAAGAGTAACTTTGGTGAACATGTAACAAGAACGAAAAAAGTTGAGAAGTAAAGGGAGGAGAAAGGATAGTGACTATAGTTTTCAGGAAATATAGAGAGGGCAGAAAGAATAATAATATACAGAAAACCCCTTTTCCATCCAAAAAATGAAATAGCATGAATGGGAGGAGGGAGTCAGGTAGTTCTAAAAATGGTAAAGTGCTTGTGTATCAGAAGGAAAGAAGCATGGCACAGCTTTACAACTTTAGGAGTGAGGACTTTAAAAATGTTTTATTTTCTGTTTAAGCAAGCAATGGCTTAAGAGGGAAACCTAAGGGTAAAGCAGATTTAGTGAGAGGAGCAGTTGAAGGGTGTAAGCTATATAAACAAGGCTATGCTTTGAAAGGATTGAAAAAGACTCAGAGATAGATAGAGACACAGAAGAGATGGAGATGGAGGAGAGATAGAAGAGCATGTTAAAGATGCTGGAAACAGTCACCGTGAGAGGTTCTTCCCCTGGCATCATGTGAGCTGAGACAGATGTGGCAAGAGTCTGAAGAGCCACATGTCATTTGCATGCTAGTTGTTGCCTTTTTCTACAGGACATGGGCGGCATGGAAGGAGAGAAACTTGTCAGCCTGTTTCCTGGTCTGAGACCTGGAATTTAGAGTTGAAGTCAGTGCCAGAAGCAGTTTCCAGCAGGCCATTTACTATGTAATCCTGTGATATACAATAGTGCTCTACTTGACCCTCCTTCCTGTGGGATTTTACTGTCTATTCATTGTCACTGTCCCAATAGCTGATGATCTTCAATAGTCTGAATTGCTTTTATCTTTACCTTAAGTGAAAGAAATACATTTATCACCAAATATGGAGTGAAACATTTCCAGTGTAATGCAAACAAGAGTTGGCAGCTGGCCTTTACAGAAGGTAGAGGAGGGTAGCCCTGTGGTTTTTCTGATTAAATGGCATGTTGGATAAGACTTCATAAACTATTATACGTATTAATATTTTCACACAATGAGATTTTCCTTTGAGTTTCACAATGATGGAATCACATCTTGCTCTTGAACCAGCCTCTTCTCAAGTTTATTTTTGGCTATCAGTATGCAAATATTCATCACTGATCTCATTACTAACCTTTAGAATGTCCAAATGTTTGCCTTCAAATGAACTAAAATGTCTTTAAAAGCCATTTTTTATGTGACTGAAGATTTGAATTAATAGAGAAATTTCTTGAGATTATCTATCTTGCACCATTGTGTCCTTCCTGTACAGGGATGTTTGGGAGGGATACCTCTCCAAAAGTTAATGAAGCCACAGAAAATTCTTATTTATTTCCAGTTCTGAGCATCAGGCTGGAGTCATCCCTGATCAAGGACAAGAAAATCAACATACTGTTACAAAATTATTAAATGAACAAAATCTTAAAGATTTCTATATCTATTAAGAAATCACATTGCTTTTAAATCCATAATTTATTAAAATATACTATGTTGAGTCAAAACTTATAAAAGGACTTGTTACTTTGCTGAATAACAGTTTCTATAAGACTTAACTATGTAGGTAAATCAATGTTTTGTGTGGGAAAGTTTCAAACCATGTGTAACAAATCAAGATTATTGAGTATGTGTTATTCACAGACCTTCAGTGGCTACTCCAATGGGGAAAGATGAAAGAAGGAGATACTTAGAAAGAACCTAGGAGTTCTGGCAGGCAACATATATTAGATACTCACTTTTATCCCTCACAATGGCAATGAGGTGTGTGTCCAATTAATAGACTGAAAAATCACGCAACAACTTGCACCTAGTCAGAAAAATAAAACACAGAATTCTAAGGCCCTTCATCTAACTCCACTGCATTATTTTTGATATATCAAAGAAGAAAAGTGAGGACTTCTATCACTCACCATCAAAGAAAAAATGGGCCTGCTATTAACACAATATTTTTCCTTGAAAATTATAACAATAACTGTTAGTTATCTACCATAAAACTCTAAATCTATTTCGATCTGACTTTGAATTGATATAATGAATATTATACACAACATTTAATCTATATCTATATAATATAAAATATAAGCTTGTTTATATAATTAATTACCACATTTTAATATTGTTCAATAATGTTTCAAGTGCAGAGAAAACATAGATTAACAAAACCCATCTCCATCCTATTTGAATGAGGAGAAATTGAAGGTTGAAAGGATGATTTGTATCTATAATACAACTTTCTCAACACCCTGATATGCTTTTCTACCATTGGCTTTACAGAGGATGACACAGAGAAAATTGGACCACATAATATACATATAAAGTAGCAGGTTGATAGAATGTAGCGTGTAGAGCTAATAATGTGCAATGAAAAATATAGACAATGATATCACACTGTTTCTTAAGTTTGCGAAACCAGTGATTTTAGATGTTCTTCTTACTCAGGAAAACAAACAGGGTAAGTATGACATGTGTCACACTGGATGTGTGAAACACAGTCATGTGCTCTGTGGCAAACTTTTTTTTTATATTTATTTTATATAACCAAGTCAATTTAAATGAAAACAAACATTTATAGACAATATTTGGGAATTTGGGCGTCATTCTTTCCAAACTACTTCCTGCTGGTAAGGGGCGCTGTCATGGGGGATTCTAAGAAGATGCAGAAATCCTGGCTGTAGTCTGTAAGGCAACTTTTGCTCAGTGGTGACAGTACCATGGGATTATAATGGATGTAAATAACCCTTGTGATATAGTTATTCTAATATCATTGCACAGTTCATCATTCATGTGTTTAAGCTCATGCTGGGATATATATTAATGACAAATAATTATCAACAGTACAGAAAACATGATAGCAATAATTAATTATTATGTTACTAGTTCAGGTACATGTGTGTACATGTGTGTTGTGTGTCATTATGGTACCACAGCATGTCTGGTGGTCAGAAAATAACATGTGAGTATCTATTTTGTATTTTCACTATATGGGTCCTGGGGATACAACTCAGGTCCTCAGACATGGCAGCTAGTACCTTTATCTGATGATCTGTCTCACCAGCCCTTGTTTATATATTTGTTATCTTATACTTTTGTCATTGTTTAAAATACATATTTATATGCATGCATGTTTATATATGATATACTCTTGGTATGTATTAGACATATCATGCAAGTTCATGCTGATATTTTTTTTTTGTGATGCTTGCAGAATGGCAAATGACACATTTGTTAGATGGTATCTTGGTAGTTACCCAACATGTGGCTGTATATGTATTAGTAACTGTTCTCACAATAATAAACGTAAGAGTCATGATAAGAAAACTGCTTACAAAGAAATCAAGTGATACGCAGAGAGCTACAGGCAACCAAGGAATACTGAGGTGGGGTGGTGTAGTAGTCTGCTTCCAGGAGGAGCCACTAACTGTTTATCCAATAGTGAATGATCAGGCCTGCAAACATATATGTACAAGTAACATTATACAGATCGGGCAGGTTGTACTTATGTATTTGGGAATATATATGTGTATCATATATATATATGAATGTAGTAACAATTAATATAAAGAGGGGCCATGAATTTGAAAGAGGCCAAGGAGAGGTATATGAGAGGGTTAAGAGGGAGAAAAAGCAAGGGGGAAATTATATAATTATAATCTAGAAAAAGAGAAAATAATTAAAAAGTAAAAATGAGAAAAAAATACTTAATGCATATGCATGAACCCATTATTATTTTTTATATGATGTTTTTAATTTTAATTTGAAACAAGCTTGTTTTACATGTCAATTCCAGTTCCCTCTCCCTCCCCTCCCCTGTCTCTCCTAACCCCTTTTCCCATTCCCTTTCTGCTCCCCACGGAGGGTGAGGCCTTCCATGGGGAATCTTCAAAGTCTGTACTATCATTTGGAGCAGGGCCTAGGCCCTCCTCCTGTGTCTAGGCTGTGCATTCCTCTATGAGGAATGGAGCCCATTATTTATATAAAAGGGGCAGATAAAATGCTTATGTGTTTGTATTTGATAATGTTACAGTAAATGAGAGTAGAGTGAAAAATCTATGTGTAACATGCATTGTAAGTATAATTGAAAGCAAAGAGAAAAATTGGATTGGACCAATGGACTTGAGGTATGCTATGTCCATTTTTGGCATCTCTTTGTTATGCTCTCTTCTTGTTTAGAAAAAGAAAAGTCTCAAGGTTGTAGTGGAAGAGTTTTGCTGAGGCTAGGCAGTTCTGAAAACTATTCAGAACACCGAGCTTTCTCATTGTGATTTGTGCAATAATGCTGCTCCTATGTCTTGTTGTGCTGAACTGCTGTTTGCTTTTCCTGTGTTCAAAAGTGGCTGACTTAGGGCAGACATGAGCAGATGCTAACTAACAGTGTTGCTATCTTGTTTTTTAAACTGTATAGTATTTTCATAGTGTTTGATAATAAAATAATTAAATCAGGTCTGTATGTCATCCATCAGGTTGAGATGAAGTTGGGACAAATATTTAGAGATTAGGCCAAGAATACACAGAAATAGGAATAAGGACATGATGTCCATTGAGGCTTTCTAGTGACATTGTTTTCCTCCTAACTGAATTGGAAGAACAGATAGCATAATCGTGAAGTTGTCTTGTTGAAACTATGTCTTTGTACATTTCAAATGTCAAGTCTGTATGAAACATGGCAGAAGCCATTGAGAAGGCAGAAAATTTATTCATGACATGGATTTTTCACATTGTTCCCGACCTCTAGGGTATACCTATTTCATAGAGGAAAACTGGCACATAGTACCAAAAAAAAAAAAAAAAAAAAAAAAAAGAAAAAGAAAAAGAAAAAGTAGACATCTGATGCAGATAGTTCAAGGATGCCTATATCTGGGTATGAGAGCTAAGCCCATGCCACAACAGGTAGCATTTGTACAGTACAGATGAGTAGACCATTTGGACCATTTGTTATATTGAGAAGAAACAGTGTGGAGAGTGATGAGAAACATACTTTAGCAGATGTTGTAATATATGAAAAGGCAAGAAGGAATTTAGATAGGAATTTCAGGAAGAGGTCTTATAAATTAGTATCTTCTGGGAGTAGTAGGGAAAAATCTATCCTGGACTAGGAACTGAATATTAGGCAACTGAATATGTGTTTGTGTGTATGTGTGTTTGTATACATACACACATACATACATATGCCTACATGCTTATATTCACATATGTATATATGTATATGTATATGAATATATTAAAACAAAAGACCTATACATACAAAATTATTAGAGAACTAAGAATTACTATAACTGCGACATCATAAAATGAAAGTTGACTTTTAAACCAAGTAATTATGTTCTCCCACATCCTTTTTTGATTTATCCCTTTTGTAAATTCATAGTTTTATATAGTGGATCTTAAACCCATAATTTTATGTAGTAGATTTTTGTAAAAGAAAAGCAGGGACAATATGTTCTGAGGTTATCAGAAGGCATCACACATAAGACTCACTTTAACCTCAGTGAATCCTATAAACAGTAGGATTGAGCCAGCATCTGACGTATTAAATAAAGGCAAAAGGCCAAGTATATCATGCATGGCCCCAAGGCCTGGTGTTTGGCCTTTTAAGTGAAACTTTGTGTTTAAGGAAGCTGAACAGCTGTCATGTCATCACCACATGCGATGCTGTGGATTCTGCAAAGGCAGAGGAAAATGTAACGGAAAAATAAAAAGATTTTAAGACCCAAAGGTCGCTGTCCTCACCCTCAGTTGTTACACTCTAATTGCAGTGCAGACCATCAGCTCCTGTAGTGCTGTCACAACAATCAGCCAGAAGGTTCAAATAAAGCTCACTGGGAAATGGGACACATACTCACTTTCTCAAATGATGTCTGGAAACAATTCCAAGATAATATGTGCTCTATAGACATTAAACTTATGAAAGAGAGTACTGGTCGGTACCTTTATTTGATGAGTAGCAGGAGACTAATGAGTCTGTATTCGTCCCTAAACCTCTCCTGTGTTGGTAGCTCCTAACATTGTGATAGTATGTGGTTGCTCACCTTGATTTGTAGCAGTCTGAATTTTATGAATGAGAAGACAAAGGCTTACATCAGAATTAATTCACAATGTGCCCAAATATAGACAGAGACCAAATGAAAAACTCAAGTTCCTGTGCATATATCGGAAGGTTTAATTTCATTTTGGGTGGGAGAGGGTACTATGCATCTGAGTTCTAACAACAGCTACATCTTCATGTAGATGTTTTCTAGATGTCAATCATAACAAAGCTGAAAAATCCAGCATTCTATCCTAACAGCTGGTAATGATGACCGTATTTAAATGGGAAAACAGGAGAGGTAAACAGCAAGGTCAAAATCTAGTTTATTGAGGGAGTTCTCGGGGTCTTGGAAACATGGAGAAAGGTTGATAATCTCAGATGGAGATAAGCAAGTAACTCTGAAAATGAGAATTTTAGTGCAAGTTGCAGGATTAATGAAAAAAAAACCAGTGTGTTGAATATATTAGATTTAAATCTACCAAGCATTAACCTATCTTTGGTAGTATTTCATCTATCTATCTACCTATCTATCTTCTATTAATTATATAATTTGTAAATAAGGAAGGCGTTTTTATCTTCAACTTCCTTCCTCTACATATATGTATATGCATATGAAATATATAGTATGTATATACATAAAATAAACATGGAGTGAAAGTTACAAATGGAGAATATTTTCTTTCTTTCCTTATTTTAGAACCCAGGTGACACGAAGATGCTCCTAGAGAAGTAAAAAGGCCTTAACTGTTACTAAGAATGAGATACAACCTTGATCCTATACACAGGAATATAAGTGAAAAAGAATTGCAACGTCATATGTACAATCATGGAAACATCAATGTGTCACATGGAAAGTGATGAAACTGAGAGGAATTGAAGTCATTTGTCAGGTTAAATGAACCATTGGGATATAGACTTCACAACAACAGAAGTTTTCTGGAATCATGAATGATAGATCTTTCCAATAGGCTATCCTGCTTTCTGTTAGCCAGAAGGAATTTTGATTCTCTAGGTAGAGAGTAGTGTCACCAGTGACTGACTGTGATTGCATCTCTGTAGCTTGCCATATTTATAATTGTTCCTGATGGCAGCTGTTTTCTGCAATGCTGATGCACACAGAAGGGACTCATCACTGAATCTGTCTGTTGTTTACAAAGCCAGTTAAAGATTTGAGCTTCATCAATGGTGATGTTTTATAAACATTCTCTGATGAATGGCCAAGCTGAGCTATTCGCTCTTTTGGTCTTTCAGCAGGCCTCAGCCACGTGCTTTTGTTACCTACTGTAGCACACCACTGGCTCTGTGCTCCATCCTACCAGAGCCCTATACAAGCTAACATCACAGGCTCAGCAGAAGGATACAGACTTGTTTTATCCCCACAAGCTCTCTGGTACCTCAGCAACCTATACTGCCAGGTGTCCTAGGGACCATAGACTAACCGATTGTGCCACTGGCAGCTGACCTGAACAAGTACGAGCTATGGGCCCACCAACTGTGCCACTGGCAGCTGACCTGAACAAGGAGGAGCTAATGGGCCCCCAACTGGTAGCTGGAAATACAGCATTGGACTGACTCAGACCCCCTGAACATGGGTCTCAGCTAGAAGGCCTGGGCAATCTAAGGGACCTCAGACAGTGGAACCAGGCTGTATTCCTGGTGCACAAAAGGACTTTGGGAGCACATTCCCCATGGAGGGATACTCCCTTAACCTAGAAGCAGGAGAGAGGGCCTAGTCCCTATTCCAAATGGCTTGACGGATTTAGATGACCCCTCCTGGAGGGCATCACCCTACATGTGGTGTGTGTGTGTGGGGGGGAGTGGGAGGGGAGGGTGGTCAGGGGCCAAGAGAGGGAGGGAGAGAGGGAAAGAGGGAGGAGGGAGGAAGAGAGGGAGGGGTACTAGGATCAATAAAATAAAAATAAACAAGAAATAAAGGAAAAAAATCTGTATCTATTCCCTCTGCAATGTGTGAGAGATGGAAGGTGAAGGCAGGGTGGTACCACCCTGTATTGGGAGGAAATGAAGGAAAGTGAGGTTTACAGTACATACTAAAAAGTCTTTAATTAAACTGAAATTAAATGGTATAGGAAATTAGTTATCTCACCGTATAAACTGGGGTGTTAAGAAAGGAGAGAATTCTTTAATTAGAAAATTCACTGCATAGGGAAGTTCATATTTGGAGACTTACCTATTAAATGGGCAAGAATTCTTGGTTTTTCAGCTTGTGGTTCAACTTAATCCACTTTAAACCAAGCAATAAAAGTGCATGTATGTATGTGTGTGTGTGTGTGTGTGTGTGTGTGTGTGTGTAGTATGTGTGTCTCTTTGTGTGTATATGTGTGTGCATGTGTGTATGTGAATTTATGCACAGTCATAAAGGACTCTCATTTTGTTTAGTATTCTTTCAATTTTGTTCTCAAATAGCATCAACAGAGCTAGCCCTTTTAAAGTTTTGCACACTTATCTGTTCTTATTCAGTAAACACAAAGCTTCATGGGCTGTAGGAAGGTCTTATATTGAAGACATAGCACTTATCTTAGTTGATGATGAGATGAAATGAGGATGATGAGACTATCTTAGCTGAGGCATCAATCATGGTCTGTTTCCCTTGCCAATCTATGTTCTTGTCCCTTTTTACTTTTCATGAGAAGGTTCCAGTATAGAAATGAGGATAACGTAAGCTGGGGATTTGGATATCCTAGGAAATTGACAGTTATGCTTTGTTACCTGCAATAGGAGTTACAACAGTGATCACAATGGCTGTCACTCATAGATTACTAAGAGAAAAACTAGGGATATAGTTAAGTGTATCTATATATATATATATTCCTCTGTGTAGCTGTGTAGCTTTGGCTGTTCTGGAACTGGCTATGTATACCAGGCTGGGATCCTTCTGCCTCTGTCTCTGCCTGCCTCTGCCTCCCAAGTGCTGGGATTAAAGGCTTGAGCTACCACCGCCTGGCTTTGTTGTCATTTTAACCTAAATGGGTAAAGGTATTTTTAATTATTTACACTCAACAGTAGTTGATTTTACATAAGCCACTTAAACCATTTTCTTCAAAATGGCTTACTTAAAATTATTTTAGAGTTGCTGGTGTGGACTGCATAGGAAAATATTTTCTTCTGTAAAATTTGTTTAAATTAGAAACAATCTTATTTTACATATTAATCATATCAGTTCTCTCTCCCTCCCATCCTCCCATGCCCCCTGTAACCCCTCCCATGCCACCTTCCAGTCCCCAAGGAGGGTGAGGCCTTCCACCAGGTGTTATCAAAGTCTGTCAAGTAATTTGCGGCAGAGTCTAGGTCCTGCTCCATGTATCTAGGCTAAGAGAGTATCCCTTCATGGGGAATGGGTTCCCGATGTCTGTTCCCGATGTGCACTAGGGATAAACACTGGTTCCACCGCCAGAGGTCCCTATAGACTGCCCAGGTATCCTTGCTGACACCCATGTTCAGGGGGTCTGGTTCAGTCCTATGCTGGTTCCCCAGCTGTTAGACTGGGGTCCATGAGCTTCTACTTGCTCTGGTAAGCTGTTTCTGTGTGTTTCCCCAGCATAGTCTTGACCTCTTTGCTCATTATTCCTCCCTCTCTACAAATGGATTCCAAGAATTCAGCTCAGTGCTTAGCTGTAGATCTCTGCTTCTGTTTCTATCAGCTACTGGATGAAGGCTCTAGGATGTCATTTAAGGCAGTCACCATTCTCATTATAGGGGAAGAGCATTTAAGGTAGCCTCTCCATTATTGCTTAGATTCTTAGTTGGGGCCATTCTTGTGGATCTCTGGACATTTCCCTTCTGCCAGATTTCTCTTTAAACATATAACGGCTCCCTCTATTATGGTATCTCTTTCCTTGCTCTCCTCTATTCATCAGACTCAAGTGTCCTGATCCCTCATGTTCTCTTCTCCCCTCCTCTTCTCCCCTTCTGTTTCTCCTAACTCCCCTTTCCCTCCTCTCCTGCTCCCAATCTGATCAGGAGCTCTTTCCCCTTCTCTGGGGGATAATGTATGTCTCTCAGGGTCCTCCTTGTTTCCTAGCTTCTCTGGTGGTGTGAATTGTAGGCTGGTAATCCTTTGCTCTATGTCTGATATCCATATATGAGTGAGTGCATACCATGTTTGTCTTTTTTGTGATTGGATTATCTCACTCAGGATGGTTTCTTCTAGTTCCATCCATTTGCCTGCAAATTTCAAGATTTCATTGTTATTTTCCCCCCGCTGAGTAATACTCCATTGTGTAAATGTGCCACATCTTCTTTATACATTCTTCAGCTGAGAAGCATCTAGGTTTTTCCAGGTTCTGGCTATTACAAACACCGCTGCTATGAACATAGTTGAACAGATGTCCTTGTTGTATGAATGTGCATCTTATGGGTATGTGCCTAAGTGGAATTGCTGGATCTTGTGGTAGACTGATTCCCATTTTCCTGAGAAACCACCATAGTGATTTCCAAAGTGGCACATAGAAAAATATTAATTATAAGCTGTGTACTATCATCAGAATACTAAACCTTGTTTAAAACTTCTGCCTTCCTTTTCCCCAGCCTTCTTCCCTCCCTCCTTTCTCCATTCCGTCCTTATTTTTCCCCTCATTATTCATCCCATTCTTTCCCTGGCCTCCCCTGTCCTCCCTTGCCTTCTCCTTCTTTCCTCTTTTCCTCCCTCCCACATCTTAGCTTAGCTGGTTTATCCCTGTAGCATAGGACAGGTAGTGATATCTTTCATATGAGCTGCAGGAAAATATAGTTTGGGTTGGATATTATGGATCTGCAATTGCCTGTCAAGCTTCTCTATTCCCTTTCTTTCTCTAACCTTATACTGATATATTTTTAGCGTTGTTCTGAGTGGTAATTTCAGTGACCATAATGATATAATGATTGTGACTTGCTATTGTAACTCTAGGAAGCAACCCTTCCTTTACAGTCATTTTTTTTGTAACACCACACACACACACACACACACACACACACACACACACACACACACACACACACACAGACATCCCACTACTGTGACAACCACTTGCACACTAACAGAAAAGGCTTGGAAAGGCCCCTGTTTTTTTTTAATATAGCATACCAGTGCATGAACATGGACCGAAATTAATCTTTACAGTCTGTTTGTTGTTTTCCATATATTTTAAATAATAAAATGTTCCTATGTTCTTACAAGAAAACTGGTAAATTACAGGCACATAGAGTTCTTTCTGTTTGTTTTCCCCTGGTGGGAAAATCAGATTATTTAGAGACACTGCACATTTTCATTTGAAATTATGACTTCAGAGAATTTGTCTCTGTTCACAGTATTTTAACCCTTCCCTTCAATACAGATTTTACTTGCTTCCTACCCCCCATACAATGCCAGCCTGTTTACCCCATATAAGACCCTGCTTCTTCCCACTGTTTGAATTTCAGCAGGCCCCTGAAGGGGGCACAGTGAAGGGCTGTGCCCATCTGCCCTAGCACTGTCAACAGGCTAATACTGAAAGTCTGCAGGGCTTGTGGTAACTAAGTCAAAGATCTGCCCTGTCAGAAGGCATGGGTAAGCAAGATGGAGAATGCAGACAGGTGCAGGCTGACCCGAGACACCTGCTGGGAATCAGAAGGCATCAGCAAACATTGAAGGGAGAGGGAAGAAAGGAGAAGACAGTGGGAAAACTGAGAGCTTCAAGCAGCCCAGGCATTGTAATAGTATTTTCTGAGGTGAGCTCTTGTGAAATTTCCCTCCTATTCCCTGTAGTCGGTTCACTCCCATCCATCTGCCCACATTCTCTCTCTACTCTAGTTTGATATATTCTCTCTTTAAAACATGCTCTTTATGATTTATTATTGTTTTCAACAATATTTATAGCTGCACAGGTTCTTCTGGAATCTGATATATGGTCTTAAAGTGTTATTTAAATTTTGAGTTTTTATTTAACTTGCTATTTCTTTAGACTGTATATTTCTATCTTGATTATATATTCTTAGAGGGTAGGAAATAAATTATATAGGATCTTCCTTCTTTTATGATATTTATGGCAATAAATCCTCAAAAATATTTATATGTTTAATTTCTTTCCTCTGTCTTTGAAGAAATTTAAGGCATAAGACACTGGCTGTAAGTATTAAAATAAAACTAAATGATACTTCAGAATTCAGGCATACAAAGCATTCGAGACATAAAGTTGGCATTGCAAAACAACAGTGGTATGTAAGCATAGTTTAGGACCATCGGTTGTGTACAACTAACTCAAGCAACCTGAAAGATTTTGGGTGATAATGTGGAAGTATAAAGAGCACTTGTGTTCAGGGTGCTTGGTGGCTTACAGAGGCCACCAAGTTTGTGGACAAAATCTGTTAGAGGGAAATGCAAAGGAATTGTGTTATGACAAGTGATCCCAAGTAAGCAGATAATGCAGAGTCATTATCTTGTAAATTTCTTGTAAATCAGAGGATGGGATATCTGGCATACAAATGTGTGGCATCCATTCTCTTTGATCTTAATAACAAACACTCAGAGTCAGCTATCAGAGGGTGAAAGCCAAAGGATCAAAGAAGAAGAGTGGTCAGTCACTAGAGTTCTTACCTCTTCCAATGCTCAGACCAAAGGGGTGACCCTATACTCAGACTGAATCCTCAGACTGCATCCTCAGACTGCACTGAGTTCCCTCTCTTTGTCTAGCATATCACTCCTGTACATATCTCTAATGGGGTCATCAATATCAGACCCTAACCCCTAAGGTAACCTGTGGGAAAAGGGAAACAAGCAGTGTTAGAGCTGGAGGATGAGGGTATGTGTTGCAAAAAGACTTCTTCTGGAGATGACATGGACCCATTATACTTATAAATTCACTGCAGTTTAAATACCTGCACAAGACATTTGCAAGGGGCCCTTAATTTCACATATAAAGGGTGTTTTTTGTTCCCCCCCCCCCCTCCCCGGGGTGTTTTTGTGGGGGGGGTTTTGGGGGGGCCGCTCCCCCCCCCCCGCCCAAATATTTTTGAAGGCAACCCAACTAAACCCTATGGCACACACAGACAAATACACACACACACACATATAGCCTCACATAGACATACACATTCACAGTTGAAAGTATGGGAGGGACTTGTTGGGAAGGATTCCGTGGGAGAAATAGAGGGGATAAAATGGCAAATATTTATTATGTACATGCATGAAGCTATTAATAAGAATAAATTGAAAACGATAAAAAATAAAGCTGTCTCCTATTCATCACAGAAAGCAAATTAAAAACTTTTTTTATAGAATCTTCTTCAGTGACAAGCACACATGTTGTCTGCCTCACTAGGCTTATTTGCATTTTCTTGAGTGTAATTTTGAGACAGCCCAGCATGTTTGAAACAGCTTGGGCTCTGAAGATGGATAGACGTGTGGTGTGATTCAGTTCTGTCACTAATAGGCACTTGACAGCAGTTCTTCATCTCATATATATATATATATATCTCTATATATATATATATATATATATATATATATATATATATATATATATTGGTTTTGCCAATCTCAAATGTGTTTAATTTCTATGTCATCATCAATTGCTCATTGACTTGAAATTCTTTTTATTATTATTATTTTTTTTTATTTTACATGTTGATCCCAGTTCCCCCTCCCTCCCTCTTACCCCCCTCACATGCACCCTGACCACCCTCCCCTCCCATCCCCCACCCCAATTCCACATGTAGTGCAATGCCATCCAGGCGGGGTCATGTAAATCTGTCAAGTCATTTGAAGTAGGGACTAGGGCTTCTCTCCTGTCTCTAGGTTAAGGAAGTATCTCTCCATGGGGGATGTGTCTGCAAGGTCCTTTTGTGCACCAGGGATACATCCTGGTTCCACTGTCTGAGGTCCCTTAGACTGCTCAGTCTTTCTAGCTGAGACCCATATTCAGGGGGTCTGAGTCAGTCCAATGCTGGATTCCCAGCTATCAGTCTGGGGGCCTGTTAGCTCCTCCTTGTTCAGGTCAGCTGTCTATGTGTTTCTGCAACCTGGTCATGTCCTCTCCCACTGCATCTTGATTCTAGTTTGACTCAGTGTTTAGTTATGGGTGTTTGTTTCTGTTTCCAACAGGTACTAGATGAGGGCTCCACGATGGTGGATAAGTTAGTTGTTGATCTCACTATCCGGGAAGGGCATTTATGGTAGCCTTTCCACCCTTGCTCAGACTGTTAGTTGGCTGCAGTCTTGTAGGTCTCTAACCTTTCTTTAGGTTCAGTTTTCTCTTCAAACCAATAATGGCTTCCTCTTTTATGTTCGTTAACTCTCTCTCTCTCTCTCTCTCTCTCTCTCTCTCTCTCTCTCTCTCTCCTGTCTTCTATTCCTACCCTGACTCAATCTTCCTAGTGGCACATGCTTTCCTCTCCTCCCCCTCTCTTTCTCCTACTTCTCTCTCCATTCACTGCCCCCCCCCACTTCACATGTGCTCTGGGGGGACTTGTTCCTTCCCCCTTCTGTGAAGGACTTTATATGAATCTCTTAGATACATCTTGTATCCTAGTTCCTCTGGTGGTGTGAATTATAGGCTGGTGATCCTTTGCTCTAGGTCTAAAATCCATATACGAGCAAGTACCTATCATGCTCCTCTTTTTGTGACTGGGTTACCTCATTCAGGATGGCTTCTTCAAGTGCCATCCACTTGCCTGTGAATTTCAAGATTCCATTATTTTTTTCTGCAGAGTAGTATTCCATTGTGTAGATGTGCCACATCTTCTTTATCCATTCTTCAGTTGAGGGGCATCTAGGTTGCTTCCAGGTTCTTCCTATTACAAATAATGCTGCTATGAACATAGTTGATCACATGTCTTTGTTGCATGTCATCCAGATTTCTTCAGGGGATGAGCCAGAGCTTTCTCCTCTGATCTCTTCTTTTTCATTTCTGAACTATTCCATTCAGTTCCATGTATCTTAGTAGTCAATGAAGTTTAAAACTTTATTGTAACCATAAATCATAACTAAAATAGACCAAAAATTTAAAATTAGCACTGTTGTGTGAGTTAGGATATGATGCTTATAAACTAATACTGTCACACAGAAAAATGATTTGCTGCTATATATGAAGATGAAAAAGAGTGTGAGTTGAGCTTATGATTTAGTAGTTCCACTCCTACCTGTTTACTCAACAGCAACTAATATATTTGTGGATAATGAGGATTGGTCAGGTATTTACAGCAGCATTACTTCTAATAGCCTCAAATTAAAATAAATTCTAAGTGTTCATCAATATGCATAAGTAAATCACATTTATATGTTTGTATTGTAAATGAAAAGAGAGGAAGGGGCACTTACGTATAATTCAAAGTGATTTTAGAAATCATAACTGCAGCATCTCATGCTGTTCGAGATAGATCACTGCCTCCTGCCGCCGCTGCCCAAACCAAAAACCAAACATTTGTCATAAAGGCCAAGAAAGGTATTATCAGGGATAGAAATAATCTAAGCTACCCTGCTGATCTTGTTGGTGTTAACTTCCCTGGTTATCCTTCCTAAGATAGTCTTCCTAAGATGATTTACTTAGAAACAATATTGACATTCAACAAACTCTAAATCTGTCAACATCTTAGTGTTCCTGTTATGATCCCATGCTAATAACTTCAAAGGTTTTCTCAAGAGCACATCCGGATATGGACTTCTTGTTTCTCCATATAATCCTGAATACTAACAACCTCTTAGCCTTCCAAGGTTAAATCTGGTTTGCAGAATGGATGCTTGAGAAGAGGGGTTTAGAAATCTGTGGCCCACATTCCAATCCTAGCTGGTTCACCAAGTAGTGTTGGGATCACAGCATCTGCTAGGTGTTGACAAAAGTAGAATGCCTTCCAAGGCACTCACAAATGAAGTGAAGGTAGTGATGGGGCCAGCACCTGGCACTTCTAGTCAAGTAATAACATGCCACTATTATTATTATGCCTTTCAAAAGAAAGAACAAAAACATTAAAGGCACTCACGTTCAACTTTCCTTAAGCTCAATTGTGTTTTGTTCAAGGCTGAAATGGCTTTATTTTGTTTACTTACACAAAACTATTTTTTATTTTCTTTCGTATCTATATGACCTTTGGGTGTAGGATAAAATGGCTTCCTGAATAAGGGGGTAAGAAAGAAGGGGGGAATGGAATGGGAGGGTGGTCGGAGGGCATGGGAGGGATGGAGGAAGGGAGGGAGGGAAGAAGAAAGGGAAGGAGGGAAGAAGAAAGGAAAGGAGAGGGAACTGGGATCAATATGGAAAATAAGAAAAAAATTAATAACAAAAAGAAGGGAACAGAACCCATTGTTAGTAAGGAGCTTTCAGGGAATGGGGTTGATGTCTGGCTATTAACGCCAACTTACTTCCCAAAATGAAGAAACAAATTTTTGACTGGAAAGAGTCACTATCTGGATTCAGTTTGAACCCTAGAAAAAGGTTTCTAATACATCCTAACACAGCACCAGCTTCTGTGGGAATCCTCTTGTAAAATGGGATTTTAGAGTCACATTAATTCAAATCAGAGCCAGAGAGGCCAGCACAGCTCCATTCTTTTGTTCAGTTTCAAAGAAATGAGTTCCTCATGGAAGGTTGCACATTTCTAATGTCTCTGGAAGGTTGAACAGCACTTCCTGTATGTGCAGTCATGTTCAATTTTCAATTTTTATAGCTCACACTTGATCACACTACCTAACTAATAAGGCCCTCCACTTCCACCTCTACTGATTAATCATCTGGTGGAGTTTTTAATATCCATTTGTGTTTAATTTGCAGGTATTATAAATGCCTTAATTTTGAAAGTGATGAATGATCTTCCGAGAGACAGGACTTCAGTTTTGATTTATGTGGTATTGAGTTCACTGAAACTACACCCTTGGCGATCACTGTAATAAAGAGCCCTGAGATAATTTCTGTGTCCTTAAAGGCTTCCCTACTGTTTGCATACGTCTTTTTGTTTGTTTATTTGTTTGGTCCACAGTTCCTTCTAGCATCAACTTCCAATTTCATGTGCCAGTGAGAACTACTGTCCTTGTGTAAATAGGTTGCTTCAGTCAGTAGGTCATTTTCTTGTCTCCCAGACAAGCTTTCCGCACTCTCAACTACCTGCCTCATAAAGCTCCATGTTTGCTTTTAATAACCCTCTAGAACATACTCTCAATACTTAAATCCTACTTATCCTTCAAGAAGTAAGAGTGAAATTTTCAAACTCACATTAAGCAAATTATATTGTCAATATTTCTAGCTTATCCTATTGGCATTACTATAGTAATTTACATGGGATTTAAATTTCCAAATAAAGTTTTTTTTGTTTGTTTTGTTTTATGTATGAGAGAATGCACTTGCTGGGAAATCTGAAGCCTGGGTTTGATTCCTGAAACCTATACATCAGTGAAAGGTCAGAACCAGGAAACAAAATTGTCCTCTGGTCTCCATGTACACACCATGGCAGGCATGCTGTAGTTTGCATGCCCTCACACACATCATTCACAAACATACACAAAATGAAAAATAAACTTAAATAACATATATTCTAAATATTAAAAATAAGAATAAAATAAATCCATTGAACCCTACCATTCAATCTATTTGTATATTCTACTTAAAATAATTTTGATCACATGATTTTGATGTCAGTATAAATGTTATTACTTCTTGATAAAAGAGAAACAAAAAACTAATGGTATATATTTAGTAGTCATTAAAATATATGCACATGGCCCATTTCTATGTATCTGTTATCAAGTATCTTTCAATGGCGAGGAAAATAGAAGCATGCATGACATAAAATACTCAACACAACCCTTCCGTGACAATAATGAATATTCTCCCCTCTTCTTGCATTTGTGGAACTATTTTCAGATTTAGGAGGCTTGGATCCACTTTAAATCTCAAGATAGTGCTAATATCCTAACAAGGTTTCCTAGCCTTAGGTCAATGGATACATAACATATAGCTCTTAGGCATTCAAATGCTTCCAAAATTTAAGTCATATCCAGTGCATGCATGCCTGTTTTGCTTGTGCTGATGTTAAGTGTATTCAGTAGGAAATGTTCTTTTATAGTTTATTTCAGATTTAAGTAAAAAATTGTTGACAAATTATAATTTTCTTCCCCAGTCCCTGTTTCCTTCCTTCCAGTTTCCTCTTCAAAGTTATCTTTTTCTCTGCTTTGGTTGCTCTGCCTCTTTAAACACATGAAAAACAAGAGACATTTTCTTTATATATACAAGCGGCCAGGACCATTTAATGTTTTGCTTATGTACATGCATTTAGGGCTGATCGGGGACAGGTGTAAATGATGTAAAATACAGTACCCACATTTGAAATTTGCAAAATAAATATTTTTAAAATGTATATATATAAAAAGAGAAAATAGTCACCCAAAATGAGGAAAAACAAACAAGCAAACCAGACTCCACACACAAAAATGAGGATCCATCTGTTTTAAAGATACGGTTGATATGGTTTCTGATTTGGGGCACACACCTGTGCAAAGCCTTCTCATTCTAAATGTGAACACTGCTGCATTCCTAAAGTTCGAAGAGCTGAGTAGCCAAACATCCCCGTAGTTCACCTTAGCATCAGGGAAAGGCAAGCAGGAATCATATAACACACATTTCCGTATATGTTCCAGGAATAATAATGTTACACAGCTAGTCCAATCAAATTATCTAGGCAATTGAGTTAAATACTTAGAATCTGCATCTTTGAAATATTACAGCATTTATCAAATCAGCCAGTGCATGAAGCTATGTTAAAGATAAGTGGATGAGTAAAGTCTTTCTTGTATGATCTTAGTTTAAATCAAATGATTGCATTGAATTTTAAATAAAGTTCACTGTTTTACATGCGAACTGTAACTTAAATAAATTTGATACTAAATAGTAAGTTTTAAATTTATTTGTATTTTTACTGTGTATTTATGACTTTGCCACATTCATTTCTCCAATTGACAGAGAACGGCATCCTAATTTGTATTTGATATCTTGACCTTTGTTTTCTGATTTGTTTTTAATTCTAAATCATTAGACTTATCTCTCCATATGCCATGGCATGATATCTATACTAATTAATTAATTAACTGTAAAACTTTCATACAAGCAGGAAAACCTATATAACATAACGTAGCATAATTTCTCCAAATGTACCTCCACATAAAACTTAGTGCCATTTTTTTCTGTCACTAAATTCATGTTTTTCTCAAAGTCATTTTAGACATTTAATGCCAATTAAAAATCGTTGATATTACAAAAGTCAGATAATTATAAAATATATTGTACAATTAATGATTACTGTTCCACTGTACTCAATAATAAAAGCAAGACAGAGGTGAATTTGAACTTCATCTATATGCAAACATTTCACATTCTTGAACAAAATCTGACAAATCCTTGTGGTCTATGGACCTTGGTGTTGTGGACATGTATAATTACTCATTTTTCTGCTGGATATATTTGCTTTTCCATTAGAACCCTGCTAAGTTATATCAGAGTTTGAGGGGAAATAAAAAAATAAAGAAAAAAGAAAACACCATTTTCCCCATTATATTTTTAAAAAAATTTTTGAGATTATAATTTCATAATTCCCCCCTGCCCTTTATTCCCTCAGAAAACTCTCCCATATACCATACATCCTGGCTCTCTTTCAAAATTCATGGCCTCATTTTTTCATTAAATATTGTTATATTCATACATTCATTCCTAAATACGTAAATACACCTTGCTTAGTCTGCGTAGTATTATTTGTATGTTTATTTCCAGAGATGACAATTTGGTATTAGGTAACCAATTGGTGTCTTGTTCTCTGAAGAAAACTATTCCCTTGTAGCTCTTTGTGTGAGGTTGAGGCCTTACTGGATTTCCCAAGCTCACTTTAGCACATCCATTGTCCTTGTTCAGCTTGTGATTGTATGATCATGTTGGTGAGACTTTATGAGTGTAACTTCTGACATTACAAGGAGAAACAATCTCACAGCAAACTCCCTGATCCTCTGGCTCTTATACTCTTGCTGCCCCTCTTTCACAATTATCTCTAAGCCTTAGATGCAGGAATGGCTTTGAATATTTATCTTCTGGGGATAGACTCCATAACTCTACATTCTGATTTGTTGAGGTTTTCAGTAATGGTCTATACAAAAATAAGTTTCCCTGGTGAGTGGTCAGACTACACTTACCTATGTCTATAAAGACACATATTTAACATGTAGTTATGAACTATGCTGGTTTAGAAAACGTTCTTTTTCAAGATTCATGACTTCACTAGTCTTGGGTAATTGACTATGTTTCCAATACCAGGCTACTAGGCATGATTTCCCTATTGTTAAACAGGTCCTAATTCTAATTAGAGAGCCATTGGTTACTGCCAAGTATGTGTACCACTGTTGCACACTTAGGCTCATCATTCTATAATTGTCTATATTGTGGTTCATAGACATTATAGCTGAATAGGGCTACTAGTTGCTTTTCTTCTTTGGAAGCTTTCAGGTCACTTTCTGGTACCATGAAAGTTAGATTTCAGGAAGGGATCAAGCATGACTAGCTCAGTCAGTAGAGCATGAGACTCTTAATCTCAGGGTCGTAGGTTCATGCCTCATGTTGGCTTCCAAAATGTAAATGGAATTCTTAATTGGTCTAAGTAATAAAAAACCCAGAGTCAGGTATAGAGGAAAATGCTGAGAGATCAGACAGAAGGAGCAAGCCACCACCATACCTTACCTCTTTAGCATCTCCGCAGACAAGCCTGCAAGAGGGTGAGTTCCTGTTTCTCCTTGCTTATATACTGTTTCCATCCAGCCATCTCACTTCCCATCTGTCTGTACAGACTGTCGGACCTCTATGGTTAGTTAGTGGCAAGCTCCATTCTCTGACCTTCAGACAGGCTTTACTTGTACAAGCAAGATATCAGATATCAACACAGAGGCTTTTGGATTTTTTTTTTTCCAACTCAGGGGCTCTGAGTCTGTATCATAAGTGTATGGTGTGTTGAGCAATAGGGACTTACATCCACTTCTGAAGTGGAACCAAGGGCAAGAGCAATAATCTATAATGTTTTGGAAGTCTCTTGGATAATCCTGGCCAACAACTGAAAAGAGAATTTCTCATGTTTGGTGTTGTGGTCTTTGTTATATGGATTTTGGGTTCTTGGAGGGTTCATTCTCCACTCAGATGAAAAAAAAGTTATTTAAACTACATATGTATGTTTGTGCATAGATTTAATTTATAAATAGATTTACATATATTATAGACAGATCATTAATATTATGGTTCCTTATGACTTTTTCAAACATCCTTGCAGCTGTTTTGCCCTCCTCCTTTCTTCTGTACTCATCTCTTCTCTCCCTCCTAATTAATCACTCCATTTCCCATTTCTCCAGTCAGATCACTTGTATTCTACTATTCCTCCCCACCCCTTGAACTGCACCACCACCAATGATTTCTTCTTGTTTCTGAGGTTTATTCTAGTATATGTACTTACAGTTGGTGATTGGAGGTTAGGAGCTTCCACTAACAGAGAGCATGTGACTTTTGTCTACCTGGGTCTGGGTTATCTCACTCAATATGGTCTGTTCTCATTCTTCAAAGTTCTCAATTTCACCATTCTTTACATCTAATCAGTATTACGTAATATAACTGTGCCATATTTTCATTATCCATTCTCTGATTGAAGTGCATTTAGGTTGTTTCCTTTTTCTAAGAGCAAACACCAGTGTTGGTTTTTGATCTGTTGGTCTGTGTGAAGTTTTTCTCTGAATTTTTATTTTAAAACATTTATTTTCTTTTTTATTTATATTTTTTATTATTTTACATATCGATCCCAATTCCCTCTCCCTCTCATCCTCCTATGCCCATGATACCTCCCCATCCCGTTCCTTATCCACTCCCCAGGGAGGGTGAGGCCTTCCAGCAAGAATCAACAAAATATGTCAATATGAGGTAGAACCTAAGCTCTCCCATGTGTCTCTAGGCTAAAGGAGTATCCCTCTATGGGGAATGTGCTTCAGAAGCCCTTTTGTGCACCAGGGATACATCCTGGTTCCACTGTCAGAAGTCCCATAGACTGCCCAGGCCTCATAACTGAGACCCACATTCAGGGAGTCTGGGTCAGTCCTATGCTGGCTTCCCAGCTATCAGTCAGGAGTCCATGAGCTCCCCCTTGTTTAGGTCTACTGTCTCTGTGGGTTTCTGCAGCCTGGTCTTGATCACTTTGCTCATCACTTCTCCCTCTCTGCAACTGGATTCCAGGAATTTGGCTCAGTGTTTAGCTGAAGGTTCTAGGATGGCATGTAAAGTAGTTATCAATCTCATTATCAGGGAAGGACATTTAAGGTAGCCTCTCCACTATTGCTTAGATTGTTAGTTGGGATCATCCTTGTAGATCTCTGGACATTTCCCTAGTGCCAGATTTCTCTTAAAACCTATAATGGCTCCCTATACTATGGCATCACTTTTCTTACTCTCCTCTATTCCTCCCCCAACTCAATCTCCCTGCTCCCCTCCCTTGTGTTCTCCTCTTTCCTCTTCTTCTCCCCTTCTTCTTCTCCTAACTCCCTCTTCACTCATATCTGAGTGACTACATACCATGTCCATCTTTTTGTGACCCTGTTACCTCACCCAGGATGGTTTCTTCTAGTTCTACCCATTTGCCTGCAAATTTCAAGATTCCATTTTTTTTTCCTGCTGAGTAGTACTCCATTGTGTAAATGTACCACATTTTATTCATCTATTGTTCAGTGGAAGGGCATTTAGGTTGCTTCCAGGTTCTAGTTATTACAAATACTGCTGCTATGAACATACAGATATCTTTGTTGTATGGATGTGCATCTTTTGGGAATATGCTTAAGAATGGAATTGCTGGATCCTATGGTAGACTGATTCCCATTTCCCTGAGGAACTGCCATATTGATCTCCAAAATGGCTGTACAAGTTTGCACTCACACCAGCAGTGGAGGAGTGTTCCCCTCTCTCCACATCTTCTCCAGCATAAACTGTCATTGGTGTTTCTGATTTTAGCCATTCTGACAGGAGTAAGATGGTATCTCAGAGTTGCCTTGATTTGCAGTTCCCAGATGGTTAAGGATGTTGAGTACTTTCTTAAGGTCTTTTAGCCATTTTGGATTCCTTTATTGAGAATTCTCTAGTCAGTTCTGTATACCATTTTTTTTAGTTGAATTATTTGGTGTTTTGGTGACTAATTTCTTGAGTTCTTTGTATATTTTGGGGATCAGCCCTCTGTCAGATGTGGGGTTGGTGAAGATCTTTTCCCAGTCTGTGGGCTGCCGTTTTGTCTTGTCCACTGTGTCCTTTGTCTTATAGAAGCTTCTCAGTTTGAGGAGGTCCCATTTATTAATTATCAATCTCAGTGACTGTGCTACTGGTGTTATGTTCAGGAAGTGGTCCTCTGTAACAATTCATTCAAGGGTACCTCCTACTTTTTCTTCTAAGAGGTTCGGTGTTGCTGGTTTAAGTTGAGGTCTTTGATCCATTTGGACTTAAGTTTTGTGCATGGCGATATACATGGAGCTATCTGCACTCTTCTACACACCAGCATTCAGTTATGCCAGCACCATTTGTTGAAGATGCTTTCCTCTTACAGACCTTGAAGGAACAATACTCAACTTCATAAGTAAAAAGAAAAAGTCCAGGATAACTAAAACAATGCTGTACAATAAAAGAACTTCTGGAGGCATCAGCATCTCCAATTTTAACTTGTATTACAGGGCTGTAATAATAAAAGATGAATGGTATTGGAATAAAATAAACATGTTGATCAGTGGAATCAATGAAGACCCAGACATAAATCCATTCATATATGAACACTAGCTATTTAGTAAAGAAGTAAAAAATATACAATGGAAAAAAAGAAATCATCTTCAACAAGTGGTACTAGTCCAACTGATGTTGGTATGTAGAAAAATACAAGTATATCCATATTTATCTCCCTACATAAAATTCAAGTGCAAGTGGATCAAAGACCTAAACATAAAATCAGATACGCCGAATCTGATAGAAGAGAAAATGGAGAATAACCTTGAACTCATTGGCACAGGAGACAACTTCCTGAACAGAACACCAATAGTGCAGACATTGTTATCAACAATTAATAAATGGGAACTCAGAAACTGAAAAGCTTCTCTAAGGCAAAAAACACAGTCAACACAACAAAAAGATTGCCTATAGAATGAGAAGAGATCTTTTCCTTGATTTTAGTAATATAACAATTTTGAGAATTTTGTATGACTACGTATTTTCATCATTTTCACTCTCCTCCTTCCAGCTTGTCTAATGTTCCATTACTCCTCTCTCAAATTAATGGATTCTTATTTTTTAATATTACACACACACACACACATACACACAGAGAGATTTATAAAAATAATCTGCTGAGCTTATTTGATGTTATTCATATGTATTCGTGTGTAGGGCTGAGTGCTTAGGACTGGATCACCAATCAGAGTACTCCTCTGGGAGAAGATAGAATATTCTTCTCTTAGTAGTCATTAATTGCCTGTTGCTCTTCACATATGGATGGGGCCTTGTGAGATTTCTCCCACCCATGTTGCTACGTCAGTTGGTACCCATTGCTCTCTGAATTTTGATCAGCTGTGACTTTTGACTTTCCAGAATGGTCTCTGCTTCAAAAAGGATTCTTTGATGTGGGCTAAGTGACACTTATCTGTGGGTATAAGAGTAAGTATTTAGAATGTATTTGGAAATAATACTCATTTAGAAAAGTAGCAGTAGTAGGGTCTCCTCTAGGACCTATGAACTAATTAGCCACGACAGCTGGTAGGTTTATAGTATCAGATATTGATTACCTTTTATTGAAATTAGATAATTCTTGATTACCACTGAGATATGTGCTACCGTTTCTCTTTACTGGATATATTGCTGTCCTGGTCACTTCTGTGGTTCATAGATGTTACAGCTAGGCTACTAGAATTTTCTTAATAAATTCTGAGACTACTTATAGGTCTTACAAACTGAAACAACCCCCTATATTCAGTGGCTATGAATTCTGGCATTACTTTAAGGATGAGATAAGAAACTTAAAGTCAGTCAAGTAGATTTCAGGGAATAAAAAGAATTTTATAAAATATTCCCCAAGGAATCTCATTCAAAATCTTTCTTTTGTGAAATGGTTAAGGAGTGGATATTCTATCAAGATGAAGAAATTAATCTTTAATTTGGGTTCATGCAAGTAAATTGGACAGTAGGTTTTATAACTCCAAGATACCTCAGTGTGAGCATTTGAGAGTGAGCTTTCCATAGAGCCTCTTCTAAAAAAACATGCCTTTAGGGAGATGGGTAACTACATAGGCATCTTCAAGGTAAAAAAGTGTTTTTTCTGTTTCTTTAACAGTCTTACTCACCTAATAGAGAGCCTAGTAGTTTCAGGAGTGTCTTGAATGTTGTGTTTTTGTTTGATCTTCTCAGTATTAGTGTCTCCTTATTTAGTCACAGGCATCATTAAAAATTATCTATTCAATAATGTCTGTGGAGTCATAAATGAATCACAAACTCTGAACTTGGAAACATTTATCTAATCACATACTTAAAAATGTAAATGGAGCAAAACCCAAGGAAAAATAGGCTAGTGAGTATTTGTTGAATATTACTAAGAAAGAAAAGGTTAAACAAAACAGATGGAATCTCCCCCCCCCCACCCCGATTACTATTGGCTGAGATGGCACTGAGAACATTCAGAATCCAAATAACAAATAATCCAAAGGTCATCTTTGTTTTTGAAGCATAAAATCCAATTTCTTCTGCAGAACATTTTCTCTGCTGGATAACTGAATAACCCACTCCGCTTTAATTTCCAGAGAACAATTCAGTTTAAGGTGAAGGGCTCCCAGGCACACATTGCTCCTAGGAAATCAGGTTCTGAAGCCCCATCAGAGGAAATGTCTAAATGAAGACAACTATGACCTTCTGCTGATGACATTATTTGCTAGGAGCAAGCAGTTTCTGATGGAGGTGTGGAAAAACTGCAGCATTCTGCTATGGCCTCGATATTCCCATGCTTTACTGCACCCACATAGATACCTAGATTACTAGGTATCATTTAGTGAAACTTAGTGGCCCTGTGGGCTGGATGGGAACCACCATGTCTATATCTGTGTATTTAACTCATTGATTCAGTGGGCACATGGATGAGTAAAGAAACACTTGGGAGAAATGCCAGTATCTTGTCTCATAATTCCTTCATTTATTAAAAGAATGAGTAGATAAATGCACAAAATGCAATAACATTGATTAGCTCTTGGTAAACTCTATTCTCAGTGACCCCCTCATTCTGTACTTTCCTCAAATGTTCTAAGGTCCAGTCCTTGCCTTCTGTTTTCTCACAGTTAACACTTGCACATACACCCGCACAGACAGCCTCTATCAGAGACAAACACTATAGGAAGGAATATACTGAACTTGGAGGAGCTTCAGTCAGCTCAGGGAACTCAGAACTCAGCTAACAGTGTGACTGTTGGGTAATGACCCAGGCAAGTGGAATGGGGAGACTGAGAGGGGTTGAAAGGATAACAAATGTGCTTGACAAATTACACTGATTACATTGTGCTCATCAAAGTTCAGCTCAAGTTCAAGGAAATATTTGTGGACAATTTCATGAATAATTCAGTTTGAATTTTGCTATTAGCTTTTAGTGAAAACCATGAAGCAATTGATGTTATGATAATTTGTAGCAAACTGTGTATTTTGCTATCTTGTGTCTATTCTAAATTCTACCAGTTCCTTTTTAATGAGAAGCCTATTGTATTATACAGGCTCACTAGAGCTAGGCTTTATTACAGGGTCCAGGAAGATGTTCATCTTGTCTTAGTATTTTTTTTAATTAAAAAATCACATTGTTCTTTTAGAATTTCATATATGTACAAAATATATTTGTGGTGATCTATTGTTTATGATAAATGAAGACACTGAAGATCAGAAAAGCAAAATATCCAAGCCAGTAGCTCTCACCTCTACCAAGCTGAAATGGCTACCCTATCTCCATGATCCTCAGAGACAATGCTTTCCATGAATCCTCAGAAATAAATGCCCCCAGTTCCTGTGTCCTCCTGCTTTGTATTCCTTTCTCCGCCCAGCCATATCATGCCTGCTCCACCTCCCTAGTACTGGGATTAAAGGTGTGTGATCCCAAGTGCTGAGATACCTTTGTGTGAGCTGTTTCTCTTTTAGACTGGATCAATTTTGTGTAGCTAATAATCAGTGCTAAGCCATCACTGGAACTCATCTTGATTCTCCTTCTGTTGTCCTGTCCTGAAAATCCTGCAGCTTTGGTTTGCAGGACTGGTCCTTTCATGTGCTCCAATAGATCATAGATGGGGTGGATGTTGGGGTGGGCCAACTCATAACCCCGGTTCTGGGCCTAGGTGGTTTCAGGGTTGGTCAGCCCACCAGCTCTCCCTTGTCCTTTCCACCAAGGTGAACTTGCCAGCATTGCCTTTGGGAGTTCATCCCTTTCAGCCATGAGCAAGGGTGGGACCGGTTCATGTCCTTGGGGCCAGTTTCCCCACACCTACATCTTCAGGATCATCTCTATTTTGTTGCACAGGACTGGCATAAGGGCCACT
The DNA here is from genome assembly GCF_943737965.1 of Phodopus roborovskii. Classification (NCBI taxonomy): domain Eukaryota; kingdom Metazoa; phylum Chordata; class Mammalia; order Rodentia; family Cricetidae; genus Phodopus; species Phodopus roborovskii. The sequence goes on along the minus strand of NW_026126566.1, from coordinate 2,138,913 downwards.
CTCCTGAGTGCTACAGCTGATGAGGGGCAGGTGCAGCTCTCCCAACTGCCTCAGTTGTAGATGGGTTGGGATGAGGGATGGGGAGATGCCATCTTTCCCCTACCCGTATCACCACAAGAAATGGACATCTTTATTTTATACATTATCATTTAAAAATATTTAAGTGCACAAAAATAGTTTTTCTTTTTCCTCCTTTTGTAGCAACCTTGCTTCTGATCTTATCAGAAGTCATTTGATAATATGTTTAAAGCCTTCAAAGGCACTTTTTGCCTTTATGCAAAATAGACTGCAAAGAATATTATATCTATTTCAAGGATGAGGACTCTGGGACACATTCACAGCCTGATAGCCTGATAGCTTTTATATAGCAGATATTGAACTATAATTTTGATTATTTTGTGTTAAGATTTATAATTTATTCTAAGATTAGGCTGAATTTTTATAATAAAATTAATTGACACACAAAGGATTTACAGTAACAGTATATACAGGGGCAAGCTTTGACTTCTATGGCAGGCCCCAAGTCATGTTCATGTTCCTGACTTCTGCAAACAGTTGCCAGGTTTACTTCAGGCTGGTGATTAGAGAGGCAGTTGCCTTGAGATGTACATTAGGAAATGTCAATAAGAATATTCTAAATATCACTCAATAGAATTATATGCGACTATAGTCCTAATGCAGAAGTTAGGCAAATTTCTTGATACTCATGTGAAACTGAGAAGACAAAGACACTTCCAGGACACTTATGATGTAAGGCCTTGTGAAGTTATGTGACCTTTGACTTTCAGTGACAGTATTGTTGAATAAATGTGTGTTAGAAGTACCAGGTGTAGATAATTGCACTACTATTTGTGGGGATGGAGGTAAGGTAAACTTAAAATTACTGAGAAGCCATAACTTGGCTTGAGCAAAAGAGGATGCAGGAAATGAGTTGTGTCGTAGGGTAATTAGGAAGAAAATGGACCCCAAAAGGAATGGCACCATTGGGATTGGGTGGTGTAGTCTTGTAGGAGGAAGTGTGTCACTGTTAGGGTAGGCTTTCAGGTCTCTTTTGTTCAAGCTTCCCTCAGTGTGACCATCAGTCCTGCTGCCTTCTGGTCAAGATGTAGCGCTCTCAGCTCCAGCACCACATCTTCCCACAGGCCGGCATGTTCTCCTCATGAAACTGTAAGTGAGCCATCCCAATGAAATGCTTTAATTTATAAGAGTTGCCATGGTCATGGTGTTAGTTATGTTGATCATAACTAAATTAACATAAGTACAATGCTCAAAATAGTGCTTATTAATAAGGAAATATTGAAACAAATCAAAATGCTGCCACAATCACCTTTAAGATAAGTCAAATGCAACGTGACACACTATATTTTGGGCCTGATGGGAGATGTCATTCTGTAAATATGTTTCTCATATTGGTTAATGAATAAAGCACTGTTGGCCAATAGGAAAGCAAAATAGGCAGGACTAGGAGACAAGGAGGAGAGAAGGAGTAGGGAGGAGTTCCACAATGGTGGACTGAGAGTGAAGAACACCAGCCCCTCTCTCCAGTAAGATAAGACCATGTGGAAGTACTTAGATTAATAGAAATGGGTTAATATTTAAGACAGAGCTAGCCGATAAGAAACTAGTAACTGGCCAACAGAATTATATCTAATACAGAGTCTCTGTGTGTTATTTGGGGCTGGCGCGGTGGTGGGACCAGGCTGGGGAAAGACTACTCCTAATATGGGCCACCAGTGAGGAGTTAAAGATGAGGAAGACATGACTCTTTTTGAACTTTGTTTAATCTTACTCCTTTAAGAAATTATCTTTGGAGGCTGGAGAAATGGCTCAGTAGTTAAGTGAAGGTGTTGTTCTTCGAGAGAACTTGTTTCCAGCACTTACACAAGCAACCACCTGCATCTCTAGTTCCAGGTTATCCTAGGCCCTCTTCTGGTGTCTGAGCACAGCATGACTTTTATTGGGGTGCTTTACAGGAATATGAATGAGGGTTTACTTACAGAAGAAGAAATATTAACAAAGTCCACCTCAGCATGATTGACAGTTCGTAAAAGATGGGAACCTGGAGCACACTGCACAGCTTGTAGGCAGCTCAACAGTTTGGAGGTTTTCTTTCCAGGTGTCTCAGTTGGCCTTAACCCTGCCAGGCTGCTCAAAGGGAATCTGTTTCTGTCAGGCAGCTTGTCTTGTCTTGGAATCCTTTTTGTAGTTTGACTTGTCTGAGAATGGTCTTTACTGAGAGTGGTCTGAGAGTGGGACCTAGTAAATCTTGTCAGTTTCAGGGACTTCCTGAATTATCTTGAATTGTTTACTTTCTGTCTTAAGAAGCCTTCCCTACCAAACATAACATTTCAGTCTCAGAGGAAACTAATACAACAGGTCCCTAGGGTAGAATCACTGTAGAGAGATAGATTTTGTGAACTGTTCAAAGTTCAGATTAATTGGTAATGTAGGGATGGTCATACACAATTTTGTAGTAAAGAATTTGGGCAACTTAAAGAATATTTTATAACAGTTCTCAGAAAAAGAAGGAAAAATAGGAGAGGGAAAAGAAGTTTTAGGTAAGGAAGAAACTCAGCAATTACCTTAAAAGCTTTTAAGACTAGTATGTGATGGCACTACAGGCTAGCTCTACCAGTTCCCAATCTGATTGGGATATTTCCACTTTTTCTTTCCCTCTTGTCTGATTCTTTCCACCCCACAACATTTTCCTAATTAGAATGTCAACTATGTGGAGGAATTTCTTTTTGTTTACTTCTGTTGTATAAGCATAAAAGCTGATGAGTGAATGAAGCTTTACTGAGTTGCAGAATTGCAGACCTCAGGGTTAACACACTCTGGGGACTCTTATTTCTGTCACCATCCTCTACATTAATGTCTAAGCCTTATTTTAACTTTTATAAAAAATTATGGATTCTGACAAGAATAAAGGAACATATGTAGGTATCAGTACCATAGTGAGGGCCAGAGAAAATTGAATAGAATGCAACTATAATAAAAACAAGCAAACAAAAAAGCAAGCAAAGAAACAAAACAAAATCATCCAGGGATCTAGCAGCAGTTCAAGCCAGCCATGTTCTTAACTGTCCTTAGTCTTGGTTTGTTCCTGATGAACTGGGTCCCATGTTAACATGACAAAAAATGGTATACATAATTGCAGGAATTTGCAAATATCTCTTTATTCACTAAAGGCAGAAAGGAAATGACCTTCAAATTCAATCATCTTCAAAAAGCCCATTTTTTTTTCTTCTCTTTCCATTCTTCTAGTACAGTGCTTTTGGCTCATTTGTTGAGACTGACGGAATTCTCAGACATAAGGGAGCCAGGATGGGACTTTTTAAAAAAAGTGGCAAAACAAGCAACTTTGAATGAACTCTAACTAATTCTATGTGATTAAATTATCCTGAAGGTAATATGCATGCCTATTTATGCTGAACGTCAAGCAACATGCTTAAGTGAAGTACACAGGAACTTTGTTTTAAACTGTGTCTCTTAAGACAACATTCAATTATTATTATTTTATTAAAGTCCCTCTTTTCAAAAATATGACATGCATGTATTTGGTATGTTCAAGACCATCTATGTACAAGACTTATATTTTGAACTAATTAAATGTGGATGTATTTAGGGAGTCCACAAGAGCCCGGAATAAAGGGAAGCCAGTTATTTATTGGGGAATCACTCACAAAGGACAAAGCAAGGTCTTTGCCCTTAGCTGCTGGATGCTGGCATCTGCCTTCTGACCACAACCCAGGAGATCCAGCACTTGCCCAGCCCACACTTAGCCTCCGAGACCCGCCAAAAGGGGCCCTCAAAGGTTATTGGCCAAAAAAATTCCCTAACAATTAGACACTAACATTCATAAAGGATTTTATTTCTTGTCAAGGAAGTCATTCATAGATACAAAGAATGAACTGACCACATATTTTTCTTTACTATAACCACAGTTCACAGACCATCAAGAAACAGCAAGCTAGCATGCTTTTTCCAGTATCAGTTCCAGGTTGCTGAAATTGTTCTTTTAGGAATAAAGGAGTCAGGACTTCTGTTGTAACAATTAAAGATATTGGGAGAATATAAAGAATTCTTACTTGGTAAGTATACACAAAGCAAGGTATATTTTAAATTTAGCAACAATGACAACAAAATTGATTACTAATTCAAGATATACCAATGCTATAAAAAATACCAAAAACAAAACAAGGAACAAAATATATAGCAAGTTAGGTATAGGAAAGTCCTGGCTGAGCAGGACTTTTAAATAGTGTAAGGGTTTTATTAAGGTAGAAAGATATGAACTATTAACTAAAAATGTTCTAAAATTGTATTTACTTAAAATACATACATATATATTAAATGAGTTGTGAAAATGTTCAATTATAATAATGACAATGCATCAACACATTATGCATTTTAAAATCTAAAGATGGCTTGTGATATTTTTATTCAAATATCAAATGAATTTAGTTTATATCTATTTTGTAGTTACTGATACTTCTAAATAGCACATGATTAATAAGAAAGATTACTATTAGTAATCATTCATTTAGAAATACACAGAAACCAGACCTAGATGCCATCTGAAGTTTGTTGAGATTGCCATAATTTTCTTTCCATGAAATAGAGTTTCTTCAGTCACACAAGATTTATTAGCCTACATGTCCCTCCCTCTGTGGCAGAGACATACAGCTTTTTTTCTGTCTCTCCTTCATGGCTGTCAAATACTCATTTATGTTTCCACACTCATTTTATTTTCCACTTTTTCTATGGGGCATCTTGGCAAGCCACAAATTATTTCTGATTTTTCAAGGGTACATCAACATTTCTCAAACACCATTAGGGTACTCTTATCTTTCATGGTTTGTTAGCACATGACGGTCTGTATTCTAATAGTTGTGTAGTGAGTTAAAAAAAAAAGCTGTCAATACAACAAAACAAAATAAATTAAGGTCATTTTCTTTTGGCCTATGAAGCCTGACCTGACACAACGTAAAGTAACAAGTTGTGGCATGAGGCTCTGGAGAGAGTTAGTGTTCTGCAAGCCTGGCTGGAGGGTGGGGGAGGCTGTTTTGTTGTTCCTAGGTTAGATAAGAGCTGGATTTTCAGTTTAGTTTTTGTTTTCATTTTTGAGACAGATCAGCAATATGCAATTACGAAGCTCAACTTTATATCCTGGCCACATAGCCCAGGCTGATCCGAAACTCATGACATTTCAAGATCAGCCTCCTGAGTGCAGGGTTAAAGCTGTATACTTAGAAACTATTTTCCTCTTCATGTTAGTTTCCACCTCCGTTTCAAGCTCAGTTCAGATAGCAAAAGGCTTACGAAAGTCAAGACATACTTTAAAGTTTAAATTTAGGCTGAATTAGGAAAATGTTCTCTAGGACCATGGATTGGTGCAGTCAGTGATGGTCCACAAGTTCCATCTGAGTTTGAAAGCTGCATTGCTTAGACAAATGATGACTCAGGGATCCTACATCCTGCTCCAGGTACAACTAGAGGAACAAAGATATCAGGAACTTAGAATTTCCTTCACATTTTTCTGCTGTTACTTTTTTTTTATATATATATATAAAAGACTCATCTAATGGCATGAACGCTAGGTTATGGCTGTTTCTTTCCAAATAGTTATATAGTGGGCTCTAAAAGCTGTCAGTAAAGTGAAACAGAACCAAGCAAACAGAAGTGCCCTTCCGTTGACCTAGGAGGCTTTATTTGACACAAAATAATGAAATAATAAGCTTTCAACTGAGCGGGGCGTATAGGACATTCAATTATCCAATTAGGAAACCCCTTCTTTTGTCAGGTAGCTGGAATGTTGCCCACTGTGTAGTTCCATACTCTACTTCTGAGCAGCTATGTCACAGTGTTAGTTATAAAGGCCTTTTAGACTAAAGTCACTTTTAAAATTCAGATACTTGTGGTCTCTGTTAAAGGGTTTGGAAGGAGAAAGGGATCAGCATTCCAGAGAATATCCTAAACAGGGAAAGGATCTGAACTCACTTCTCCCATTTGCCTCATGGAAGTGGGTCCTTAGTAGATGAGAGTGGAAGACTAAGGATGCTGGAAAGGTTCTGTTTCCTCCCTAGTCATGTCACTTCCGATGCAAAACAGTCACTTAGCCACCTTGCAAGAAAAGGGAAGTTGTGAAAATCCTGAGGAAATGAAATTCAAACAAGCAGATTGGGTACACTGTGGAGACTGCACAATAAAGAGAGATCCATGGAAATCCAGCAGCTGGCTCAGCAATCCATCCTAGCTGCTGAGCTAGAGTTGATGCCTATCTCATTAACTGACCCACCCCCCTAACTGAAGTATTATGGCTTTAATTTGCTGCATGCTTGAAGACTTGCTTTCTATTTATCTACAAGAATGATGGTTCCCTTTCAGCTCAATATCCTCCTAAAACCCATAACTTAGCTCGAAGTGATAGACTGAACTGCTAATTGTGTCTAGTCCTAGAAATAAACTGGTTTGAAAGAAAATTCACAGAAATAATTAAAGTCCTGAAATTTTCTTGAAATTAACTCCTACAAATAATGAGATATGTGAAGGAATAGTTTACAACTTGACCGCTCTTTAAAAATAGTAGTCCAGTTAAGAGGAAAACTAAGATTGTAACACACACACACACACACACACACACACACACACACACACACACACACACACACACACATTTGTATATGGTGCTTCCTTTCCAGCTCATTGGCTTTAAGTCAGCTTTGAGTATCTACTGTTTGTTTTCAGGCATCTGTACTGGCCTGTCCTTGGGGTTCTGACAGGATATGCTCTCAGCTGCAGCCACTAAGAGCACCATCTGTGCCCATTCACTATGTTCCCTTTTAAAAGGGCCTTGTCCATCTCCCATTTTTTTCTTTCTCTCTCTCTGCTTCTCTGCGTATCTCTCCATCACTCCATCTCTCCTTTTCTTTTCCTCATTCCCTTTCTCTGCCTCTCTGTTCTTTTCTGCCACTCCTGTCCCCAGAGGTGTGTCTCCCCTCTCACCTCTCCCCCCTTCACTTTTCCCCCTCCACCCAAGCTATGTCAAATGGCATCTTTTCCTGGCATGCTGCTTTTTAAAATTACAACATTTACTACCACCTCTAGAATAATTCTCTAAACACAGAAAATAAAATAGGAGGGTTATGAAGGAAACCAATGAACCTGAAACAATTTCTGAACTATTAATTAATGTGATACAAAACCTTAAGAAAATATTACATTTGATCTGTCAGAAGGGAATGTGGCTGCTTCAGTTCAAGCTCTTCATATCAGCAGCAGCTGAGGTAATTAACCTAGAGGCAGGAGGGAGGGCCTAGTTCCTACTTCAAATGACAGATTTTGTTGATTCCTCCAGGAAGGTATCACCCTTCCTGTGGAGTGTGTGTGGGGGGGATTTGATGGGAGGGTGATCAGGGGTCATCCCAGGGAGGGAGGGAGGTAGGAAGGGAGGAAGGAAGGGAGAGGGGACTGGGATTGATATGTAAAATAAGAAAAACTAATAAAATAAAATAAAAAAAGAGAAACACAGAAGAACATCCCACATCAGGTCTTAATCACTTTGGGGGCTCAAATGATCCTTTCAACCCAAGACCATTAGAATATATATATATATATATTTACATTATGATTGATGACAGTTAAAAATTAGTTATGAAGTAGCAACAAAAATAATTTTATGGTTGGGGTTCAGCATAACATGAGGAACTATATTAAAGAGTCACAGCATTTGGAAGGCTGAGAACCATTGCTTTAACCCATTCCTTTATTTATAAGTCTGTATATTTGGAAGCCCGAATTTGATGCTGAATGCCTTCCTCAGAAGCTCTTCAGCTTGTTTTTAAAGGCAGAATCTCTCACAGATCCTGAAGCTTATGTTAATCAGATGGCTGGCTAGCAAGCCTTTGATATTTGTTTATCTCTTCTCTTTATAGCAATCCATGCAGCTGAATCCACCTTTATAATGGTGTTCTTAAATCATTTCCCAGCAACTCAACTAATTTATTCTTTTGGAGATTTGTGAAACATCGACTTTGAGAAGTTGATGGAAGTTAAAATCCTTTATCACATAATTAAAATACTTTATTACTCTGACATAATTTCACAGCCTTAGTGCAAATGCTACTCTCTAAGCAGGTCTTTACCATTATGTCAACTCTTGTTTTGAGTTTAGTCTGTATTTGTATATCTAACATTTTCCCCACCTGACAGATCTGCCTTTCCAATGTTCTTTTTTCATGTTTACATTCAGAAACTATATTCTCTGTGGCTGGAGAGATGATCCAGTGGTTAAGAGCACCAACTGCTCTTCAAAAAGGACCCAGGTTCACTTTCCAGCACCATATAGCAGCTAATAAGCATCTATAACTTTAGTCCCAAGGGATCCAATACCTTACTCTGGCTTCCATAGGCATTGTAAGCATGTGGTAAGCAGATATACATGCAGGCAAACACACACACACACACACACATATATATAAATTTCCTTCACATCTCTCATGTTCTCTGTATATATTTTTACAATTTCAGTGAGTGGAAGTCACCTAGTTATGTTTTCTTTACCCCTTTATATTATTTATTAATTAATTCCTAACAACATACAAATTGGTCTATATACCATTTTGTACCTTATAAACTCAAAGGGTCAGGGTGGGCGACTTAATGAAAAAGAATGAAATAGATAAACTTCTTAATTATTTGTTAAGGTACCTGTGGTTGGACTAGTTCAGTGTAGAACACTTGCCCAAAATTCATGAGTCCCTGGCTTCTGTTTTTAATAACACAATAAAATAAGTGACTAAATAAAATAATAGTACATGTATAAATGACTAAAAAATAACATTGTAAGCTATAAAATTGCACTTGGTGTTTACCCACCAAAGAGCATAGACATGAATCAATAAAACGGACCTGCTAAAATGAAACCAGCTCTTAACTTGTTATTTGCGTGCTTGAGAAAGACTGAGATGACCCAAACAATGTTTATCATAGGAAATTCCAGAAAAATACAATATCTCATAAATTTACTTATTTAAATCATTATGAAGATTGTAGAAAATGAAATATTGCCAACTATCTTGCTTGGTTAAAATGAGAATCTAGCTCTGATTATTACTTTTGAAATTGTCTCTGGAATAGCCATTGTTTTTCAGAACTTTGTAATAAAATTCACTTCAGTATTAAAATATAGTACATGAACACAAATAAAAATTGCTTCAGAAATTGATATTGCATCTGTATTTTATGGGCCTTTGTGCTACCTTCTGATCCATATGTTTGTTTTCTGTCTGATATCTCATCTCTTTATTTTATCCCCATATTATTCTCATGGAAAAGTACTGTTTAGTAATGGAATGTAAAGAGGTATTTGTCACTTCTAAAATGCATATGACTTAGAGCTAGTGGGGCAGGGGATTAAATTAGTCACCAGTAACAAATGCATTTACTCATCTTCTGACAAAGCCTTGCAGATTCTAACCAAAGACCAGTGCTTAAACTATATCCTTAGGTTATCACAAACTTAGTGATAACTTCATGGTGAATTGAGATTTCTAGAGTTAGGATGTCACCATTGCCTTTACCTAGATGCTGCACTCAACAAATCTGATATATTCTGTTTATTTCTATTTAGAATTTGTAATTACTTGATGAGGGTATTTACCTATTTATGAGGCTTTATTGATTGATAGGGGAGCTATGAAATCTTCTCTCTGCTTCCAATGCTGTCACTGCCAAGGCTGTAAGTTGTAGCTATATCTCTCAAAGCCTCTGGGTATCTGTGAAATGAGGGGTTGGTATCAGAACATGCTTTCCATTAGAAGTTTTTATAATTCTATAATAAACAGTTAGTATCCTGGATTTCCACTTACACCAACTTCTAGCTCTGGGAACTTAGCATACATTTCTTCATTTCTTCATATATGTGGGCCATGATGACTTTTTGATTTAACATGCCTGGCTTGGCTGTTTAGTAACAGAATGAAAGAAGTCCTTAAGACTTTATTTTGAACAAAGTTATTTTAGTCTTTATTATTTATTAATCTTATAAACTGTCATTTAAATATTAAATAATCTTGTTAATATTTAGAAAGTAGGCGATACTGTAAATAAAATAACCTGTGTATGAAAGTGACTTTTAATGTTATTGAGTTGGATTTCTGGTTGAAGAAATTACTAAAAGAGTGTTCACAAAACTTTCTCAGCAATCTTAAACTTCAAAAAACAGAGTTAAATAAGCATTTCATGTAAAGTATGCTAATGGCTTAGAGCTCGAAGCCCACAAATTATTGTTTTCAAATGGAAAAATTACAGGTGGGTCTTGGGTTTTAGGTTTCTTGTGTACAAACCAAAATAGGGCACATTTTTAACTCTAAATGTTCGGTGGAGGAACAGTTCACTAATCATGGGCTAATGATTTCATCACTCAAGATGTGGAACTTGTATTTTGCTAGCTGTCTGGGGACAACAATTTTAGACAAAAATATTTACAGCTTTACAGCTTGACTATAATGTGATTATTCCAATTTAATTTGTCCAAACTTGTAAAATAGATTATCTTTCTTTTGTTAATATCTCCTATTATTCAATAAACATTTTCCGAAGTGTGATTTCAGTTATAATTTAATTTGTATAATTTGGCTCAAACAAGCTCCAACGTAAATTAAACTTCTTGCCATTGTGCCTGCCTGCCAGAGTCATCATTTCTTGTCTTTTTCCTTTTATTTAAAGTAGATTTTTTTCCCTCACATAATACATCCCGATTATGGTCCCCCCCTTCATTCCTTTGAGTTCCTCCTCACTCCCACCTCCTATCCTCTCTCTGTCATTCATTAGAAACAAACAGGCTTCTAAGGGATTATAGTATGATATAAAATATGATAGGATAAGATAGAATAGGGTAAAACAAAAACCCACACACCAAAATAGATCAGAACAAACACACAAAAGGAAAAGAGCCCAAGAAAAGGCACAAGAAACAGAGACCCGCATTCACACAATCAGAAATCCCATAAAAACAGTAAGCTGGTAAAAAGAAAGGAGAAAAAAAATTAGACAAATAAAATAAAAAATAAGAAAGGAAAATCCCTGGCATGACATTATGATAAGGAATCTCCAAAGATGTCATTGAGTTAATTTTCTTGGCCATCTAATAGTGGGCATGGTGTATACCCTTGAAAGGAGTTTGTTTCCCTAGTAAGATGCTGTTGGAGAAAACTAAATTTTCCTTTGTAAGTGGTTATCAATTGGAGATAGTTTTTGGGTTTGGTGTGTGTGTGTGTGTGTGTGTGTGTGTGTGTGTGTGTGTGTGTGTGTTTGTGTGTGTGTGTGTGTGTTTGTGTGTGTGTCCACATCTTTGAGCTCTAGGGCCACATCTGATGCAGACCTGTGCAGGCTCTGTCCATACTGCTTCAGTCAAGCCATCTTTTCAATATGTCTCTTGCTTTTATTTTGTCCTCAGTGTTTCCCATTAACAAAAAACCACAGGATCTAGAGGTGACTCAGTAGGTAAGAAAACTCGTTGCTCTTGCAGAGGACTGGAGTTTGATTCCCAGCATCCATCTCAGGCAGCTCACAACTGCCTGTAACTCCAACTCCTGTTAGAATCTATAGCTACTGGCTTCGAAGGGCATCTACAGTCATGTTCACATATCCACACACAGACACAAACATACACATGATTAAAAATAAAACTAATCTTTACAATATTCTATTCTAAATTTTCTTTAATGAAATCCCTACTCCAAATGACTTGACAGATTTTGTTGATCCCTCCTGGAAGGCATCACCCTCCATGTGGAGTCGGGGTGGGGATGGGAGGGAGAAAGGGAGGCAGGGAGAAGGAACTGGGATCTATACATAAAATAATAAGGAGATGAGCATTCATGTCAAATAGAGGGGGGAATCTTTGGTTCACTGGTTCTGAGGAACATGAGACAGGAGACTTACTGGTTTAGGCTGAAGTATTCTGAAAAATTGATGCAGCTATTCTCTATCCGCTAATTTCCAGTGACTATGACTTTCTGGGAATTAGGTATTTTCTCCAACCTCACATACCATTTCAGATCTGTGTGTGATATAGCAGTACGGCTCAATTTCCAACGTTGCTTAAACTTGCTGCCAAAATTCCTTTTGATTTACTCTGCCTTTTGGACTCTTAGTATTTCATTTGTAGCAAGCTCTCGGCTAAAGCCAGAGTCTGGCTGTTTTTTGGCTAATAAGTTAATATAGACTATTTATTTGTGGAATAATAAATCACACATAGACTCTTTCTTGTGCCAGTCAAGTATTCAATTATTCATCCTGTATATACCCAGGTAATGTTTGTGCCAGTGTATATTCAAGTGATTATTTTTATTTGATATAGCCAGAACAAAACAAAATGTCTCATGTTGATATCAGAAAAAGTATGATTAGGCTGTAATATTCTAAACAATGTTGCATGGCTAGGAAGCACTTGTCACCAAACTGCTAGTCAGTCCATTTTTTTCTCATTCTAAATCAGTATCATGTTTATTCATTTATTTGTGTGTAGGGTGCATGATTGCAAGTGTACATGTGAAGATCAGAAGACAGTTGTGGAGTTGACTCTTTTTTTAACACCATGAACAACCTGGGCATTGAATTCAGATTACCTGGCTTGGCAATAAGCACCTTTACCCACTAGGCTGCCTCTCCAGCCCTTTGTTTCTATTGTTATTAATATGTTTTTATTATTACTACTACTACTTGTGTGTGTGTGTGTGTGTGTGTGTGTGTGTGTGTGTGTGTGTGCATGTGCTGAAGCACACATATGGAAACAAGAGAGCATTTTTTCTCACTTGAATTACTTCTTTAAATGAAAGAATAATAAAAATATCAGATGTTATGACAAAAATAAGTGTTCCAGGTGCAGTTCTAATTTGTTCCATATCTTCATTTTATGCTGCCTTGCTTTTATATATCAAGAGGCATTAGCATATTTTACATGTCTTGGGCAGAACAGACCAAAATCCTTCCACTGCTGTTGGCTTCTGAGTTGCTTCTAATTTCTTGGACCAAGACAGTTGCTACATCTGCCCCTGATTTAGATGAATATAAACAAAGAAGGGTCAATCCTTTGGTGGGTGACACCATTACTAGATAAAATATCAGCACCTGCTTCCCCTGGGTTACTTGATGTGCCTGGCTGAGTGAAGAAAACCGCCTGACACTACAACCAAAATTTCAACCCATGCTAAGTATGCTTATCTTGTGCTAACTACACATTGAAGTCCACCTTAATGCACGTACACACAGAAGCTCTTCATCCTGAAACAGTTCCAAAAGCTCTATGCTTGGTATTCCCAATTCCTTTACATTATTTTGAAGATGTTGAAACACGAGATTCATAAATGCCTTAGTTTAATGGAGGCTTGCCTCTTTTCAATGCAAAGTAATTGTTTGAAAATGTGTAGTGCTATTTGGAAAGAAAATCACAGAGATGAGGTTGACAGGTTTATGGCAACAGCCCTTGTCTTATTTGCAGTAACTCATTTTATATATAGTGTACCACATTAGAAAAGCCAAGGGCGAGAGGCCTTTGTGATTTAACTCTAACAATAAAGGAGATTGTAATATCAAAGAGGGCCCCAAATTGGCCTGCTGATTATAAAATATTAGGAAACTAGAGAAGGCGTGTTGGGGTGTGCCTATAATAAATATGAATAAATCTTCTTATTAGCTATTTTCCTTCTGTAATAAATAGCTAACTCATGCAGTTTATCCACAAAACGTCTCTGCTGGCACTGAATTTATATAACCCTTTGAAAGGGTAGGTTTGCCCGTATAACCTCCATCATGAGAGCTAGGCTAAAGGACTGCTTTTTCAGAGTTCAGAATATTCAAAAGAAAAATTATTGAGTATAGAAAATATGTTTTTAGGATATTTTAAATGCTACTGACCATGGCAGTAATGAGACATGGGCTTCTTTGTTTGAAGATGGTGATTCAAGGGTTGCAACAATTATGTCTGTCAAAAGCTACTACCAGGGTCATAGCTATGGCAAAACCTAAGGGCAGTCTTACAAGGCTCTCTCTCTGATGGTGTGGGCTATTCAGATGTGTCTGGTGCATCAAATACCTCCTATGAGTTGCTGTGTGTTTGCCTTTTATTCCCACTCTTGAGGTTTCAAAATCCAATTCTTTATAGCCTTGATGATTTATTTCTTCAATATCTTCAAGGTGTAATAAGATGGCTGTCAAGTGTCAACTGCTTGTTCCAAAAGTGTCACCACTTACCCAGTCCCACATTGGTCATTTCTCAGCCTAAAATATGATGGGTGTTCTGGCTTTCTTCAAACCATGGCTCCTGTAAGTATTTATTTCCCTAGAAGAAAGCCCTTCTGAAAAGATTCCCAGTAATCTTTTGCAATAAATGTTTATTAGTTTTGATGACAAGTCTGCTCAATATTGAAAATGATATTACTTTTGTTGGCTTTCAAATTCAATATACTGTGATGTCTATGGATTTTGCAGGAGTAGCTTAGCTTTTCAGATAACTTAGGTCATTTTTAATACCTTGGGCATTCTTTTCATTTGTAAAATGTTAACCAAGGCATAAAGAAACTCATTTATACCATCTGTTGTGGTTTGAATAAGAATGTCCCACCCCTTTTACCCCCCCTCATATATTTGACTTCTTAGTCAACAGGAAGTGGCACTATTTGAGAAGTATTAGGAGGTGTGACTTTGTTGGAGGAAGTGTGTCATGGACAGTGGGGCTTGGAGCAAGCTCACACCAGGTCCTGCATGGTGCTTCCTGTCTCTGTCTCTGTCTCTCTTTCTCTCTCTCACTAAGAGTCAACCCTTAGTTACCACTCCTGTGTTTGCCTGTATGCTGCCATGCTTCCTGCCATTATCATAATGAACCAAGCCTCTGAAACTGTAAGCTATCCCCAATTAAATATTTCCTTTTATAAGACTTTCCTTGGTCATGGTATCTCTTCACAGCAATAGAACACTGACTGAGGAACCATCACATATATTTTTTGAAAAAGCTCTGAGGAAGAGTAACCTTATTAATTATGTAATAATACCAGCTAGATAACTTCATTTAATTCACTCTTTTAAATTCAAGGATAGACCATGAATAAACATCCACAGGTAGGTCACTAAGATAAACAAGAGCGGCAAATAAACTTCTAAAGGGAATGCAGGACTTCCAACACAATTTACCTTTACAGATTTCTGAGTTTGAAGCTGCCAGTGCTATGGAAAATAGTGCTGTAACCATAAAGTCCTGTTAGCCCTCAGCAGTGTGTCTGCCTGACCATGAACTCAGACATGCAGCTGACTCCTCTGTCCTCACTTCCTTGTTCATGTGACCTATAAACTGCCTGTGGAATTTATGGTCCTTTGTACCTAAATCTTTCTCTTCTAGACAAACAGTAAGGGCAAAGGGCTCATAACCAGAGCCCTATTAACTATCATTTCTGGAAATTAATGAAGCTATTTATTTCATGTACGACATGCTCATTCAGTCTTTGTGCTATAGTTTGTTTTATCAGGTCTTCAACAAAGTCATGTGTGATTGTGTTCATGAACACACTTGAAATGTTTAGTAATGCGCCATACAGCCCACTCCCATGGATAAAGACTAATCTTTCCTATTGAACAATTTTCATTTTTTTTTCTTGAGAATTTGTAGGCTATTCCATGAGCCCCTCCTTATATAGCCGTGGGTATACTTTACTGGAGAAACTAATGGATTTGCCTTACCTGATTTGCCTCTGTTCACTCTCAGACACAGACACACAGCTACTAGGCACCCATGTTTGTGCTCCATTTAATGCCCTGGTACCTGTCATCCTCTTCATTACCAGAAATTCATGGAGGGCTCTCAAGCCTCACAGTGAGGGCAGAGAACTGTGCTCATTACATAGTTTTACTTTTCTTCTTTTAATGTTGAAATTATCATATGAAGTGATGGGTTTCATCTCGTTATATTGATATAATTGTGGTATTATACTTTTGCTTGATTTATAGTTTCCCCTCATTGCCTTCTTTGCCTCCTTTTTAAAAACTGAGATTATTTATATAAATTTCTGAGAAGCAATGACTGATTTTTCATGGTGTTCATCTCCCATGGATATAAACTTTGGAAGGTTCCCAATGCTGAGTAAATGTACTCTCAAAATCTACCCAAGAGATTATGAATAATAACATATTAGATCAACATTACTGTCACATATCTGGAGGGATACCCATGAGTTGATTCAAGTAACAGAAACTGAGGTGAATCCCATACACAGCATGACTGACAACTCAATGTAGAAGAAAATGACTGTGATTAGCAGATAGTGAGCTGTAGCTACCACAGCAGCATCTCTCAGAATACAGTATATTTCAGATTCATGTGTAGTTTCAGAAACAAGCTTTGAATGCCCCATAGGGATAATAAAATGTGAGGCTAATCCATACCAGAAAAAAGGAAAGCATAATTTAAGAAATAGAATGACCAATTTACAATAACAGTAATTTATTTTAAATTACCAGAAGCTACTCTTCTACAATTCTAGGAAACATTTCCATTATCAAAGAATCAGACAGATAGATGAAGCAACAAGGCAGTTTTTAGGAGTGCAGTGCAGAGGGCTGTGAAATTTGCCCTTGCTTGTGAGGTCTCGTCCAGGACCATGTTGCTTGGGAGCCCTCTATAAATGTCTGCTAATGAAGAGGATATAAGCATGGGTACCTGATAGCTGTGTGTCTGAAAGTGAACAGAGGCAAATCAGTTAGGGCTTTGTCTTCAGTGAAGTATATGTAGCGCCATATAAGGAAGAGTACATGGAATATCCTTCAAGCTATCCAGAAAAAAAAAAAAAAAGAAAATTGTTCAATAGAAGAGATTAATAATTATCTATGGAAGGAGGCTGTATGGTGCATTAGCAAACATCTTACTTAAGTAACTTCATGAACACTAAGACACAGGTTATTTTTTTGTATATTTTGTATATTTTGTATATTTATTTGTATGAAAAACTGTTAAAATGTAAATCAAACTATTTACTTTTCACATGCTTTATCTTTTCTTCAATCCTTATGCAAGGGACCCTGACAAGGGTACTTCTTCAACTAATTTTCCTGAGTCCATATGGACCTCCATACTTAATGTGTGAGATATTTAGTTTCTTTTATGAAATAAGTTACCATTCAATTTATCTTTGAGGAGTTTTAAATTAGTCCTTCCCTGAAACTTAGCCACTTTTAGAAACTGTCTATAAGGACACTTTCGCCTCATCCTAGTAGTCTTGAAGCCTCAACTAGATGTTGTGATCAGTTCATACTTCTTATCTTCGGGTCCCCACATATTTCCAGAGGACATGTCAGAGACTGTATCCACAAACACATTTAAAAAGGTTCACTGGGATTCAGAACAGGGGACCAAATATAAATAACATTCAGCAAAGAGATGACACCACATGTTTCATCTCTTACATGGAATTGCAAACAGAGTCCCGAGGTGTCAAAATCCTGCTTGATATTCTGCCTTGAGCACACTAAGATAATGGACTGTCATAAAAGGGATGGTGGAAAATGATGGAATGGGTCACAGTAAACATAGACTAATGTAGTAGAAGCAAATTTGATTAAATCAAGCATGCAGATGCTGCAGAAGACATATTAATGGATACTGGATGACAGAGCCAGTGAAAAGATTTTCTCATGCGGAGCTAAATTCTGTGTGGTAGCATGGGACATGAGCCAGTCCTGTATTGTCTTGGGCGCTTGTCAATATTTGGTAACATCTGTCTTTCTTTTCTTTTTTTCTTGCCACATTGGAAAAAAACCTTATTCTATTAAATAATGTAATCAACAAGTATTCATGAGGTAGATATTACATGCAAAGAATCACATTTTGGCAGTGTAAAACTATTGAATCTCTGCCTCTGGCTGTCACACAACACAGTAAATCACTAAAAATAACAAGAATTGTTATGCATTTAGTGATTATGACATGCAAGTCTTTAAGCTTTCTTATCCCTTATCACCTACTTAATTGCCAAATCAATATATACCTAGTTCATATGTAAGGAAACTATTTTCCATATTGTATTTTTATTTTTAAACATTTATTTGAAAAAATTTAATTAAAGTCTAAATCAATTATTTTCTCACTTTCCTTCCCCCCATCCCTTCTCATCTCCCTCAAGCCTTTCCAAATTTCTCCAACTCCCAAATTGATAGCCTCTTTTACTTTGATTATTATTGCTACATTTATGTCCTGGGTAGCTTTATGCCAACATGACACAAGATAGAGTCAATTTGGAACAGGGAACCTCAACAGAGAAAATGACCCCAGCAGAATGGGCTGTGGGCAAGCCTTTGGTGCATTATCTTGATTATTGACCCATGTGGGAGGACCCACCCTTTGTTGATGAAGCCATCTTTGGACAGATGGTCCTGGATGGTGTAAGAAAGAAGTCTTAGCGAAGCTATGAAGAACAAGCAGTACTCCTCAATGGTCTCTGCATCAGCTTCTGTCTCCAGGTGTATGGAGATGTAAGTTAAAATATAAACTTCACTCCCCATGTTGCTTTTGGCCATGGCGTTTTATCACAGCAATAGAAGCCCAAACAAATAATATAACTACAAGTTGCTGAGTCTGTCTTGTTGTTTGTGTGTATATGGTTTCAATAGTGACCATTTTGTATTGGATCAGTTAAAGAGTTCATCTCTGGTAGAGGTTCATTCTCTCAGCAGTCATTAGTTACCTGTATTTCATTGTCTAGGGGTAGAACTCCATGAGATTTCCCCATGGAACTCCTCATCAAAGAAGCTTCTATTTGGAGCAAATGAAAATCACATCTGAACATAATGCATAGACCAAGAAATCCTCAATGGCTGCATCTATAGCCGAGCTTCTGTTTCTCTGGCTCAGGGAACATTTCAGAGGAGGAGGCAGAAAGGTTATAAGAGTCAGAATGTCTGGAAGTGTGTTGTAAAGTCTCTCCTAGAATGGGCTGCATAAACAAGACCTGAACAATGACAGTATTAACAGAGAAATGATTGTTGCATATGTGCCTGCAAAGGCACAGCAATCAGTGCTATTATCTAAGAACATGGTAAATGTTTGATGCTGATGTGCAGATATGTTTCTTCTTATAAGGTCTTAGACTAATATGGTGACTTTTTAAAAAATCAAGGTGGTTTGATGACTAACTTACCCACCATCATAGAGCCCTCATCTAGTAGCTGATGGAAACAGAAGCAGACACCCACAGCTAAACACTGAGCCGAATTGAAATCCAGATGCAGAGTGGGAGGAGTGATAAAATAAAATGGGGACAAGACCAGGCTGGAGAAACTCACAGAGACAGCTGACCTGAGCAAGGGAGAGCTCATGGACCCCCAGACAGATAGCTGGGAAACTAGCATTGGACTGACCCAGACCCCCTGAACATGGATCTTAGTTAGAAGGCCTGGGCAGTCTAAGGGACCTCTGACAGTGGAACCAGGATGTATCCCTGGTGCACAAAAGGACTTTGGGAGCACATTTCCCATGGAGGGATACTCCCTTACCCTAGAGACAGGAGGGAGGGCCTAGTTCCTCCTCCAAATGACTTGACAAATTTTGTTGATCCCTTCTGGAAGGCATCACCCTCCCTGTGGAGTGTGTGGGGAAAGGGATGGGAAGGGGGTCAGAGGGCATGGAAAGGAGGGAGAGGGAATTGACATTGATATGTAAGAACATTAAAATATATTTAAATAAAAAAATGCTGTTTCAAAAAATAAATAAAACTTTAATTATTAAAAAAAGGAGAAGAAGAAGAAAGAGCAGAAACTGAAGAAAATTTCAACCAAGGAATCTGAGTTTATATCTTAGATCTAAACTGTTTTTTGAAATCAATGTATTTGAGTTAGTTTTATAAAATGGTACATTGACTATATTTGATTTCTTATTGAACTCATTAATTTAGCAACAATATGAATAACTGGCATTCCCACAATCATACAAGGACTATTAAGCAAGGAATTTTGATGAAAACAAAACACAAGCTGATAGAATAATTATCTTAAAAAATGGGTGATATCAGACAAGCATATATTGGTTTTGGTTTAAAAATCACTTTCTAGATAATTTGATCCTGAGACCTCTTGAGACATTCTAAACACATGTGATTGAAAGCAAATCTTTGCAGTGTTCACCAGGACCTTACAATTACTGAAGGATTTCACATTTTTTTTTTTATGTGTATTGCTTCATTTAGTATTAATTTTGGCTATATATCTCAAGTAGCTTTGGCTAATCTTGAACATTTTGTATCAGATAATGATCTTGAACTCCTATTTTCAGTTCTAGTTACAGGTTTATACCACTCACTAAGCCTGCTTTGACATATTATAAACAGCCCAGTACTTAATTTAATCTTGTAAATAATGAAAATAATCAACCAACATAATACAATATTAGTTAAAGCAAAAAGGAAGTGTGTAAATACAATGGGCATGAATTAAACTAAAGTTTTATAGAAAGGAAATATACTGCGGTAAAACATTTCCACAGGAAATAACTATTTTTTTATTATTTATTTTTTCTTATTTTACATACCGATCCTAGTTCCCTCTCCTTTCCTACCTCCCTCTCTGTCTCTCCCCCTCCCTCTCATGTCCCCTGACCACCCTCTCATCCCACCCCCTCCCCTAATCCACATGGAGGATGGTGCCTTCCAGGAGGGATCAACAAAATCTGTCAAGTCATTTGGAGGAGGGACTAGGCCCTCCCTCCTTCCTCTAGGGTAGGGGAGTATCCCTCCATGGGGAATGTGCTCCCAAAGTCCTTTTGTGCAGGGATACATCCTGGTTCCACTGTCAGAGGTCCCTTAGACTGCCCAGGCCTTCTAACTGAGACCCATGTTCAGGGGGTCTGAGTCAATTCAATGTTGGTTTCCCAGCTTTCAGTCTGGAGTCCATGAGCTCCCCCTTGTTCAGGTCAGCTGTCTCTGTGGGTTTCTGTAGCCTTGTCTTGTCCACATTTTCTTATCACTCCTCCCTCTCTGCATCTGGATTCTAGTTCAGCTCAGTGTTTAGTTTTGGGTGTCTGCTTCTGTTTCCATCAGCTACTAGATGAGGGCTCTATGATGGTAGATAAGTTAGCCATCAGTCTCATTATCAGAGAATGCCATTAAGGTAGCCTTTCCACTATTGCTCAGATTGTTAGTTGGGGTCATCCTTGTAGGTCTCTGGACATTTCTCTTCAAACTTATAATGATTCTTAACATGTTTTCCTTAAGTTAAAGATGAAAAATTAAATGAAAAAGATTGACATGATTTTACTTATTTAGAAATCTCTAAAAATGTCTAGTTTTAGAAGAAGTGTTGTTTGGGTTATAAAACTACAAAGTTACAGAAAGAAGGACTCTGTTTCCCTCTGAGTGGACCTCTCTGACCACTGAAATTTGCCTATGCTTTAAGAGCAACAGCTTCAGATATAATAGACAGGATTCAATTCTTTATTTTGGACTGAACAAGAACCTGTGTTTGGTAGTTTCTGCTGGATTCTTCAGGGATACAGTGGCCAAGCCAACAGGTATTGGAAGCCAGCAGAAGAATCTGTCTTGTCAAATGATTATCTCAGGGTTATAGTAGGGGAAGAGGAGTTGGAAAAAAGACTAATCAAGGTCTGTTGTAGCCAGCAGTCGTTCATGTCTCTTAAAAATGCAGTATAGAGAACCAGTAAGTAATACTTTGAAATTAGTAATGTTGTCACAATCTTTTCAAAATAGCCCATTTAGTTGTATCATACAACTGTGGTCATTTAAGTCCAACACTGACATTTTTTTTTTGTATTTGGATGGATACTACACAACATTCAACTCATTCTACACTTTTATAATTGTAGCATTATATTAATTACACCAATTTCTACACCAATCCATTTCTTTCTTTTGGTTTTGTCCTGTCATTCTGATGTGTCAGAATTACCCTAATTACCCTCATCTCATGTATGATATCTGACAAGCTAATCCTTGCTTTTAGATTTTGTCACCTCAAAAATTCTATTAAGATAAATGCATCCTTGAAAATAATGTAAAAATTTTAAAAATTTCTGTAGAATGTATAGCATCAATGTATCTCTAATGCCATTATGGATATAAACAGATACAAGATAGGTAAGAATACAGAATGCTACACATGTGCTGCCAGTCTCCCTCTGTGAAGCTTCTGCTGCTTCTTAAAAGACTCCGTGAGTTGGAAGAAGAGAAATAACAGTTTTTAGAAAGTGAATCAGGTCTTGATGCATTAATGGTTTTAAATGGATGATTTCTGTTAGGAAGTACAATGTCTAGGCCAACCATAACACTCTAATCTGGGAAACTCACAAAGCAACTGTCTATTGCCAAATTATAGTTATTATAGAATTATTACATGTAAGATAGAGAATCCTCAAGTCATAAAGAATTCTTAGACATTATGAATTGTGATAGCATCCCTTAAATCACAGGTGTTATACTTGGTTAATATTCTAAACCTACAAAAAAAGAAGCCTTCAGTTTCAAGTGTATGCTAGCACCTACTTCTCACTAACTGTCTAAATGCCAAATGATTTTACGTAAAGATCACCATCTCAAAGACAGAATGCATCTGTATTACATAAAATAATAAGAAATTTCATTCTCGTACAGTATATATAGTGTTGTCTTTGGGAACTCCTATGGTAAATTTCACACATCTTTAACACTGAGATCTTTAGAAGTTCCATCATACATTTATGTAAAAGAAGTTCCAAAAATTGTCTCCATTAACTATTTTTAAGAATGCAGCTAAAGGGAATGATATATATATATATATATATATATATATATATATATATATATATGTGTGTGTGTGTGTGTGTGTGTGTGTGTGTGTGTGTGTGTGTGCGTGTGTCAGTACAGGCTTTCTATTGTCAATAGGAATTTATTACTTAAGGACATGGAGTCTTTCAGAAATGACAAAAGACTTCAGAAAAGATTGTTGGAAATGTCTATTTTTCTTTTTTTGTTTCACTGAGTACAAAATTGTCAGCATGGAACAAATAAGCAATGACTGGTAATACTGAGTTTCAATATCCACTGCGTTTCTGTGTCTCATCAATCATTTACTAATATCAGTCAGTGAAGATAAATAGACGTTTTTAAATGTTGGAAAGCACAATTTCTTTCTATTAGCAGTAGTTTATGGAAAAACATCAATGCAACAGAAGGTATTCTATGCAAGGGAAATATTCAGAAAAACGGGGCACTAAAGAGTCAGTTCTCCTCTCTAACTCCAGTTGATCATTGCCCCAACCAAATGGTGCATCATCCAATGTGTTCATTATCCTTCAAATCTAAGTCCCTCCCTCCTCACCCACTCTCTACCCTAGCCACATACATATAGGAGAATGGAAAAACATGCTCATCGTAGTGGATGTCTTATGGCTAATGAACAAGTAAATTGCATTATTAGGTAATCTGTCCTTTGACCTGTGATTATTTTGTTCTTAGGCTATAATAATTGGGTCAGAAAATGTAACTCTTTGCAGTTTTTACATTTGCCCTTGTTACTGCATTTTGTGTTTTTGGATTTAAATTTGCTGAGGTGTGTTTGCATTCAGAAGCTGTCATGACATCAGTGCAGAATCTCTCTCTCTGAATGTTAATTTCATTGAAGTTTAGAACAAATTGTGCCCCATAGAAAAGAGAGGAAGGCCCACATTAAAAATACAACAACTACAGGAAAGAAAGGGAGGTGCTAATGCACACTTAGGATAAATATCACTCAACTTTAAATTCAGCATTCTTTATAGTCTACCAAACAGTTAATGTTTTGAATATCGGAACTATGGTGAGAATTAAGAAGTGTTTTGATGGGAGATGCCATTATGTATATATGTTTCTCATACTGGTTAATTATAAAGCACTGTTGGCCAATAGGAAAGGAAGATAGGAGGGACTAGGAGACAAGGAGGAAATAGGAAGTGGTAAGGAGGAGAGAAGATGGAGAGCCCAGAGAGAGCAGTATGCGGCAGCTGGCTCCGGGTAAGAAGACCAGGTGGAAATACATAGATTAACACAAATGGGTTAATACTTAAGACAGAGCTAGCCGATAAGAAAGTAGTAACTGGCCAACAGTATAATATCAAATACAGAGTCTCTGTGTGTTATTCGGGGCTGGCGTGGCAGTGGAACAAGAGCAGGCGGCAGGCAGAAAAACCCTACTCATTACAGTGTTTAGCTAACTCTCTATATATTACTTTTTACATTTGGTATCTTATGACATTTCAGGTGAGTGACTTTCTTACCCTCACCATAGGTACTCAGCAGATGGCTCCTAGGTACCTCAGTATGATCCATCTTTCTGGTGTACCACCTTTGGGAAATAGCATAGCATATGCTTTTGATGCTGTTATAACACAACACATGTAAATTAACTGCTGAGAGAAAAATAGATGACACCACTTTAACTGAGGCTAACCTTGAGATAAGACAGGATTTTAGATTTATTCTTTTGTTATTAAAAAAAGTAGCCATTCAATGTATACTCATGTATTTAGAAGACATCTTGACACACTCATGATTAAATATACATTTTCAGTTAACAGAAGAGCATTAGAAATACATTAGAAAAAAAATGTGGCTTTAGGGACCTATGACCCAATCTATTAGATTCCTCAATAGATCCTCAACAAGGAGTATACAGAGATCTTAGAACAGTTAACTTGTTTCTTCTTGAAATATGTAAAATTAAAGTCCAACTTTCATGCTTTCAAACTGATATGTAAATGTTTCATCACAAATTATTTTTTAAACTATAATCCCAAGTTAATTTTAAGCAATGGCATTTAAAAAGGTGTTCCCTGATTTTTAATATACTTGTTGTGCTGCCTAGTTTCATACCAACTTAACACAATCCAGAATCATTTGGAAAGAGGGAACTTCAATTGAGAAAATGACCCCATCAGATTGGACCATGAGCAAGCCTTTGGTGCATTTTTTTGAATGATTCATGTGGGACGGCTCAGTTCACTGTGGGCTGTGCCAACACTGGACTGGTGGTCCTGAAAGCTAGAAGCAGGCTGAACAAGCCACGTGGAGCAAACCAGTAAGCAATACCCCTTCATAGCAGCCTCTGCATCAGTTTTATCTCCAGGGTCCTGTCCTGTTTGAGTTTCAGGCCTGACTGTCCTTCGTGATGAACTGTGATGTAGAAGCATAAGATGAAAGAACTCCCCAGTTATCCTGCCCAAGTTGCCTTAATTCAGAGTGTTTTATCATATCCATAGAAACTATGACTAAAACGGAAGTTGGTGCCAGGCCATAGAGTATTGTTCTGAAAAGTAAAAAACAGCAATTAAATACTCACAATTATCTTTCTTAGGGATTACATGAATATAATCTCAAACAGTTGGAAATATTATATTTCCAGTGGTGTTTAAAATTGTAAATCCATCAACATCCTTAGCTATCAGGGAAATGCAAATCAAAACAACTTTCAGATACCATCTTACTCCTGCCAGAATGGCTAAAATTAGAAGCACCAATGATGACTCATGCTGGAGAGGATGTGGAGAAAGGGGAACACTCCTCCACTGCTGGTGGGAGTGCAAACTCGTACAGCCATTTTGGAGATCAGTATGGCGGAAATGGGAATTAGTTTACTACAGGACCCGGTAATCCCCCTGTTAGGCATATACCCAAATGATCCACATTCATGCAACAAAGACATCTGTTCAACTATGTTCATAGCAGCACTATTTGTAATAGCAAGAACCTGGAAGCAACCTAGATGCCCCTCAATTGAAGAATGGATAAAGAAGATGTGGCATATCTACAAAATGGAATACTATTCTGCAGAAAAAAAAATAATGGTATCTTGAAATTTGCAGGCAAGTGGATGGCACTTGAAGAAACCATCCTGAATGAGGTAACCCAGTCATAATAAGAGGAACATAGTATGTACTCACTCATATATGGATTTTATACCTAGAGCAAAGGATCACCAGCCTATAATTCACACCACCAGAGGAACTAGGATACAAGGTGTATTCTAAGAGATTCATATAAAGTCCCTCACAGAAAGGGAAAGGACAAGTCCCCCAGAGCACAGGGGAAGTGGGGGGGGCAGTGAATGGAGAGAAAAGTAGAAGAAAGCGAGGGGAAGGAAAGGAAAACACATGTGTGACTAGGAAGATTGAGCCCTGTTATGAATAGAAGACAGGAGAGAGAGAGAGAGAGAGAGAGAGAGAGAGAGAGAGAGAGAGAACATAAAAGAGGGAGCCAATATTGGTTTGAAGAGAAAATTGAAACCAAAGAAAGGTCTAGAGAACTACAAGACTGTCTCCCACTAACAATTTGAGCTTCCGTGGAAAGTCTACCATAAATGCCCTTCCCGGATAGTGAGATCAACAACCAACTTATCCATGGATCCCTCATTTAATACCTGTTGGAAACAGAAGCAAACACCAAGCACCCGTACATAAACACTGAGTCAAACTAGAACCCAGATGCAGATGGAGAGGACAAGACCAAGCCGCAGAAACACATAGAGACAGCTGATCTGAACAAGGAGGAGCTAACGGGCCCCCAGACTGATAGCTGGGAAGCCAGCATGGGACTGACTCAGGGCCCCCCCCCCCGGAATATGTGTCTCAGCCAGAAGGACTGAGCAGTCTAAGAGTCCTCAGACAGTGGAGCCAGGATGTATCCCTGGTGCACAAAAGGACCTTGCAAACACATCTACCATGGAGGGATACTCCCTTAACCTAGAGACAGAAGAGAAGCCTTAGTCCCTACTTCAAATGACCTGTCAGATCTACATGACCCCAACTGGATGGCATTCCCCTACATATAGAATTGGGGTGGGGGGATGGGAGGGGAGGGTGGTTAGGGTGCATGTGAGAGGGCAGAGAGGGTAAAAGGGAGGGAGGGAGGGAGGAAGGAAAGGAGGGAGGGAGAGGGAACTGGGATCAACATGTAAAATAATAAATTAAATTAAAAAATAAAATTGTAAATCAATTAAATTCTTGCCATAGAATTTGTTTTATCATATTTAGATATTTTGATAATTATCCAATGATAATTTTCCATTGAATTGTCACCATGCAAATGTTGATATGTGTGCAAGGTTATATACATTTATCAGTGTTTCACTGTTCACATTCTTTTAGCCTATGTCACTCATTAATATGTCCCAAGTACTTAAGTATCATCTATTATGTAGTTAATTTAGTTAATGTCAACCAAGGGACCCAAGGAGTTCCAGTGAGAAGGAATGAGTTTTGATATAAATTTAGAGATGATAGGATACCAACCAAGGAGTCCATATGTGAATAATCATATGGAAATGTATGAGAGTCAGCCCCACAGATGTTTGAAGGAAGAACAGTCTAGGCATAGAGATCAGCATTAACTATGGCGTCTCCTTGGGAGGGAGCATGATTGGAGGGATACAGAATCCCAGAAGTCCCATAGAACTGGGAAAGGATGACATGATGAAGACTGAAGGAGAGGGAGATGATGCTGATAATGGTTCTGGTGGTACTAGTGGGGGCAATGACAAGACGATGTGGTGCAGACTGAAGCACAGCAAGATGTGTAGCCTAGAGACTCTTTTAATATCTCTTTAATCCAGCCATTATTTCCTTGTTCACAATAAAATAAAATAAAAAATGTTAAGTTTAAGTAATTTTTCAAGTCCTAACATACCCCTTAAATGAGAGAAAAATGACTAACCCCTAGAGACCAGCCTCCCAGTTTCATATCTCCCATCTCAGGCCTTTGGTTCCCAGAGGGACAGTGGGGACTGAGTGTCCTCTGCCTCCACTATTAGATTATATCGTTATCCAGTGTGCTTCTGTCTAGTGCTTCCCATAAGTAACCAGATTCTGTCTGAAGGGTGGGTGTGGTCAGGCAGACTGGATGATCTGCTTTTTTGAAGCCTTTTGGTTGCTTTGTGCTTTACTCTGTAGAAAATAACTCTTTTTCTTTCTATGATTTTCATTTTTATAACTGACAGTGTGCCTCTGGCCATACGCTGCTAGCATTCTAAGGAAGACGATATATGATATTGTTAGATTTCTCAGAAACGCAAATTTGATGGTTTAATACTGAATTATGCAAAAGAAGAACAGTTGATTTATAGTAGAAAATAGAATAGAAAATTATGGAAATTCCTGAATAGTAAAATGAAAATTTAAAGTAAGACATGTATAGGAAGGAGAGACCAAATAAAACAGGTTTACTTTTATTGTTTAAAATCTCTTATTAGTATTATTGTATGGAAGTTGAAGCTGTTTGGGGACATTGTTCATTGTATGCAGTTACACAAGATATGTTAATTAAGTAACCATCAATAAAGCAAAAGTGTTTTTATATAAAATCTGTGAGTATTGTCCCATGCTGTATATTGTTTAAGTTTTCATAAGTTCTCATATCTACAGAGGTGGGATATCATGGCTCCCTGTGAAGGTATTAACAGTACTTGTAGTAATCTTAGAAATCAAAAGATAGTTCCTTAGTACAAAAGAAAAGTTCTTTCCACTTCCATTTGTTTGTACTAAGTTTTCAGTCGATGACTCAATTTTTCTCATCAAATTTCCTCTCCACATACATAATTCTGTCCATAGGTCAATCAAAACAAGTTGTCACAGCAGCATGACTGATCACACCATGAAGCAGAACTTGTCTTCTGTTGCTGTTGTTCCTTAATTTTCTTCATGGCTGTTGATTCACCTGAACAAGAACATTTCACTTAGCAATTCACATATACCCCATGTAAATAATTATTTCTAAAACAATCAGTATATAGTTTGTTATCATCTACAGAATGTGTAATGGTTCTTGAGGTGTTCAGCAGCCTGTAAAAGACACCTGTGTGCACAAAGCTCTAAGAGATCCCTTGTGGAAACTCACAGGATATCAGACAATATGAAGACTAAGATGGGGTTAGTGAACAGAGTGTTGCTCTTTGATGGAGGAAGAGGGTGGCATTGCATTTTCTTAAATTTGAAAACTTCACATTTTCTTCAAATGTTGTCCCCTACCCTGTGTGTTTGAGACTGTTATCTTTTTAAGGGACATTTTCCCTTTTCCTCTTGAAATGTACTGCAGCTGCCTTATAGGCAAAGTTGGCAAATCACTAAGTTATGACACAGAATGCATGTGGAGGAATATGTAGTGTTTGTAATATTTCCTCCAATATCTTCTCATGCAAATGCCCAGGATTTCTCTTTTCACCCTCTTCCCACTCTGTGGTAAAGTTTTGGTGGTGCTTGAGAGTGTGGGAGAACCACTTGATGATGGATCCCACTCTTCCGTGCTACACTGACATGATGGGAAGTTAAGAATTGTAGTACAGCCATTTGCCTTCTACACTAGGAAATCTCCTTTAGACAAGTGGGAAACTAGTATTTCCATACAGTCCACTGAGACCCAGGCACTTATTTCTATCAGCCTTTCTATTCCTACATGCATGTGTCGGAGTTTTCTAATTCAGAAGTTTTAAAATACATCTTGTATCCATCAGTATGTTTGAAAGATGTAACCTAGTAATTTGCTATGGTCAACTTCTAGCTTATAGTAAAGGCTCACTAAATGTGACAAGACTGAACTACTTTAAAAAATTTTAGTGTATAACATATTTTTCTTGTTTAAATTATTTAAAGACATTTTAATTGAATGATAATCTTTGTCTTTTGTCTTCTTAGACAAATAGATTTTTGGTTGTCAAACTCAAGAAATTTAATGAAAAGATCCTTTACAAGGAAATTAATATGTTAAATTTAGATTACAGTTGACCTATAGTTTTGATGAGAAAAATTATCTGCTCTTTTTTTTGGCATTAAATTTAAAGATCTAACTTCAAGAGGTTGGCTTTTTTAACATATGTTATTTTTAACAAAATCTCAATAATTCAGTTTTTTCCAATGAAGAGTCATGAGCCAAACACTGGGATGAGAACCTGCTAGCTCAGAGAGGCAGAGAAAGTACTTGCCTGACCTTCATCTTGTGCTGACATCACAGAAATTGTTTTCTTCTATGTTGTCTCAAATAAGACTCCTCCAACTCAAAGTACCTCCCTTCTATTTCCTGTGCATCTGTCTTCCTGACTCCCTCTTTCTATGCTTTTTTCTTTCTTTCTTTCTTTCTTTTTTTTTTTTTTTTTTTTTTTTTTTGTCAACTGGTTGGTTGCTTTACCTCTTGACCTAGTGTTGACTTTATTTAATCCCGTTTACAATATTCAAGCAGAAAACTCTTGGATTAAAGATGTGTGCTAGGGTTGAGTTACATTACAACTAGAGTAAGTAACACAATCTTGGAGTTTATAGTGTGATCAAATATCCTGTAACACATATATATCAAGACTCAATATTGTCAATGAGAAATTAATACGAGACTATCGCTGTCTCCCCAAATAAGAAAGTCTCTATACATTCTACCCAAATAGAAGTACCAGGAAAGAATACAAACAGAAACATAAATTTTACATATTGTGGACATCAAATTGCATGTAAGCAGAAAAATACAACTGAACTTCAAAAGAGTCTTTTAGTTACTACTGCTCTGTGATTATAGCGAGTACAGAGGACCACGATATTAGTCACCAATGACAGGACAGAGAAGGTAGGGGAGTATAGCGCTAACACGAACTACAGGTAAAATCAGTTTTTTTTTTTTTTAAATTATCACTTCTATCTGACCAATACTGAAATCTAGCCTGGAAGTTTATATTCACAGTGGCAAGAGTTGCTGGTTGATGAGCAGAGAAATGAAACTTCTGCTTCTAAGACAGAGATTTTCACACTTATGGCTGGGAAGGAAATTAAATATCATACTAAGAAGACTGAGAAATGAGGTGTCCATACCATTTGTTAATGCTCCCCAAGTGTACTTTTGGTGCACATAACAATATAATGATTGGATTTTATACACAGGTTGGATGTTCTAGCATTATAGTTTACACGATCTGCACGCAAAAATTTGATCAACACTGTTTGAAATTTAACCAGTCCTGTGCTTTTCTCTTAGCGTACTGTTTTTTCCTGGGCATACTCATCCCAGGAAATATAATATTCATGGCCTCCCACTGTGTTTGATAGTGCACACACTGATATGAATTATAAAATGTAGACTGACAATGATTTACTACAAGTAAATATTTGAAGATGACAAATTCATCTGTGATCCATTTTTAAGTTTATTGTGGAAATTTTAACTATTTCAAATAATGAAATGTTATAAAATGCTCTGATTATTGAGGCAAGTTCTGGTTCATCCTGAGAGTGTTCTGATTTAGTAGCTTTCTAAACTGTATGAAGGGTTGTCCTGGCCTCAGTGCTAGATTTCTCCTTTTAGAAATGTTTTGTGGTATGTTAAGGAAAAATAAAGACATACATGTGGTGAGCTCTGGGGTAAATGTTTATAAAATTTACATGCCACATTAAGTGTTTCATATTTCAGTCTTTTCTTCAAGACAGGATTTCTCAGTGTAACTTTGGCAATCCTGGAACTCACTCTGTAGACCAGGCTGGCCTCAAATCCACAGAAATCCACCTGCCTCTGCCTCCCAAGGGCTGGGATTAATGTTGTGATCCATCAAACTCCAGGCATTCTTCATTTTCCTATGATTGAACACAGCTGGTCATGTTTCTCAGTTTGCTGCATTGAACTTGTTCCGGCACAGGATTAAAACAACTAAGTATTATTTTCCAAAGGAGTTATTCCTCCTCACAAACATAAATAGTAGGGAAAGTGCATCAAAACCTAATTCCTAAAACTCAAATTTGAACTGAGATTCCAGTTGTTCTCAAGCTGCATTGTTCATAAATGCCCTGTATTCTGATTAAAAGGCTGGTTTCCAAGTTATGCTGGGATTTTCCAGTGTAAGTGTTCCTGCTATGTCCTGCAGATCCCTGTAATATCAACACTGCACATGTGAGTAAGTAGACAGGAAGAAGAGACAAAGCATGGGGGGAGTTGTCTGCATAGACAGAAGAAATCTCCATCTGGGCCAGGAATGAGCTTTCAATCACTTCTTACTAATGAGCATGTCATCCCTGGGTAAAAAGAGAATATTAGAAACTGTACACTTCTACTGTCTACTTATGTCATAAATGAAAATTTCATTCATAAATGCACTTTTCTTATTTAAGAAATGTCTAGCCTTTCAGAACTGTGCCTTCCTTTTGCAAGAAGCCTAATGTTTCTCTTAATTACTAATTTTAAATGCACTATATGTATGTATGCAAATATATACCATCTATACATACCCATATATAATACAACATAAATATTTAGGAATTATTTGTCATGACTTTTTTGCTTATTATTTCCCTAAAAAGAAAATGGCTATTAAAATTTCCTCAGATGGCTATTTCTAAAACATTAAAGAAACTTTACTATATAAATCTGCTAAAATGACGTTTTTAAAGTTTTGGAACAATAAAAACTGACTCCATTTTCTTTGTCTCTGTTTCAGTGGCAGGCCAGAGCATTTGATAATTGAAGAGTGTTTTTCAATTATCCAATAAACAGCAGGCCTCCATTAAAGCAAGCACCCAAGCATCTAAATATATGCTCTATGTTCTTATTGACAGCTGCAGCAGTTGATTCTGGAAGATTAGTTTTGATATTAACCATATGATTCTTAAGTTTAATGTTTAAGTATACCAATCAGTTTTTAAAGTAATGATGTATTTTTCATTTAGATATGTTCTAATTTTTTAGTCTCTACACTCTTCCCAAATATATGGTAGCTAGTTAACATAATTATATAAATGTTTTCTGCTATTTCAGGAAGCCTCTATGAATATCATATACTGATAGATTTTAAATAGAAAAGGTTAAATATATGGATGAAATAATGAGATATTTGAAATGATAAGTTGAACATTACTAGTACTTTTAAAGAACTAGAAGGTAGGTACAAAAGCAAAATCTTATTTTATTAAGGCTCTATTACAATAGAAGAAAACACATAGGTGTGGAAGCAAGTTGAGTGCCAAATACAGCATGAACTGCAGAGAATTAAATTAAAGGGAATTAAAGTCCGTGGCCAGGATAGAGGTAGTGGATGGAACACTGTGGAGGATTGGGATGGACTCAGCTGAAGCAGATTCAGTGGATTTCTGCCTAGAGAGAAGGCAAGGGGATCAGCTCTCCTGATGTGTAGAATGAAGAAGCTATTGAGGTTTTGTATTAGTTGTTTTTGCACAGCTGTAACTGACACCAGAGAGAACAACTTCAAGAAGGAAGTGTTTACTTTGTTCTTGGTTTCAGACTGTTTATCCTATGTATGTGGCCCCATGGTGATGGGAAGAACATTGAGGTAGCAGCTTAGAGTGGAGGCAGTTTTTCACTTGATAGACAGGAGGCAAAGGCTAGGAAAGGACTGGAGAGGAAAACCACGTTCAAATCCACACTTCCAGTGATTCATTTCTTCCAGCTAGGATCCACCTAATGACATTTTCACAACCTCCCAAGCCAGTGCTGCCAGCTGGGGATCAACAATTTGTTCTATGGTCCTAAAAGAACATTTCATATTCAAATGATCACCAGTTGTAAATGGTGGGGGTCTCTCTAATCAGAATCCACACAATTCTTGCTGGTACTGAATTATCAAAAGATACAACACAGAAGTTCAAAAGTTGAGGTTTTGATGAGAAGAGGGTTAAGATAATCTGACTCAGTGTTTGTCAGAGGGTGGGATTGGGTGTTGTGACACTGGTGCTATTCTAGAACATGTAGCAAAGGCTATAAGGAGAGTGGCTCAGGAGGTTTGAGCACAAGTCACATACTTGGCCCTAGAGATAGGATGGCCATGAAAAATCCTACAGGCTGATAATATTTTCAAGACCATGGTCTTTACCTGAGTAATTGGTGACACAAATGTAACAGGTTGTTGAATGACTGTTAGGGTACCATTGTGACTTGTCTTGTAAATCAGAATTTACAGAAAGAAAGCATTTTAAAGAATAAGATTCTAAGATAGGGCTATAACAGGACGAATCTAGACTTATTGGAAAGGTGTTTCAGGGAAACTGGATATTTAGATTATTTGCATGGAGGATGTAAGAGGGAAAGGATCTAAAGATATTTTCAACATTGGAGACTAAATAAGCTAAATGGATTTGTCCTAGGACATATGTTGAGGCAGTTAGTCACTTCAAAAAACAGATGTGTATTCCTTAATTTCTACTGAGACAGTGAGGATATTTTATTTCAGTTTTACATGCACTGAATCTTCCAAGTTGAGATGACAGACTACCCAACTTATTGTTAGTTGTTCAATTTGCTGCCAGATTCTGACCACTCAGCTGGAGACAGAGACATAGATTCAGCCAGTATCACAAAACTCAGAGCACAAAAGATTACAGAAACTTCTTGACAACCAGAGCTAACTGAGAGGTCCTATCAGCAGGTCTTTTTTTTCTTATACCAGGGATTGAAATACAGTTAAACTTTGAACATATTTACTACAAATATACAGTGTAGACCTTTTTATTTTTCATAACTATGTGTTGTTACTATCATTATCATGTGTTAGCTAATGCCACACAATTAATGTAGTCATTCACCAGAAAGATATTAAAATACAGAGCTATGTTGGTGAATAATTCATAGGTAAGGGCTGACTATGTTTTTTTTTTTCTTCAGCAGTGACAATGCAGTTTATAAGCCACCAGTTCCCAGATTATCATGACCCCACGATTGGTAAGTAAAAGCTGATTTTCTCATCTAGCTCAAGAAGATACACTGTAACTAAATGTTTTTTTAAAGAATTGTTGATAATGCTAGAGAATAAAAGTATAATTTGTTCTGTCACTGAGCATATATACACATGAATATATGTGTTTAAATTTCTGAGTCATGAGAGTATTAGTCCTTCCTTCCCATAATGCACTTTCATATTTTATTCTTTGTTCAAGTTGTTCTGGTAAATGATGGTTGAAATCCATTATGCTGATTTTTGGATTCACTAATGGATATTTTCCATTAGAAAAAAATAAATTAAAAACCTTTGCTCTGAGTTCTGTAATTGATGTGATTACATATACACTTGATCACATTTTCAGTCTCTGGTATCCTATTGTAGAATTAGTTACTTTTTTCCAGGGTGCATTTGGAGAAGTATTTAGATCTAGGCATAATTTCACTTAGCATCCTTGATTCTAGATGAGGAAACTGAGACACAATGAGTCCAAGTATGATTTGTGCCCCAAATCCAGCATGCTTACTTCCTCTAATGTAGTTTTCTTCCCAGCCCATCAGGAGAAAAACTCTGTTGTGAGGAGCAAGCTTTCTCCCTTTCTTGAAGGAAGAAGATGCCTCTAAAATTGCTTTACTCATTCAAGAAACTGCTATAGAAAGAGTTGGAAATTCTCAAGCAAAGTCAACTATCACATTCTTGGGTTAGAATTGCATTAAGTATAAGATTGCACAAAGCTTTGCTTTCCTGCAAATGAGGAACAGAACTGCAAGGCTCCTTTCATATGGCTCACTAGTGGGATGAAAGCCCTTCACTCTCCCTCACTCAGAGTTCTTTATTCCTGGTCTCTCTATACCTGGTTGCTTCCCTCGCTTCCTTTCTCAGGATGAACAGTTACTGTGCACAAGTAAGATCTCCTCATTTTTAATTTTCATCAGGAAATTTTGATTCAAGGTTTTATTTGATACAGAATTATCTGTTTTGATATTTACACTCCTCCCTGATAGTCCTACAGAATATGTGTGAAAGCATAGGTGCAATGATTTCACTAGACCCAAGATAAATAATAAATAGGTATTTTATTGGGAAACAACAACTTACACACAGAACAATAAAAAACCACTGCAGTCTATCTCTGCCCTTCAGATCTGATCCACTACCCAAGAGAAGAGAAGAGAGAGAGAGAGAGAGAGAGAGAGAGAGAGAGAGAGAGAGAGAGAGAGAGAGAGAGAGAGAGAGAGAGAGAACACCCTAAGTGTTCCTCTTTCTGCTTCCATCTGCACCTGAAGCAATGCCCAAAGGGGTGTGGCCACCGTTACAGGTTCACAGACAAGATGCTGCTACAATTCCCCCTTTAGTCTAAAGAAGGAGGTTTTTTTTAAGCCTGATGTAAAAGCTAAATACAATGATAACAAATGTCAAGGAGGGACAAAGAAAACTCCACAACATATGTGGATGAAGTATGTTGCTGAGATAAACAAAATGTACTAGTTTTATTACTTTAAGATTTATTTATTTCATTTTGTATATGAGTGCTTTGCCTGCATACATGCATGTGTACTACATTTGTGTCTGGTGCCCACAGAAGTCAAAAGAAGGCACCAGAAAGCCTGGACATGGAATTGTGGGTGGTTCTGAACAACTATGTGAGTCCTAGAAAGTGAATGCTGGACTTCTGCAATTTCAGCAAGTGTTCTTAACTGCAGAGCCATCTTTCCAGCCCCCAAATATGTTACCTTTAAGAAGTCTAATTGTTTCTTAAGACCTTATCTCAGGTTAACTGAATTAATAAGATTTAAGTATAGCAAACTGACATACTGTTAACCAGATGTATTGTCTAAGGTATTTAAGGAATTGAATTTTGTTTCTGAAATAATAACTTTGTGCAGTGATTTAGGAGTGATCAGCTTCAGAGATTGATTATTCTCTCACCTGATATTTGAAACATCTTAATTTTGGAATGCTGTTAGTTTTTTTTTTTTTTTTTTTGTCACCAACTTTCAGTTACAGACAAGTGAATCTCTGGCTAAATGCTCTAAGTCTTGCATGTTGCTCGAAAACTCAGTAATATAATATACAATATATGATCTCATAAGTGTACTTTAGTGTTCATTATTTTCCATCTTTGTGTTCTGTATGTACTAGTATCACATAAACTGTCTGCACATACAAGTTCTGCATGTATAATATAACTTCTGGAGTAAGGTAATAGATGTAAATACATTATAAATGTCTCCTTTACAAGGAATAAATGACGTGACATGTATGGTGATGACTTGCAGACAGACTGCAAAGCATACATTTCTTGAGATTAGGCCACCTGAACATTCAGTGCTAACAGCCGAAATTATACTTTTATCTAGAAATAAACAAGATAGTGTTGAAAATGGAAACAGCAGTTTATTGCTTCCAATTTGACTCTCCTATCATCTAATTTCTTGGCTCTGTAATGGGATACTGGTTAACAATTTTCCACCGTTATCCTGATGGTAGAAGGTGAAAGGCTCAGACCATTTTCTTTGTGTCTGTTCCAGCTACTTAGCTATACTTTGGCTGATGACTTAATGTCATCTCCAGGTGAAATTCGTGTTAGCATAGCTTGAATATCTTACAAATTAGAGAGGAATAACACCCATCATGGATACTTACCTCATTACTAAGAAAGGAATGGAATATTTTCTGTACTTATCCAGATATATTTGCCATCATATTAACTGAGATTTCTGGATATGTTTGTTTCTGAAATAAGATAATTATTTTGTTGATCTTTTCTCCTCTCATCTTCTACTTAGTACAATCTTTCTTTCAAAAATTATCAAGTTGATATTTTTTAGATTCTCTATAAAGCAAAAGTTAGGAATGCTGGTTATTGCCAATGTTGTTCTCAAAGGAAGGATTCTGTTCCACATCTACTGGTTGCATATTCAAAGTTAGTAACCAGTGATTTCCATTTCTTAAATTTATAGAAGAAAGCAATGGTGTGGACATTTAAAGTTGGCTCAATTTTCTAATGGGAAAAGACTCCATGTAAAAATCACATTGCTAATAATAGAGCAGAACATGGCTAGATGGAAGTTGAATGGTAACACATCTAACTAAGCATTTGACATAATTCTAAATATAGCTTGATTTTTCATGGGATAACTATTTTAGAGATATTTAGGAAGTAACATCCATATTAAGATCCTGTTGTCAGAACCTTCATTTCAATAAATTAAGAAGCCATGTTATACAGACCTTTAGATATGATCATTGTATGTCAGTCATTGAGCAAATTTTGCATTTCTACTCTATAATACAATCATTTTGACCTACATAAATAAAAATCTAAATATCATACTTTAAATCTTCAGGTATTTTCAATTGTGGAAGAGAAGTTAGGAGAATTACAGGAACAATTTTTTCCCTTTGAAGGGATAGGAAAGCAGCAAGATTTTATATTCAAGGATTTGGAAGGGATGGAGTAGTCTCCACTCCTCCAAGCTCTGCTTGCTATGAACTAGGTTCATGTGTCATGCATGAATCTCCAGACATACATTCCAGAATTCAGAAGTCTTCCTTCAAGAAGGCTTTTCAAGGAATTCTGGAATCCTTAGAGGATCATGAGAGAACAATCTAGGATTGTTTGTAAATATATGCTCTTTAGTTGTAACAAAATTTAAAAGTCTTACTCTACATTAATAAGTAAGAAAACAGACACAAAATACTAGGAATTCAAGCACCTGACTTAACTAATTGACAACTGAACACAAAAAGTCTCAGCTAGCTTTCCCACAATATTAGGTGATAGATGGAACCCTGAAGGACTTGTGTTTCTTGCAAATATAGAGTATTTTAATTTTTAGTAAATCGTGTATTAATTAGTGATTAACTCCATCCCTCTACCATCACAACAAGGTATAATATTCAACATGTTATATACTGAGCTCAAACAGAGTGGATGTTTTTCCAATGCTTCTGGAAAGGTGAGGAAGATAAGGAACGAATGAGATTATGTGTTGAGCTAATTATATAGAAAACGATGAGGTATGCGGGGGGAGGACTGCATAGTATATCACAGGACCTTAGGGTGGAAATATGTTTTATTAAAAGACAAAATTCAACAATTTAAAGGATGAATTGGCTTTCATATACTATCCATTTACGAGTCAGCAAAGCCTTCTTGCTGAAAAACTGGGTAAGAACTCATACTAATCAATGTCAGAGCAATGACTTATGTCACTGATTGGACAGAAAAGTAGAATCAAAATGCTGATTGTGTAGCATCAATTTATTTCATGCTACTTTTTTGTAGGGCTAAAAAGCACAGTTGATCTCCTTATACTAACATATTGATTGAGGTAGAAAACTTTTCATGGCTAGTTATTGGCATGAAGAAAATTCATTGAAAAATTAAAAATATTTATGCAAATGTCATTATTTTTCTGCTTTTCTTCTGACTCTTCACCCTCTTGATTTTCCTCTTTATTCAATATCAATATATTCATAAAGTATTTTCCAGGCATTGTACAAGTTGCCAGAGTAGAGAAATAGCTAAGAATTATATTTTTTTTTATTGAGCTTCCTTACTTTGCTCCCCCCTCCCCCCGCCTGCCTCTAAGAGCTGATTGTGTCTTTTTATTGGGAACCCTGTTGTCCATTTCTTTCTCATTGCATTATGTTGAATTGAGCTCATTATATTAATGCAGGGCACAATTTAGTTAAGTTGGCCTTAAGGACCTATTCAATTCTTTTTTAGCTGTTCTTCCTGTGGAAGGAAAACAACTTGAATAAACCAGAATCAGTCATGGCATAGTTATTCCAACTGCTGTAGCATTTACTTGGTTTCACAGAACAGAAATGTATGGCACCAACTTTCTTGCTGTATTTATATCTTATTTTCAAGGAAGACATTCTCATAGTTGAATAGATTGAAAATGCTTTCCTTCTTGTAGTGTTTCAGACCTTAATTTCACTTACATACCATGAATACTGCATAATATGTTCACCGAAAAGATTCATATTCTTTTTGAGCAAATGACAAGGACTGTAACAAGCTCTATAGAAACATAATAAAACACCACACAGAGAATATTTTTCTAAATTACTTGGCATGCTTCTCTAAATATGGAGCTCATTTAAGTGGCAAAGTACTTTGATGATAGGACCAGGGCATCTGCAGAGCACAGTGAATATTAATGTACAAAGCACAACCATGAAAAAAATAGTGTAATTAACCAGCATGGAGCAAATTACTACATAGTTTATATGCCTCAGTATCTCTGGTAGAATAAAACCTTCCTAAAGTGGATTTAGAGAAATAGTATGGTTTGTATCACACTAAAATGTCCTACTTAGCATCTAAAATGTGCACTAATAGATTCACTTTGTGTCACTAGAAAATCCCTGTTAAAATGTAAGTGTTCATTGTGGGGACTAGGGCCCCAAGCCATGTAGACTCACTTATATATTAGCACAGATTAATGAATCTAATTATTCTACAGAGTAAAACAGGGCTGTGGTCTAGGAAGTACAACTTAAGAAGTAGTTTTGAGGGCTGGAGAGAGTAGAATATTGTTATTATGAAGAATGAAGGCTATGAAATAATTCTGAATGGAAATCAAGGTGAACTTGAAGGACTATGTTTAGCAATGGCCCTTCCATGTTTGAGCAGAGGTAGAGGGGAAAATAAATTCACATGGAATCCAGGGATACTCTTCTATCTTCATAGAACTCCTCACTTGTTTGCCAAGCTCCAGGAAAACTGTCTTTCTTTTAGTTTAAATACATCTAGTAACCTTTTCCTGCTTTCACTCTAGTGGTTACTCAATGTCTACCTCCTCTCCACTTCTCTGTATAAATTTTTATTAACAGTAGACATGGTTGGCGCCTCTTGGATTTCTTATACCATTTTAGCTTGGCATCCAAGAAGCCAAGCTCTTTTTTTCTGCAACCTTTTTATTCGTGCCTCTGACTTAGCCTAGCTCTTATCTTTTTATCTTATATTTCTCTCTGAATTTCCGTGCTTCATTGTCTACCTTCCAACTGTGCTTTACCATTTAGAATTCTGGTGGACTAGGTTACTGGCCACAAGCTTTCCTTAACTTTCCTTTATACTTTTGGTAAGAGCTGACCAAGGCCTGTGAAGTCCATGATGATGAAATAACAAGTCCATGATTTGATAAGGGTTTGGCCACAGCTCAATGGCAAGCAACCTACTTAGCATTTTAAGGCCTTTGTTTCAATCCAAAATCTGATCTTCAAGGTCTTCAAGGACAGAATATAATGCCTACCTGATTTAATGCTTTGTTGTTGAACCTCATTCATTTGATTTTGTCCTCATTGGCCTCATTGTTCCTGGAGTAGTATGCCAGATGCTTGCTCATCTTGGCATGCTTGCATTTGATCACCTTTTCTGGGAAAACACTTCAGTGTTTAGAGCTGTCCTCATTACCTTTTCAAATATTTGCTTCAAGGTTTAAATGCCTCTTTTCAATCAAATGTTTTTCATAGATGTGTATTCATGCATGCATATATTCATTTATATATGCTTATCTAGGTTCTATAAGTGAGAGAACACATATATTACTTGTCTTTTGTGTCTGACTTATTGCTATTTGTTTCTTATAAAATGTGCTACAGTCTTACTTAGCACTTTTCTAAATGCAATACAATGTCTGAATTTATAAGTAAAGACTCATCAGTTTCTGGTTCACAGAATACAGTCCAAGAAATGAGGTGAGAGAATGGCAAAAGTATTTACTGGCCCATCAACTTCGATGTTAGTATATATCTCTGATCTCTCTCATTTGCAAGAAGGAGGTGATGCTGTTATTTCTCTTGATGGTTATGAGAGATCATATAGGTGTAACTGCTTCATATACTGCTTGAGATGAGTTGGATACTTGACTTCCTCAGTAGAATTCAACTGAAGACCTGGAAAATAATGGTGAAAATGAAAGCTGATAGTGAGAGGACACCTATGCCTTATACTGTTTTGGGAAGTTCAGAATATCCATCCAGTGCAGATGAAAAGTAACCAGAATATCACTTTATTGTTTTCTATTTCTACCATTTCTTCTTAAACACTATAAAGTACTTGTGATTAACATAAAAATTTCCCACAGACAAACTATGAATGGGGATCAAATTGTAATGGAAATTTTGGTTTCTACTTGCTGTGTGAAGCCTCTTTCAGAAAGCTGTGTGTGTGGAGCATATCAACCATATGACAGTGATCTCATATGGAATATGTTAAGATGCTTGGGAGATATTGAATCAGTTTAAGAAAATTAATATAACTGAAAGCTTAATCATGCCAGGCTGTGGACATGTGTCACATCCTTCCAGATTGCAGTAATCCTCCAATGAAGAATGCTTTACAATCTTCCTCATGCCCCCAAAAGAACAAGATCTAGATAAGTCTGAGAATTAAAAGGACTCTTCCAGATTTTTCTGTATTCACACAGCCATTAAAATTCCTCAGTATCCATCTTTGAAACAAGTATGATTAATTAAATTAAAATTACTGATGTAATACCAGTGAAATTACTGTGGTCAGCCTACACACCTAAGCAGACATACACCATGCTGTTATTTCACTGAGGGAAGCTATGGGCTTACACCAGAAACACGTCTCAGCATTTTCTTTGTTTATTTGCTAATTATAATTAGGAGACATTTGTTCTAAAGTCAAGTGGCTTGTAATTATATTTTCTCTGTTATTTCAGTAATTTCTTTTTAAGGACATTGTTAGTGTTCTATTGGTTCTTAATCAGCCAATTACATGACGTTTGAATGAGAAAACAGTGTCCTTATAGTATGACCTACAAATTAGCTGATTAACATGAAGTGACAAAGACACCATTTAAACATATGTGAACAGCTCTAGCTAGCTGTATATCTACCTCTTCGAACTCACACTTACATTTTTAAATGTAAAATGTAAAATGTTGTATTTAGGAATAGAGTTTAATGTACCTACTGAAAATTTCAAGCATTAATAGATGAGTAATTCAGGTCATTTGCCCAGGTTTTATGCTTGGAAATTAGTAGGCTTGACTCTAAATCTCTTTTATTGACATCAATTTCAGAGATTTTTAATACCTGACTTCAAATGTATAGACTCTTTGAAGAAAATCCTTGCTAATAACTATAATGATTTGGATTAAAGTTTTTAATTTAATATTGTAATTTTAGATGTTCTTTAGGTCTCTTTCCAGATGAATAAAGAGAAAATATTCTGACATTTCATATAAGAGCTTTCCAGATCATTATATATTTCTACAACATGAAAAGAAGATACAGAGATAAACATTTAGAAATGTTTACTTATAAGAATCTAGATAAAAAATTTTAATATCAATTAACTGTCCATGTTCTATGATTTGATGTTCATTGATTAAAAATAGTCCATGCATTTTACACAAAGGGAAGTAGTTAACATAGAATGTTTTCCAGATGTATTTAGATTTTGTGAGCTGAAATTTTTAAAGAGGAATAAAACAAAAATTATAATATTTTATAAATTTATGTATATCTTATACAAACAAAACATGTGTGATAGAGAAGGAAGGAATTAAATGTCTAAACAGCAGACTCCAAATGAGACATGTAATTTTCTGCTGGCCATTGGTTCCCTATGAGCCCTTGTTTTCAAGTATGTGGGATTGTGTTAAATACATTTTCCTTAAAAATAAAAGCAGAACTTTCAAAGCTCAAATTAGCTATTTTGAAACTATCTTTTTTTAAACCAACAACTGTCAAGAACAACCTCTATTCAAGTGACATTTTTATACAATTGAAAATACAGCAGTACTGGAGCCTGCAAGTGCCTGCACCAGATCCCTGTGTGTGTTATAGTCCTTAGATTGTTTTCATGGGACTTCTAACAGTGGGAGCTGGTGCATCTCCGACTCTTTTGTTTGCTTTTGAAACTCCCCCACCCCTTTTATTGGTTTGCCTTCTCCAGGCTAGAGCTGAGGACTGTTGCCTTGTCTTATTGTATCTTGTCTTGTCCTGTTTGGCTGTCATCTCTTGGAGGTCTACTTATTTCTAAAGAGGAAACAAAGGGGAGTGAATCTGTGGGAGAGGGGAGTTGAGGAGGGAAGCTAGGAGGAGCACAGTAGGGGAAACTGTAGTTGGGATATGAGAGAAGAATCTGTTTCCAATAAAAAAGAAAATGGTTTAAAAATGTAAATGTCCCATTCTTATTGCTCAAGTGACATAATAAGAATCAATTCTTCTAGAAGTATTTTACCAACAGAATAGATATAGGCAATTTGTT
Source organism: Phodopus roborovskii (assembly GCF_943737965.1). Lineage (NCBI taxonomy): Eukaryota > Metazoa > Chordata > Mammalia > Rodentia > Cricetidae > Phodopus > Phodopus roborovskii. The sequence goes on along the minus strand of NW_026126566.1, from coordinate 2,094,962 downwards.
GAGTTATTTGGTGATAGAGTCATGTCCTGAGCAAGAAAAGGCAGTACATTTTCATACTTACTTGGCTGTTATAATATTTTATTTTAAACAATGCCTTCACTACTTAAGAATTGAATATCAGCATTAAAAGATAGCATTTCACACCAGGGATGGTGTCTCCCCCTCCCTTTTAATTTAAATTTGAAACAAAGTTGTTTTACATGTCAGTCCCAGTTCCCTCACCTTCCCATCCTCCACTATCACCCCACCAACCCCATCCCATACCCTTTCTGCTCCCCAGGGAGGGTGAGGCCTTCTCTGGGGAGTCTTCAAAGTCTGTCATATCATTTGCAGCAGAGCCCAGGACCTCTCCCATGTGTCTAGGCTGAGGGAGTATCCCTCCATGTGGGATGGGATTCATATACTAGGGTTAAATACTGATCCATTAATAGAGGCCCCATAGACTGTCCAGTCCTCCTAACTAACACCCACATTCAGGGGGTCTGGGTCAGTGCCATGCTGGTTTCCCATCTATCAGATTGGGGTCCAAGTCAGCTGATTCTGTGGGTTTCTCCAGTCTGGTCTTGACCCCTCTGCTCATCACTCCTCCCTCTCTGTAACTGGATTCCAGGAGTTGGAATAGTGTTTAGTAGTGTCTTATGCTTGTATTATCATCATTAGAGAAGTAGAGGCAGGAGAACCAAAGTCCAAGTTTGGCCTTCGTTACACAAAAATGATGACCTGAAGAATGAAGCCCATTAATAATAACCACAGCAAAGCAATGCTTATTTCTTTATAGGCATCCTTACAAGGAAGAGGGAAGCTTTTATAGTATGATACAAGTTGATCTGAGGTCTCTCCCGATGTTGATCCTGTAGGAGGAAAGTAGAGCCTGAAATTACTGGCTGGTGACTGTACTTTTCATTAAAACTTGGTAGATTGTCATGTTTTATACACACTGTCCTCTCCTATTTAAACTGATTTCCAGTTTATTGTTTTCATTTAGTTATTCTTTTATCTCTTCTCATTAGGTTATTTTTTTACTATAGAGCTGTCTGTACTCTCCACTTCTGTGCTTTCTTCAAGCTATTCTCCTTTGATGCCTAATGCTAATAACTTAGGAAATGTTACCATGTCCAAATCCAAGGGACATTCACTAGTCATATTTTACTGAGCTCCGAAGGGTAATCAAGAATGCTGATCATGTGACTATGGTGAGAAGTGCTGTTTCCACAAGTCATCAACACCAGCTTACTGGGTCATTATTGTCAGGCCTCTGTGATGCTCTTGAGGTTCAGTGTGCCTTTTCTAGATGGTACATCGAAGCACTTTTAAGATTATATTGTAGACATCTTTTCACCCTGACACTCCTTCCAATCTCAACTACCATAATTTCTCTCTCTCTTTTTTGTGGCACTGAAGATTAAACCCCTTAAATAAGCATTCATCCACTTAGCTATATCCTTAATGCCTATCACCACATATTTAATTGCCATAGACAAGACTATGGCACCTGTTTCTATATCTTATATGTGTTAAAAACAGCTGTCAGATTACCTTTTTTATTACTTCTACACTTACACATCCAACTACCTATTTGAAATTTATATTTGGATATCTGAGACATCTTATATCTTATCTTTTCATGTTAATTTCAGAGCTCAAACCTGCACAATTCTTCTCTTGTGCTATGCTTTACATGCATACATGTCACTCCCATTAATCTGGGACTCCAAAGCTAGTCCTCCAACTTCCGTTTCCGCTATAGTCATCCTATCTTTGACCTACTGGTATGTGCCTTTTCCTGAGATACTAAAGCAAATGTCTAACTTAGTGAACCAGTAAGTTTGTTAGAGTCACTTAGAGGGTCACGAGTGACCTAAGGGTCCCAAACATTTACCTTATCAAGGGTATAAACTCACAGAAGCTACATCTGTGAATCTTCCCACACAACTTAAAGGCAGTTTGAAGACCGATGGGATTGGCACTGATGAGATCCTTGGGGAAAAACCTCATGACTCTTAAGAGTTTCAGGTGTTTAATTTATTTCCTGAGTCTTATACACCTTTGCCCCGCCTGCATGGGGTGGGGGTGATGCTTCAATTCAAAGGAAATAGCTATGCAACACCTGTTAATTCTGTTTCCTAAACACCCTTCAGTTACATTTTCAGATCATGACACCAAGAGAACAGTTCACAGTAGAGGCACACTTATACAGTGACACTCCGGAGACAATGTATATATCAGATTACAGAAGAATCTCCACATTAAAGCCCATCACCATACATGTGTTATCCATACTTTTAAAGGAGTTATATTGTGAAGGACACAGCCCTAACATGGTTTGACTGATTCTGCAAAGCACAGGCTGGCCTCAAACTCAGAGATCCACTTGCTTCTGCCTCTGGGGTCCTGGGATTAAATGCATATGTCACCATCACCCAGTTTTTATATATTTTTAAAATCTACCTTTTCTATATTCAGAAAATGTTTACAAAATTTATCAGACTTGTCGTATGTACCTGCAAGGTTTGTAATCTTTGTGATTTAATGGCATGATGCTATACAGTTTAATAAACATTTTATTGTTATCTGCATAGATGGTGTTTGGTTTAATTTCTTCCACTTATTCAAGATTACTCTTTACTCATAGATTAATCCACCCATATTGTTTTGAAAATTGCTAGGAGACTTAGACTTCTTCGTGAAACAAAGTACTCTTTTTCCTCTTTTTCTTTCTGTGTTTTTGTCTTTGTTCATATTTCTTCTTTTCTCTTAGGTATTGCCACTGAGAGTCTCTCCCCCCATGGAGATTATTGTGTTACAATATTTGTTTAATTTTAATTATTTCCAAAACATTTGGAGAGATTCCTCACCTTTTATAAAACATTTCCAGAAACGTTTTGAGAAATCAGATATGGTCAGTGTTCATTAACACTGTGTGTGTGTGTGTGTGTGTGTGTGTGTGTGTGAGCGCACACCTGTGTGCTCATGCATGCAATCACATGTGCTCTATCCCCCCACCCCCACTTTTCACTGCTCAAAGTTGGTCAGTGACTTTCCCTTGATAATTAGGAGGAAAATAAGCTGTTCTGTCAATTATACTTGGGCTTTTTTTTTTTTATTAATGTTTTGATTTCACTGGGCACCTGTCCCTTTTCTCTGCATTAAACATAGATTTTTACTAAGTTCAAGTCCTTGTGCCCCAAATAACGGTCTCTGATAAGATGATTAGCATGTGAAGTGGGTTTCATGGTTTGCTTCCACCCCAGCTCAATCCTCTCTGGGCGGGTTAATGAGCACATGCTTTTGTCTCCACAGCACAGTTTGCATTCCCAGGAGAGGCATCCACAGACATTGCTTCTTCTGTATCCTGAGCAATCCTGTGTTCCCCTTTTTATTTTCTGTTGGAAGTACATGATTCCTATTTGAGCTCATGTATAAATATTAATTTTAGTAAGTTTGTCTGTAGTTAAAGTTTAACATGCTCCTCACTGTTAATCAGAAACTACAAAGGCAGAAAATGATTCTGGTCCCAGATATAATATTAAATGCCATTAGAACAGTGAAGATTAATGAGAGTTTTATATTTGTCATGAACATACAGGCTACACAGATAATTGTATCTCATATTCAAACTACTATAAAAGAAAGAAACCATGGTGTTAGAATGTTCACTTCCCTGGCAGTTTGTAAAAGGAAGTATTTATGCAGGCTCTGCCCTTGGAAATTACCATTTCTACATAGCTATCATTGCAGTGATGGCACAGCCATCAAAACTTGACTCGACACATTCAGGTAGCATAGCACATAGAGGAAATGATCAGTCTAAGGAAATTTAATTTTTGGAAAATAAAATGATTTAAGTCATGGGTGTGAACAAAATCCTCTGGAAGTAATATCTGTGCAAAGTTTCAAAATGACTTCCAGATAAGTGAAACCAGAATTTGGTGACAGACATTTAAAAACATTTGTATTCTAGGATATAAGAGATAAATATTCAGCCTCTTCATGAGAGGGCTTCTCTGAATTTTTTTTTATTAATTTACTTTATTTTATTTTATATAACAAAGTCCATTTAAATAAAACAAACATTTATACACAATATTTGGGAATTTGGGCGTTGTTCTTTCCAAACTACTTCCTGCTGGTAAGGGGCGCTGTCATGAGGGATTCGAAGAAGATTCAGAAATCCTGGCTGTAATCTGTTAAGGCTGCTTTGTCCAGCTGTTTTGAATGTAGGATCACCTTGTACTCTGTTTCAGGCAGTCTGGCGTGATCAAACCACATTAGTCTGGAAGGAATCCACATCTTTTCATTTTCTGTGGAAACAAAAATAGAAATCCTTTTCCCCAGTAACTTGTCCTTCAACTTAAATTTTGGAGTCAAACCATTTTTTTTTATTTAATTTATTATTTTACATGTCAATCCCAGTTCCCTCTCTCTCCCTCCCTCCTTCCCTCCCTTTTGCCCTCTCTGCCCTCTCACATGTACTCTAAACACCCTCCCCTCCCATTCCCCCACCCCAATTCCATATGTAGGGGAATACCATCCAGTTGGGGTCATGTAGGTCTGACAGGTCATGTGAAGTAGGGACTAGGGCTTCTCTCCTGTCTCTAGATTAAGGCAGTTATCCCTCCATGGGGGATGTGTTCACAAAGTCCTTTTGTGCTCCAGGGATACATCCTGGCTCCACTGTCTGATGTCTCTTAGACTGCTCAGTCCTTCTGGCTGAGACCCATATTCAGGGGCGCTGAGTCAGTCCCATGCTGGCTTCCCAGCTATCAGTCTAGTGGCCGTTAGCTCCTTTTTGTTCAGGTAAGCTGTCTGTATGTGTTTCTGCGGCATGGTGGCCTTTGGGTACCAAAGTTACTTAAGTGAAAAAAAAAAAAACTGTGCCTATTTATCTCCTCAAAGTCAGGTGTATAAGAAGTACTGACTTATCAAACATGTGATGGGTTTGATGAGATTTTTGAAAAGTCCTGTTAAAAAGTAACTTGACCTTAAGGGCTTGCTTTTTAATTTGTATTTGAGCTAATACATGGAGCTTATATTTAAAGATACTAGTGGAAAGGGCATAAAACAAAGCCAACACGGTGAATGTAAATAAAACTGAAAGCCAGGGATCACAGGAGTACAGATGCTACCATTTGTATTTCTGTAAATTTAACTCAAATAGGGAAAGTATTATTTTTTAAGTTCTCAGATGAGTAATATATAAATCTTTAAGAGTAGATGATCTCAGCCATGTTTTAAACAAGGCAGTTCTATTACAATCAATTCAAGTTTAGAATGCAGCTCTGAAGACTTCACATATAGAAATTACATTTACCATTTGAAAAATACTGTGGTTTTGATTTATAGGAGCTGAAAAATGCATGCACTATCGGGAAGTTACAGCATTTTCTCAGTGTTCTCTAAGCCAATAAACTTAAAACAAATCATCTTGAACTTTGCACAGTGAAGCTCTGGCCACTGTGATTTATATCCTTAGGTCACAATACCTGCAAAGACAAAGGGAAGCAGTGATGAGTGGTGCATTTTGATATTAACCCCTTCCCCAGTCTGGTAAGTATAAACTCTTCATAATGCTATGCTAGGATGATACACGGAGTGAAACATGACTGCAGGAACTGTAATTACCCACTCAGTAATTTTAGGAACACCAGAAAAGGTATTCCACCAACTTATATCTTGTCATCTAAAATGTATCCAATCTTTTAATATTTAAATAGCAAAACATTGGTTTTCAGTTCTAAAACAACAAAATAGGATATTTATGAAATTGATACCACCTTTTAAATATTGCAAGGAAATGCCATGGTACACACACACATGCACATACACAAACATATGCATACATATATATTTCAGAATGTAAAATCAATCCTGCTAGGTGACATTTTCTAGAAAGCATCAGAAATTCATGAACCTGGAGCAATCTTGAAACAAATCTAGAGTTAAAGAACAGGCTAAGTGCTGGTGATGTGTCAATAGAGAAAACTGATTCAAATTCACACTGATGGGCTAGAATGTAATTTTTCTGTTAGGTCTGGGACTATTTTGTTTTCAGGATTAAAAATTCTTGCTGGTTGATTTTAAACTGCCTTATTTCTCTGTCCTCAGGTCCTCCTCTGTCTAAATGTATTGGAGATACAGTAATGTAAGAGGTAGAACATGTAATCAAGCATGATTTCGCGCACACGCACACACACACACACACACACGCACGCACACACACACACACACACACACACACACACACACACACACACTTCTTTCTCTTGTCTTACATAGAGCAACTACAGTGCTATCCCAGTCCAAACACTGCTGACTGGTATCTTCACAATTTCATAATTGTCTCTCTCTCCAAATTGCACCTGTAACATGTCCACTTATACCACTCCTCATTATTTGCCTGGCAGGATCGTCTATGCCTCCTCCTTAGACACAGCTCTGTGTCTTATCCAGATTTTGCTGCATCTGTGCACCAGAGATTTCTTTTGCTTAGAAGACTCCTGCACATCACATGACTGACTCGTGGTTCAAAGGACTGCCTCCTTGTTCTGGCATTTGCTTAATGTAATCTCTATGGAGCTGGTTACTTCACGGTGCCACCATTGCACATACCTTTGGATAGCACTAATCAATATCAGTACTTCTCTGGATGTTGTCTTTCATAGGACCAAGGGTGTGTTGTCTGTTGCACTGTTGTTTCTGGCACTGTGAGTTGTATATTTTTATGATAACTTTTTCTAATTAAATTTGAAACAAGCTTGTTTTACATGTCAATCCCAGTTCTCTCTCCCTCCTCTTCTCCCCTATTCCCCCCCCATCCCCTTTCTGCTTCCCAGGGAAGGTGTGGCCTCCATGGGTAGTCTTCAAAGTCTGTCACATCATTTGGAGCAGGGCCCAGGCCCTCCCCCATGTGTCTAAGCTGAGGGACTATCCCTCTATGTGGAATGGACTCCCAAAGTCCATTCATATACTACAGATAAATACTGATCTACTGCCAGAGGGCCCATAGACTGCCCAGTCCTCCCAACTAACATCACATTCAGGGGGTCTGGGTCAGTCCTATGCTGGTTTCCCATCTATTAGTCTGGAGTCCATGAGCTCCCCCTTGTTCAGGTCAGCTGTGTCTGTGAGTTTCTCTAGGCTGGTCTTACCACTTTGCTCATAACTCCTCCCTCTCTGTAACTTGATTCTAGGAGTTGGGCTCAGTGTTTAGCTGTGGGTGTCTGTTTCTGTTTCCATCTGCTACTGGATGAATGCTCTAGGATGGCATATCAGGTAGTCATCAATTTCGTTATCAGGGAAGGACATTTAAGGTAGCCTCTCCACTTAGATTGTTAGTTGGGGTCATCCTTGTAGATACCCGGACATTTACCTAGTGTGAGATTTCTCTTTAAGCCTATAATGGCTCCCTCTATTATGTTATCTCTTTTCTTGCTCTCCTCTATTCTCCAGACTCAATCTTCCTGCTTCCTTAGGTCTCAGAGTTGTATCTTAAGAATAGCTGTTGTTAGGAGGGCAATTATTCTTCCTTATTTCTCATTCAATTATACTTTGAGTATGGAAAAGCCTATTTATTACTACTTCTTCTTCTTCTTCTTCTTCTTCTTCTTCTTCTTCTTCTTCTTCTTCTTCTTCTTCTTCTTCTTCTTCTTCTTCTTCTTCTTCTTTAAACCTAGGTTGTCTTTGAGCTAACAAACATCTTGCTTCAGCTTCCCAAGCAGCTGGAACTGAGGCATGGAAACATTTTAGAGTTTGATTACTTTTCTTCTTTCTTCATTTATTCCCAAAAATGAATATATGGACACTTGATGGTATGTGGAATGTGTGAACATGGACATATTCTAAATCAAAAGGTTTCAATTCCATCACATAAACTGTTAGCTTTCTGCAAAATAATTTTACCTAAGATGCCTATTGATGATCTTTCTTCTGTGAAGTAAAAATACAGACTTATGTCTCCATCAGAAATACATCTATTCTAAAGAAAAACATTGTTTAATTTTAAGAATTTATCTTTATTAATAATTGGAACCTGAAAAATCTTGAAAATGCAATAAAATAATCTAAATAAGAAAAAATAAAGCTCATTAAATTGCAACAGGTATGTCAGAAAAACATAGAGGAAATTTTTCATATCAAGGCTGGATGTTCAATGAGTTAAATTTTGTCAAGGTCAGTTAAACTGCAAGAAGTAAAAATACAATGTTGAATAATCCATAACCCCCCTTCTTCATTAAAAAGCCAAATTTACACTCATTTGTCTTCATAAAAGTTTGCTACCTAATTCAAGTTCTAAAATATAACCTCATTATTTTAAGAATTTCCTTACAATATCTGTGGTGTTTCTTCAGGGATTTTCGATGAATACTGTGAAGAGCAAATATTGCATGAGATAAATATGGAAAATTGCATAGCTAAAACCTCAGTTTGTGCAATGAAGGGAAATGCTTGCCGATTCACATTTTAACAATTAATTATACTCACTGATGGAAAACAATTTCCAAATTGCAGTGGATGCGATTGTTTTCTGGAACAAATGAACAAGTCTAATTTATACTGTGTACGCCACTTGGCAATAGCTGGCATTGTTAATTGAGTCTGGTGGCAGGAATAAGGGAAGTACAACAGAGGTGATAAAACTGGACATTCTCCAAGACACTCATTAATCATGTGACTAATCTGAAGAATGAATGCATTATGCAAATTATAGGTTAAAGAGTCTTCCTGGTTTGGAGAGATACCAGTGTGTGAAATTGTGTGTAGTCTAAACACTGAACCATGCGGGGGCCTGGGATGTGTCAATGTCATGCTTTACTTGGAATATGGCAGTGGGTGGTGCATGTTTTAGAATTAAACATAAATTTACATAAGATTTGGCATGGTTAAAACAACAACCAGTGATGCAGAAAAGCACTTCTAAATGGTCTTCGATAAGACCATGGGAATATTCAGTCTGTCCCATGGAGTGGGGATGGGTTGTAAAAATATTCAAGTGGCCTAGTTTCTCTAAATGCTACCACATGACAATTTTGCCTACAACTTCCCCTTTACTGCTTCAGTCATAGCGAAACTGGAGGAATCTACCTCTGTCAGGGATGCCTGTTTCCTTCTAGACTTTCAGAGGGTGGATTAGTGTCTAATTACCAATTCTGTTGTGTCTTATGATTCACGCAGTTTTGGTCAGGTCTACTTGATGAAAACCACAGTTTTCTTTTATTAATTTTTCTTCTTTAAAATAAGGATGCATCTAAAAATTAAATACTTGTGGCTGACTTAGACATATTAAATCAACCTTTTCCATGTTGATATGGGAAACTGGAATGTTTTAGACATACGTATGTAAACTTTAGTTTATTTACTGACATTCCTGTCGATAGATGAATTGGTTTCTATCTCACATTTTAGAATAAACACATATTTTAAAAATGATCACTTTGAAGAACCTTTGGAGTGGTAGCAGGTGCCACATTGCCTATCAGTGATTAATGATTTGGAAGTTAATCAAGTATCCTATTTTATGTGTAGCACATTTTATAAAGGTAAGCGTGGATCTCCATGCATTTATCCAATTAGGAAAGGGGTTTGTGCAGCTGGGAGACTCTCCTCATCTTTTGCTTTTGCTTTTGCACTCACAGTAAGAAGTATAGTGATACTATTTGATCAACTCTGGTGGATTGCTACATGTATCCTTGTGTAGTAATTTCATAAGAAATTCTGTCCCACAGGGGACCTCATAAAGACTCAGCATGCTCTGAAGGGAGGTGGAACTTACCACCCTGTCGGGGGAAGGGAAGCTCCTGAGAACCAGGAAGTAAATATCTCAAAAAGTTCCAAAAGCCTCTGAAATTGAAAAGATGCACTAGGCATCTGTCTCTCCCAGCTTATCACAGCCACAGGGACTGCTGAGAGACTCACACCTGCTCAACTGCCTAGAAGAGGCTCAGAGCTGCCAAGCTTCCTGGAAGACAGACTAAGGAAGGTGCTCACAAGTCACACCTTGAGCGCCAGGTTTCCTGGTTTTGTGAGCTCTCCTCATGGCTGTGGCAGGCTTTGGTTATGCAGCTGTCTTTGTTATTGCTGCTCTGTATGTAGCTGTCATCCATCCATAAGTAACCCCAGTACATTTATTGGCGGACCAAGTTAGACCTTGGTGGTATCCTTGCTTTGATCTGCCATCTTTTCTCTATCAGGGATGGATGAATATTTGTTTATGACTCCCTAGGAATAGTCTCATATACAATCCTTTAAGAAATACTTATACAGTATTATAAGTACAGTATTATACAGTATTATCTTAACTGTCACAGCTCATAGATATGTCAGATGTTCTCAGAGGTGTGGTGCTGAACTGTCTGTTTATTTAGTAGTAAATAATTAGTCAATATAAATAGAGTAATTGTCACTCTTTGCTTAACTTTTTTGTTATTGTTTACTGAAAATAACATTAAACAATTAAAAACTAAATGATTTCCAAGCCAGGTGGTGGGGGCACTCACTTATAATCCCAGTACTCAGGAGGCAGAGGCAGGTAGATTTCTGTGAGTTTGAGGCCAGCCTGGTCTACAAAGCTACACAGAGAAACTCTGTCTCGGAAAAAAAAATTAATGATTCCCTAGAAGAAAGAAACTTTGTTGTATAGTCACCAGTCCATAAATGGCAGAGTCTTCTTGGTTGCCCTCAAATTGTCTGTACAATGTCCACTAACACGCAGCTCCTACTGTATCTTTTTCTAAAATTACATTCTAAAGTTACCTTATAAACATTACCAAGTTTGTTGTGGCCTCTTCTTTCCTCCCCCACCTTCTTCATCCATGAGTGTACATGTTTATGCACAATACAAATCTCCTTTTCTCATATTGCTTGTGGGTGGTCTATTGTGTACTTTAATAAAGTAGTGGACACCTGAAATTTCCTCCCCTATAGTTTGATTTAGTGATTAACTTATCCAAAGACAATGTTGACAGATAGTAATAGTTCAGTGATAGATATAAAATGTTGATATTCCATGTCTATAATTTCTAGTTATATGAAATGTTTTATAGAGTAAAAATATTCCGGAAAATTATGTTTATTTAGTGATTCAATTTGTGCAGAACTTCCATGAGGTTTTTCATCGGTCAACGGTTTTCAAAAGGGGGAACTGATTTTCTAATCTTTGCAAAAATGACCAATCTGATTACTCTATCATCACTAAGTTACTGATTTAAAATATTTGGTGTGTTTTATTTCTTTCTCATCACTGTTCTCAGTATATCCCTATTACATATCTTTTGCAAATGGTTTGTTTTAAAATTGTCTTTGAGTTCTTTGAGCATGATTACATCAGTTATCAATTACTTTCTTCTGATTTAATGTTCAGTGTAAGCTTGGCTCATCTTATTGATTTCCCACTCCAGAACTGGGTTCAGCATTTTCATACAAGCCCTGTGATTTAAGATCATTTGTAGTAATAGGTTTGCCCAAAATATAGCTCCTCTTAGTTAATTTAACTCATTGATATTTTGGAGGTTCCTTATCTGTCATTTTTATTTCTCTTGAAGAATTTCACTTTTTAGTTTATTTCCCCTTTTAAAATATTCCGTGTTATTATCTGAAAGTCTTAAGGCATCATTACTTAGGCAAAGCCTCTCTACAGTATTGTTTATTTATTCTTATTTGTATATATTTATTAATTTTTATTGTGGTGTGTGTGTGTGTGTGTGTGTGTGTGTGTGTGTGTGTAATTAAGTGAATGTAGAAGCCAGAGACTCATAATGGGGTTTATACCTCCACTATTCTTTTTTTTCTTCAGTCAACATTAATTTTTTTTTCTTATTTTACGCATCGATTGATCGCAGTTCTCCCTCCTTCCCTCTCTCTCCCTCTCCCTCCCTGCCTCCCCCCCTCCCTCCCATGCCCCCCAACCACCCTCCCACCCTATGCCATCCCCCCTCCACAGGGAGGGTGATGCCTTCTAGGAGGGATCATTAAAATCTGTCAAGTCATCAGGAGTAGGGACCAGCCCTCCCTCCTGCCTCTAGGTTAAGGGAGTATCCCTCCATGGGGAATGTGCTCCCAAAGTCTTTTCATGCACCAGGGATACATCCTGGTTCCACTGTCTAAGGTTCCTTAGATTGCCCAGGCCTTCTAACTGAGACCCATGTTTAGGGGGTCTGAGTAGATCCAATGCTGGTTTCCTAGCTATCAGTCTGGGGGTCCATTAGCTCCTCCTTGTTCTGGTCAGCTGTCTCTGTGGGTTTCTGTAGCCTGGTCTTGTCCCCATTATCTTTTTTTTTTCTCACCAAGAGATCCTTTATTAAATGGTGACAAGAAGTGGCTGTTTTCTGGCTAATGAAGAAAAACAGCAGCAAATGACTTGGCAGGGATCATTTTTTTTCCTTCTCTGTTTTTCTTTTCTTTTGTTTTTTAATGTTTTATTTATTTATTTTCTTATCACTCCTCCCTCTCTGCATCTGGATTCCAGTTTGGCTCAGTGTTTAGCTGTGGATGTCTGCTTCTGTTTCCATCAGCTACTAGATAAGGGCTCTATGATGGTAGATAAGTTAGTCATCAATCTTAGTATCAGGGAAGGGCATTTAATGTAGCCTTTCCACGGTTGCTCAGATTGTTAGTTGGGGTCATCCTTGTAGGTCTCTGGACATTTCTCTCTAGAGTCGGTTTTCTCTTCAAACCTATAACAGCTCTGTACTACTCAGTGGAAACAAACAATGGAATCTTGAAATTCACAGGCAAATGGATGAAACTTGAAGAAATCATTATGAATGAGGTGATCCAGTCACATAGAGGAACATGGTATGTACTCACTCATATATGGATTTTAGACATAGAGCAAAGGATCACCAGCCTATAAATCACACCACCAGAGAAACTAGGATACAAGGAGGAACCTAAGAGATTCATACACGGTCCCTCGGAGAAGAGGAAAGGGACAAGATCTCCTGAGCATATTGGGAGTGGAGGGGGTGCAGTGAGTGAAGAAGGAGCTAGGAGAAAGAGAAGGGAGGAGAGGAAAACATGTGGGATTAGGAAGATTGAGTCAGGGGAGGAATAGATGAGAGAGAGAGAGAGAGAGAGAGAGAGAGAGAGAGAGAGAGAGAGAGAGAGAGAAAGAGAGAGGGAGAGAGAGAAAGTATACCTAATGTTTTGAGGCCAGGTTTCACTCACTGATTGGCTATACTGGCTAGCCAGTGAGTTCAGGAGATCTACCCATTTGTGTCCTTCAGCACTTGTGTAACAGACATATGCTACATGTTTGGCTTTTATGTGGGTGTTATGAATTTGAACTCAGGTCAACCTGTTTGTGAAGTAAGAATTTACAAAATGAGACATCTGCTTATAATAATTTTTTGTTGCTGTCCCTTCCTTCGTTCATTCCTTCCTTCCTTCCTTCCTTCCTTCCTTCCCTCCTTCTTCCTTTCTCCCTTCCTTTTTTCTTTCTCTCTTATTTTTTAACATTTTAAGGCATAATTTCTACTTGAAGCTTATCTTGGGGGTATTTCTTCTCATACTTTTTTTTTTAAGTAAAAGCAACTTTAATTAAATGTATTGGATCACAAAAAATAAGAAGTACAAAGTGTGTTTGATCTTGGATGAAAACACGACAACCACAACTAACCATTACTTAAGTAAACAAGCAAAATCCCTAGCAACAATCTAAACATTTCTCCTTATACCCACATATAAGTATAGTTTCTTACCCCTTCGCAAGAAGATTTACTCAAAATTTAATAATTTGATTGTTTTCTTCTATCTCCTTTAGAGTCATGGGGTTGGGCTTAATTTTTGTTTACATATGAGCCCTTAAGAATGAGAAAGTATTAAACATCTACGGCATGAGCTCTCTTAATCTCTAATGCGGGATGTCCTTTTGTATATATTTCACTTATTGGTTGATGGATAAAGCACTGTTGAGCCATGGCCAATGAGGCAATAAGATAGGCAGGACTACATGAGGAGGTGAAGTCTGGGAAAGGTGGGCAGGTGAGCTTGCCAGAAGAGTCTGGATGTGAGCCCAGGAAGAGGACACATGAGGTGTTTTCCAGTAAGTCAAGACCATGTAGAAATATATAGACTAGTAGTAATAGGTTGCAGAAGGGGGCGGGAAATCCTGTAACATATCTCTCCCTCAAATCTACTCAACATACCACATGTCCCTTGAGTCCATCACTCTTTATCACTATAAGATTCAGAGTTTCTTACCTTCCAGCAAGCAGAACATGCCATCTGCAGGCTGATCAGGAGGACTTGCATCTCCAATGCTCTCTAAACAGAGATGTGTTTTGGTATCTTTCTAACCAAACCCTCAAGGTTTTGCAAATGCTGTAGTTCATTAATTCAATGTGAAAAATCTCATCCCCCATATGTTTAATCAAAACTGCTATATTTAATTCAATTATCTTTCTCATGTTCTCAGACATTAAAGAGAAAACAAAGTTAGAAAATTGTATTGGTCTCCACTGAGCATTCTGCTACAAACTACTCATTGCCAATATGTCAGGAACCCATTTTGGTTGAGATTCCAGTTATAACATGGAAGCCATCATTATCATCCTCAAGCCTTATACATCTTCCCGTATGAGTATGTATTATTTTAAACCTCTTAAAATCATTAATAAAATGGTAAACACAGTATGGTGAATGGAAGAGTAATGTAGATGACTTTCACCATTCTGACAACAATCTGTGATTTATCACCATGAAGGAAGCCATTCAAACACTTACTAACCCTATCAATCATCTTTGCTGTCTTGTTGTCTTTCTCCATTTGTCAGCTGGGATTACAAGTCAAACCTTATCTGATGTCCTTTTCCCTGTATAGTTGTGATTCAAATGTCATGTATTTCTTGGGATCATAAAACACCATTAATCTTACAAAATTTTTTCACTCCATTGAAGGAGACCACAAGTCTAACTACGTATCTTGGGATTTCAATTCTCTCTTTACAAATGTTAGTTCTATTGTCTATTTCTCAATATGATTCTCCTACTAAAAGAGAAAATAAGAAGTCCAGGAAATGTAGTATCTCTAGAGATTGTCAGAATTCCACATTGCTCTTTTTATTATTTACTTTTTGTAGATACATTGCTTTTGTGTCGTCTGTGTATCTTCTCTGAAGAATGATAGAAATAAAACTAAAATTATCACATAACATCATAAGATCCCTAGTACGGTGATCCAAGTACTGTTTCTTGTTCTGTTTCTGTCCTTGGATCACTTTATAATGGCAGGAGTTGTCACTAATTTTAGAACTCACCTAACTTACCAACTTGGACAAATTGGCACAGATAAGTAATCTAAACACTCTTCTGCCTTACAATCATAGAAACATATATTTTTCCTGCCAGTGTGTGAGTCAAACAGACTAATAAGTAACAGATTAATTCTCTCCTTTTCTAAAATTCACATCTTCTGATTTTCTTTCTGGTAGGCAGCAATTATGTGTATGGATATGAATGTAAAATGAAGTTTAAGGTAAAGAAACTTCTGCTATTACAGTTTAAATAACTTATGCCATTATGAGTGTTGGTATTTCAGAAATATATACCTAAATTTTGAACATCAAATTACTATGAACTGATCAAAATAGAAAAGGACATGGTTTTTCTATTATTTAGTATCTACAAAAAAATAATTACATAAATAAGAATGTGTTAGATTAAAGGGACAGAGGTTAAAAGTGAGGAATTTCCTGAATTTAGCAAACAGCAAAGTTTCCATCATAGGAAATTGTAAATTATCATTTCTTGATAGCTGAAAATGGGTCATGAAAAGAAAATGGCATGTTTATATTTTTCAGTTATAAAAAGCCTTTTCATCTATAGAGCTTGGCCAAAAGACCTAGATTCATAATGATGGAGTTGTCCCTCATTCAATTTTGCAAATTGTTTTCTTAGGGTGAGAATATGAAATGCCATTCTCTGGCTCATGCATTGAATGCTTGATTCCCCACGAAGTGCTGTAAATCTAGGAGGTTCTAGAAACTAGTGGGGGCTAGCTGGAGGGAGGAAGTAGGTTATTGGGCTGTGACTTTGAAAGTTTTATTTAGTCCCCATTAATTGTTTCCTTAGTTCCTGGTTCAGTTCTGTCATGGGGAGAATCAGCTTCTCTGACCATCACTTTCAGTGTCATGACATTCTGTCCAAATGTGTGGTACCAGGTATCTACCCAGTGAAACTTCTGAAACCATGGTCAAAATAAAGATTGCATAATTTTAAGTTGTTTATATTAGCAATTTTCCACAGTGACATGAAAAAATCCCTTTAGACCAATCTTACATTTCTGTTTATGCTTAGAATCAGGAATGTTGGCCCATGATTATACTCTCACCTATCCAGGAGGAATTAGCAGGAAAACTGCAAATATGAGTTTCTGCCTAGTGTACAGAGTGAAAAGTATTTGTATCTTAATACTCCTGTCTCAAAACATTTTAAATACAATCTGTTGGCATATCTCAGTAGTACATTTTCTTAGAAGATACTAAGCACCAAGTTCAACTCTCAATAAGAAGTGACAATAAACTACTTGAGTCATAAACCGAAAGACCTGTACATTATTTCCTTGACCCATTTTAAGGTTTTCTTTGCACTGTTTGCAAAGCACAGTGGATGCTGAGGCCCTCCTTACTATTTGAGGTGGAACATACTTTATATATATTCTTACTCTTTCTACCTGCACAGTTGGTTTTGTAAACAAGCCCAAGTTTTTGGGTCTTTAGTTTCAGGTTGTACCTGTACCACTTATTCCTCTGTGCTTTTGACTTGTTTGTATATCTTGAACATCTCGATGTCTATGGTAGAATGTTTCTGTACTAGTTTGCACAGTCTTGCAGTTTATTAAAATGTAGACTACAAATCCAGCTTTGGACTAAATTAAGATTTGTATTTCAACAAGATCTTCTAAAAGTATGTCTTTCTGGAAATATTTTTAATCACTGTTTTAGCTTATTGTTCAAGAAACAGTTACAAAATCAATAAAAAGAAATCATTCTTGTTTCTGTAGAAATTTCATTTTGCATCCCTTAGAGGGTCTAATAATTTGAGAATTGTCAAACTTCACAGAAGGCAAGTATGGAATTACTTATGTCGTGTTCATCTGTGCTAAATTTAGTTTTGGTGTATATATATACATGGTGTTCAGTTGCTATAATTCTGCTAGGCATTGGCACCTAAAATCACTTCATTTTTCTCACTGGTTTGCAAATGAAACTAGAAGAAAGTCAATGACCCTTCCCCGCCCCCATGAACACAGCTCTTCAGATTGCTACTCCCACCCTGAATCCTCTCAAGTCTTGGTGATCTTGTGCCTTCTGCACCTTTTTTATTCACTAAATATTCTACTGTTTTCAGTAACTACTGGCCTTTTTCCATCCATTTCTATCATCCTTGGTGATCAGCCCCTCAAGGCTGCATCTAATTTCATGTAAAGGCAATCTTGGGAGAAGGTGTTTATGCTTAATAGTGTGTTATTATTTTACCTCATTGATGATTTTATTGGAAATTACGTTACTCATCTTATAAGGAATCAAGCAACAGGATGGACTTTGGGGGATTATGCCACACCAGTGGAAACATAATCTTTGAAATCATTATATATTTTATCCCCACAGACCATATATATTAGCACTGTCAGAAAAACCACTTATTCAATACAAATAATAAATATGAAGAAGTTATCAGTATGTGAAATTGAATTGGCAGAGAAGCTGGACAACAATATAATGAATAGATAATAAATTTCTTCATATAACAAGATATATCTGTCTAAAATTCAACGAGGAAGAGGACACAACATATCTGAACTTATGGGATATATTGAAAGAGTGTTATGAGGGAAGTTCATTGCACTAAGTGCCCATATGAAGAAACAGAGGATAGTCACATTAGAGAATTAACAGCACAACTGAAAGCCTTAGAACAAAAATTCACCCCGGAGGAGTAGACGCCAGGAAATAATCAATTTGAGAGCTGAAATCAACAAAATAGAAACCAGGAAAACAATACAAAAAAAATCATTGCAACAGAGTTGGTTTTTTGAGAAAATCAACAAGATAGACAAACCTTTATCCAAACTAACAAAAAAGCAGAGAGAGAACATGCAAATTAACAAAATCAGAAGCAAAAAGGGGAACATAACAATGGACACAGGAATTCTAAAACAATTTTCAGGCCATACTTTGAAAACCTGTATTCCACAAAAATTGAAAATTCAAAGGAAATGGACAAATTTCTAGATAACTATAACTTACCAAAATTAAATCAAGAACAGACAAACAACTTAAATAGACCATAACTCCTAATGAAATAGAAGCAGTCATCGAAAGCCTTCCAACCAAAAAACAAGCCCAGGGCCAGATGGCTTCAGTGGATACCAGAAATTCAAGGAAGAACTAATACCAATACTCCTCAAATTGTTCCACACAACAGAAACAGAAGGTTCATTGCCAAACTCTTCGAGGCCACAATAACCTTGGTATCCAAGCCTCACAATGACACAACTAAGAAAGAAAACTACAGATCAATATCCCTCATGAATATCGAAGTAAAAATACTCAATAATATACTGGCAAACTGAATCCAAGAATACATCGAGAAATCATCCACCATGACCAAGTAGGCTTCATCCCTGGATTGCAGGGATGGTTTAACATATGAAAATCTATCAATGTGATCCACCATATAAACAAACTGAAAAAGAAAAACCATATGATCATCTCCCTAGATGCTGAAAAATCCTTGGACAAAATTCAACACCCTTTCATGATAAAGGTCTTGGAGAGATCAGGGATAACAGGAACATAATAAAAACATAATAAGAACAATTTACAGCAAACCAACTGCCAACATCAAACTGAATGGAGAGAAACTTAAGCCAATTCCTCTAAAATCAGGAACAAGACAAGGCTGTCCTCTCTCTCCATATCTCTTCAATAGCGTACTAGAAGTTCTAGCTAATGCTATAAGACAACAAAAGGAGATCAAGGGCATCCAAATTGGAAAGGAAGAAGTCAAACTGTCTCTATTTGCAGATGATATGATAGTTTACATAAGCAACCCAATAAACTCTACCAGGGAACTCCTACAGCTGACAAACACTTTCTGTAAACTAGCAGGATACAAGATAAACTCAAAAAAATCAGTAGCCCTATTTTATTCAGACGACAAAGAGGCTGAGAAAGAAATCAGAGAAACATCATCCTTTACAATAGCCACAAACATTAAGTATCTCGGGGTAACACTTACCAAACAAGTGAAAGACCTATATAATAAGAACTTTGTGGCTCTAAAGAAAGAAATTAAAGAAGATACCAGAAATTGGAAAGATCGAATGTTCTTGGATACATAGGATAAATATAGTAAAAATGGCAATCTTGCCAAAAGCAATCTACAGATTCAATGCAATCCCCATTAAAACACCAGCACAATTCTTCACTGATCTTAAAGGATAACAATCAATTTTATATGGAAAAACAAAAAACTCAGGATAGCCAAAACAACTCTGTACAGTAAAAGAAATTCAGGAGGCGTCACCATCCCTAACTTTAAGCTCTACTACAGATCTATAGTTCTGAAAACAGCCTAGTATTGGCACAAAAACAGACTGGTAGACCAATGGAATCGATTCGAAAATCCTGATATAAACCCACACTCTTATGAACACCTGATATTCGACAAAACAGCTAAAAGAATACAATGGGGGGAAGACAGCATCTTCAACAAATGGTGCTGCATAATTGGATGAGGGTGTGTAGAAGACTGCAGATAGACCCATGTCTGTTGCCATGCACAATACTCAAGTCCAAATGGATCAAAGACCTCAACATCAATCCAGCCACACTGAACCTCTTAGAAGAGAAAGTAGGAGGTACCCTTGAACAAATTGGTATAGGAGACTTCTTCCTGAACATAATTTCAGTAGCACAGACACTGAGAGCAACAATTAATAAATGTGACCTCATCAAACTTAGAAACTTCTGTAAGGCAAAGGACACAGTGGACAAGACCAAGCGTTAGCCCACAGACTGGGAAAAGATTTTCTTCAATCCTACATCTGACAAAGGGCTGATTTCCAAAATATACAAAGAACTCAAGAAACTAGTCAACAAAATACCAAATAATCCTGTTAAAAATGGGGTACAGAACTGAAGACAGAATTCTCAATAGAGGAAATCAAAACAGTGAAAGACACTTAAGAAAGTGCTCAACATCCTTAGCTATCAGGGAAATGCAAATCAAAACAGCTTTGAGATACCATTTTACTCCTGCCAGAATGGCTAAAATTAGAAACACCAATGACAACTCATGCTGGAGAGGATGTGGAGAAAGGGGAACACTCCTCCACTGCTGGGAGTGCAAACTTGTACAGCCATTTTGGAGATCAGTATGGCGGTTTCTCAGGAAAATGGGAATTAGTTTACCACAGGACCCGGCAATCCCCCTCTTAGGCATGTACCCAAATGATCCACATCCATGCAACAAAGACATCTGTTCAACTATGTTCATAGCAGCACTATTTGTAATAGCAAGAACCTGGAAGCAACCTAGATGCCCCTCAATTGAAGAATGGATAATGAAGATGTGGCAATCTACACAATGGAATACTATTCTGCAGAAAAAAATAATGGTATCTTGAAATTTGCAGGCAAGTAGATGGCACTTGAAGAAACCATCCTGAATGAGGTAACCCAGTCACAATAAGAGGAACATAGTATGTACTCACTCATATATGGATTTTATACCTAGAGCAAAGGATCACAAGCCTATAATTCACACCACCAGAGGAACTAGGATACAAGATGTATTCTAAGAGATTCATATAAAGTCCCTCACAGAACCAGGAAGGGACAAGTCCCCCAGAGCACAGGGGAAGTGGGGGGAGGCAGCGAATGGAGAGAGAAGTAGGAGGAAGCGAGGGGTAGGAAAGGAAAACATGTGTGACTAGGAAGATTGATTGAGCCCTGTTAGGAATAGAAGACAGGAGAGAGAGAGAGAGAGAGAGAGAGAGAGAGAGAGAGAGAGAGAGGGAGGGAGGGAGGGAGGGAGGGAGGGAGGGGGGGGGAGGGAGGGAGGGAGGGAGAGAGAGAGAGAGAGAGAGAAAACGAACATAAAAGAGGAAGCCATTATTGGTTTGAAGAGAAAACTGAACCTAAAGAAAGGTTAAAGACCTACAAGACTGCAGCCAACTAACAGTTTGAGCAAGGGTGGAAAGGCTACAATAAATGCCCTTCCCGGATAGTGAGATCAACAACTAACTTATCCACCATCGTGGAGCCCTCATCTAGTACCTGTTGCAAACAGAAACAAACACCCATAACTAAACACTGAGTCGAACTAGAATCAAGATGCAAATGGAGAGGACAAGACCAGGCTGCAGAAACAGCTGACCTGAACAAGGAGGAGCTAATGGGTCCCCAGACTGATAGCTGGGAATCCAGCATGGGACTGACTCAGGCCCCCCCCACCCCCCTAATATGTGTCTTAGCCAGAAGGACTGAGCAGTCTAAGGGACCTCAGACAGTGGAACCAGAATGTTTTCCTGGTGCACAAAAGGACCTTGCAAACATATTCCCCATGGAGGGATACTGCCTTATCCTAGAAATAGGAGAGACATCCTAGTCCCTACTTTAAATGACTTGACAGATTTACATGACTCCACCTGAATGGCTTTGTACTACATGTGGAATTGGGGTGATGGGATGGGATGGGAGGGTGGTCAGGATTCATGTGAAGGGGCAGAGGGAAGAGGGAAGGAGGGAGAAAGAGGGAACTGGGATTGACATGTAAAATAAAAAATAAATAAATAGACAAGATATATTTGTATGTTGTAAATTTTTGTATATAAATTCTCTCTTTAAATTCTATATGCATATGTGCATATAAATACAGACTATATGTATATAAACACACATCTATGTGTAAACTCTATATCATATGTACATTCTATATTTACATTTTTTTAATTCAGTAAATTATAGAACTGACTTTTTTGAATGAGGGACAAACAATGCTTTTGTAATGATGCACAAAATAATTAAATAATACAATAAATCAAAAAATATTGTCATGATATCTACAGTATTATAATATGAATCATAATAGAAAATAAACACATATCCAAATGTTCAAAAATTCAACAATTTCCATCCTAACAAAGAAAATAAATCATTCAATGTCATTTGTATTTTTCCCTGGAGAAGTTTTCATATTTTTAGTGGTTTGATTAAACGCTTTTCATGCTCTGAATTTGAACCTTGGCTGTTCTATATAACTTATACCACACATGGCTTGGAATTTCATTCCCAGATTTTACTAATGACCTTCACAGGAACCTTGTAACCATGTGTGTCCACCAGACCAAGATGAAGTGCCTGCAGGTCTTTGAGACTGTCTATAAAATTGGTCTTCATTTATATGAAAAAATTATGGAGAAATAATCTGTGTTTAAGCCCATTCTGAATGATAGAACCTCTGAAAGATAACTTTTGTGAAGATTAATAGTTTCCACTTGGCTTTGGTGAGAGACTTGGCTCAGGATGATATTACCAATAAGTAGACTTCTGCACATTCCTATTTCCTGGCAGAGGCCTTAAGTCTCAGTGGATGGTGCTAGCACATTGAGCCCGATGTTAGTGTCAAATATAGATCGGGGCAGAGACACAGTGTCAGTCTCCTGAAGGTTGTTGGCAGACCCTCGGGTATGTGGCAATCTACTGTCTTGGCATCATACTTTTTATCAGCAGGACATTGTCGTGCTAGCAGCAGGTAGAGCTGGATGTTGCCAACTTCCCCTAGACTAACACAGCTTTATGTGTAGGAAAACGTTTAAGGTGAGCACCTCAAATATAATCCACATAGATCTAAATGAGCTGATTCCATCCTTACTGCTACTCATTGGGAAAAACAATCCAAAGTGTCTCCTAGTTCCCTTGAGAGCCCAGGGTTCAGACCTTTATGACAGCACTACCTTTGCCTGTTCAGTGTAGAGTTTCCTTTCTTATCCCGATTCATTCTATGAACTAAGCTGAGCTTGCTTTCAAAACCCTTTTCACAGCCTGTAACCATAATTATTCTGCATATTCACTGCAGGTTTGTGTTCATGAGGAGGGCTATATCATAATTTAAATAATTTGATCTCCCTCCTCCTGAAACCTCAGCCTTCCTCAGTTTTCTGTGTGAAGCCTCTGAGGACCAATCAAGCTCAACAGTGAATCCTACAAGTCATCTTTGCTTTCTGGGTAAATAAATTTGCCTCTAAGAGTTTGAGATAGAACACTTACCAGGGTGTAGTGTGATTCTTTTTATGCATTCTCCTCAAACTGTAAACTCCATGGGAGTAGATATAACTGATAACTTTTCAACATTGTAGATGCTGTGCCAATCAGAGTATGGAGTGCGTACTACACACTCAGATGTGCAGTGAATGCACTGTCGATAATCAAATTAGTGCAAATTCAAATTTGTACCCGTGTTGTATCCCCTCTGGGTTTAATCAAGACAGAAGAATTAGTACTGTCCATTTCCAAGTACTCTCTCTCTCTCTCTTTCTCTCTCTCTCTCTCTCTGTACATGCACAATATGTGTACCCTTCCCCTAGAAGTTCCCCCATTGTTACTGAGAACCAGCAAATTTGACTTTCACATTTGGTCTGTGAATTTAGGTTCCTGCCCTTATGTTTTGTTTTTCTTTTTCCTTCCATCCCCTTTCAAAACAAGAAGTTCTTAAAGATATATAATATATATATATATATATATATATATAATATGTGTGTGTGTGTGTATATATACACATACATACATATACGTGTGTGTGTGTGTGTGTGTGTAATCACACACACAATAGATGCATATGTGCACAAATGCCCTCATATGTACAATGGACAAGATTTGTGTAAGACCTCCGAGAAAGGCCTTAAAATACCTTAGTTGAGCCTTTGTGTTATTTCCTTTTAAAAATATTCCTGTCAGAATGATGAAAATCAAAAGCTCTGATGATAGCTTTTGCTGGAGAGGATGAAGAATAAGGGGAACACTCCTCCATTGCTGGTGGGAGTGCAAACTTGTACAGCCACTCTAGAAATCAGTGAGGTGGTTTTTTAGACAATGGGGAATCAATCTACCTCGAGACCTAACAATACCACTTTTGGGCATATACCCACAAGGACATTTGCACAATTATGTTCATAGCAGCATTATTCATAATAGCCAGAACCTGTAAACAACCTAGATGCCCCTCAACAGAAGAATGGATAAAGAAAACGTGGTACATTTATACAATGGAGTACTACTTAGCAGTAAAAAAACAATAACATCTTAAAATTCGCAGACAAATTGATGGAACTAGAGAATACCATCCTGAGTGAGGTAACGCAGACCCAGAAAGACAAATATAATATGTACTCACTCATAAGTGAATATTATACATAAGGCAAAGGACAAGTAGCCTACAAGTCACAACTCCAGAGAACCTAGGTAACAAAGAGGACCCTAAGGAATATATGGATCCACCTAGGAAGGGGAAAAAGACATGGGGGCAGTGGTGGAGGGAGGCTGGCAGGGGAGAGGGGGGTGAGGAAAATGTGTAGCTCAATAAAAACATAAAATTTAAAAATTTGTGTCAACAATTGCTATCTCAGAGACATACAAAGGCTCAAATTTATAGAAAAACATTTTTAATGAAACACCATCAACAATATAATTTAGTTTGGGTGGTAAATGATGAAAGAAGTATTCAAGTATTACAATATGTTAAAATCATGTAGCAAAATTCAATAATATCTTCTCAATTACATATTTTATGCTTTAAATGGCCTCAATATTTACAACCACAGTATTTCTAAATTACTTAAATTAATATGCACTTTTCTGGAAAATAATTAAAAGATCTAATTTCTAGAATACTCCATGTATTTTGATTTGGCCAAAAATATATTTGATGATTATTGAAAATATACCCTGCTAATCCTGTATGATATTCTGCTTGGTAAATATGTGTCTAAATATGTGCAAACAGAAATAGCAGACATGATTTAAGTTTCATATAGTTTTGTCTAAAAAGCCACAGCATAGTGTGTCTAGAATGTGAGTTGTGCCTCTTTGTTTCTAATGTACTATGACAAGTGCTCCTCTGTTAAACCATGTAAGAGGTCTTGGTCTTTATGTACAGTTTTTATGCTTTACAAACAAGGTAACTGGCCAACCAACACAGCATACATATATTGTGATAGATTGAAAGCTTTAATATAGGCCTTTGTTGTTTTAGTTATAAAATTCTGCTGTAGAAGCAGAGTGAAGAACAGATACTCTGGTTTCACGTTATATATCCTCATGTTGAGATGAATTTTAAGTTGGTAGGTGCCTCCATGAATGCAGTCCTATTGTGCTTTCTTGTTTAAAGAATGTAGCATGCAGCTGTGATCATTTCTTCCTGAAGAAGCTTTGTGTACATTTAGCCTTTTACTTGGGAAGATAAATGAGCTCACTTCAGGGCAGGCACTATAGGCAGATGGTTGAAATGCAGGAAAGTGTTTATATGCATTCAACCCAGTGTTTCTGACAGTCCTTTTCTGCATGGGTAGCCTCAAAGGGAGTGGATGAAAAGTAGTGGATGAATGGGAACTGCAAGAAAGCTTGTTTACGGAGAGGAAATGAAAGGGATTAGCTTCTATTCAGGCCAGGAAGGTGACCCAGATTTCCAGTACTAGAATGTATACATGGATGGTCATGTCTAAAAAAAAAAAAAAACAGAGAAAAAAAAAGTCTTGGCTCTCTAGCCTGATTTTAGTTTCCAGCTGGTTCACATCTATTCCTTTTGAAGAGGTTTCTGATCTTGAAAGAGGCTCCTGTTTAACGAATGTCCCAGGTGCTGGCTTGTCACAGAGTCAGATGGTCACACAGAGAGCCCCAGCCTTGATTACTCAGCACCCCAACTTCAGCAGCCTGCTTCCCTGACCTTCAAGTTTAAATAAACAAGCATGCAATCTGTGTTTCACTTGTGAGCCTCACTAGGAGTAACTACTTCTCTGCCAGGAAACTGAAAAACAACCCCATGTACCCTCCAAATAATAATAATAATAATAATAAGCAGTGATCCCACAGATACTATCCTTATAAAGAGACATCAGTGGCTGCAAATTACTATGATTGTGAAATATTGAGTTGCTTTGAGTTTTGTCTGTACACTTCTATGCCTATGCATATCATGCATGTGTGTGTACTGTTTTTCTGAGCAAACAGTCCTATAATAGGTGGGACTTCCAAGCACTGCACATTGGAAAAGCATCTTCCATAATTGATCACTACTACTTTATTAATAAAGATATCTTAAAATAATTCATTTGTCCAGTTGTGCTTTAAAAGCAGCAACATGATGGTTATTGACGCCTCTGAAGCTATCCTCATAATGCTTTTTGGTAATGGATCTGTCATCTCCTTCTTTACAATGAACAAGGCAAAATATGAACTTAGGAAATCCATGAGCTCAGGGTCCAGGAACTGCCAGATGACATTAGCCACGTTACAATACATATGGTGAATTAAGTACCATAAGAACATACATGGATGCAAATAAAGAAAGAAATTCAGAGGCCTGTCCAGGGCTTCAGACCCAGGTAAACAAGTTGGTTACCTTTATTCAATGATTGATAGACATACATACTCAGTATTTCCTATACTGAAAATGGGGTACTGTTCTGCCTTTCTACTCTCAGGAAATATCAAAGCAATCTCTTCAGTCCTGAATATCAGAAATGTAAATGCTTCTATAATTTTATGGCCTGTGCTTAAGGTAACATATGCAAGAATGTATTGTCAAATACAGTATCATGATGTTTATCCATGTATGCTTTTGCTTTTTGTTTGTTTCATTAGATATATTTATTTTAATGTGTAGAATATCTTGCTTGTATGTGTGTATGTGCACTATGTGTGTGCAGCACGTTATATCCCCTGGAAATGGAGTTTCAGATAGTTATCAGCCCCATAAGGGTGCTGGAAAAAGAACTTGGGACTTCTGGGAGAATAAAGGCCCTTAAACACTGAGCTGCCTTTCTAGCCCTGGCTGACCTCTGGACTCAATTCCAGACACAGCTCAGACAGGCCTCAAACTCAGAGACCCTCCTGCCTCTGTCTCCCCAGTGCTGGGATGAGCGGTGTGTGTCACCACATCCAGCATTCTTTGTGTTTTATTCTAACATGTTTATAGGTTTCACTATCAACACTGTTATGTTCTTTGTTTTCTCCATGTTATTTAAACAATGTATCAGAAACTTAGAGTGTCCTTTTACAAAATTTCAAATGCAACCACAGCTTTTCTGTTAAAAAAATAAAACATAAATGAACCTTTTTCCTCTTTTGCAGAAGATGCTTACAAAACCCAGGTGAGGATTGACAATGAGCCTGCTTACTTGGACATCTTGGACACTGCTGGTCAGGTAGATAATTTTTTAAAATAATGCTGGTTTTTTTTAAAGTATAATACAATTACATCATTTCACCTTCCCTTTCCTCCCTTCAGTACCTTCCATGCAACCATCCCCAACTGTTTCTCGGATTCATGGCTTTCTGTTCATTAATTGTTGTTTAGATGAGATGTTTAATAAACCTAACCAATCTCAGATAATTTTGTGTTTAACTTCATGTACAGAGACTGTTCAAACAGGAAAACAAATTTGTAATATCAATAGAAGATTACACATGAAAAAGAATTGATTTGAAAAGGTGAATCATATTTAAAACTCCTCTTGATAGTCCAAGTATAAAATTGCAGATTTCAAGCACTGCATTGCCAATGAAATTAGAAAATTAAGAAAAAGGCTTGTTATTCTTCCTCAAATGTAGAAATTCTATTTGGAAGCAGGAGAAGGAGGAGTGTAAATTATATAACTGCAGGACACTAATGTATATAAATCTTAAAAAGTAAAAAATGAACAAAGTTAACAGAATAAACACACTGTATAGTAATTATAAGAAAAATATGAAGAAATACCGATATCCATGTCAAAGTTCTTGCTGTATAGGATGGTGGATGCTTTATTTAGCTTCACACTTATCAGATAATTGTTAAAATAAACCCGTGTACTAAGTGCCAGATTCAATCCATAAAAATTGAAAATAAGCAGAGTAATGAGGGAAGACGACATAGGAAGTGTTTAGTGTGAAATAACACACAAAAAGAAAAAAAAACCTGAAAAATAAGGTAAGAAATCCATGTGCATATTTTGAATGCTCAGAACAGCATTGATTGTTGTGAACCAACGGGAGATGACTGAGATGTGGAAACACTGATGATAGTCTGTGACACAGTAGTTTCTACCTGTGTTTATCAGTGGCCTCCTGGTTACTCATTGTCAGGGTAGTTCAGAGTGTTAACCCTGCAGATTCCCCTGGTGGAATTGTATATGTGTGTTTTACTATGAAGTCTTCTTCTAAAACAAATGTCCTTAAAACACTATAATATACTCCAAAGCACGAGATGTATTTTCAAATATGCAGTGTATTTGTAGTCGCAGAAGTTGGTTGGGCATTTTCTCAATGTCTAATTGAAAGTATGCTTGATTTCTCATCACAGCTTTGACAGCTGTCAGAAAAACCTCTTTGTGGCTTCTACTAAGATTAGGAACCTTTTTCCTATGTTTCTCTCAGGTTAAGCATGAACAAACAAAGCAAACTTAGTTGACTTTGGGAAATATTTGACTGAAAATAAAACAGGAAGATACTTTGTTACCCCCTTAGAACTTTCTCTCTGTGTACAGATTACATTTGTAAGGTTTTGATACAGATCACTTGTATGTGTATGTGTGTGTGTGTGGGGGGGGGACTTCAGTGACATCTGTATGAATATATACACAACTGCTATTTTGAGAAATATTTATTACAATAATTCAGTTTAGTTTAATCATTTTAAAGTACACAGAATGCTTATTTCTAAAATAAAAGTTCTAGCCAGAAAAAAAAAAAGAAAGAAAGGATGAAAGGAAGAAAGAAACCCATGTGCAGAATACGTACCTATGAGTATAAGCATACCAGCAATCTCAATGAATGGAAATATATCTGCTTATGCTGGAACAGGCAGTAGCCATCAGTGGCCTGTTAAATAGAAACAAGGCTCACCTGTGCTTGTTGAGAAGGAAGAGGTATGGGGTGAAGCAGGACTCAGTGATAGCATACTTGTCTAGAGTGCAAGTGACCCATGCCTCCCCCTCCACCTAAACAAAAGGGAAAATAGGCAGACCTTGTGACAACCTCAGAGAGAAGATGTTTCATTTCAAAGCAGTTTTAGCAGAAAAAATGACATTTTGTAGTAGCAAAAAAGCAAATCTTTCAAATTCTAATTTTAATATTGAGGCCAAATATTAATATTGAGCCAAATTTAAAGAGAACATTATCAAATCATAAAAACCCTGGATTGCAGCAGACATCATTAGGGTCTAAACTCTATTATGGACACAGTTGTTTTGCTTCTATTATTGTCTGTGAACTTAATGATTTAAAACTTAAATGTAGAAGATATAGGGCTATGTGATCCCAGCACCAAAAAAACCCCAAATTAAAACATGTTTAATTTTTCATCTCTTTTGTATAGCTACTTATGAATGACTGTGGAAATTTGGGTGTTGATAGTAAGTATTTCACTGGAACTGGCAATCGATTTCTGTATTATGAATTATTTGCTTACAAACTCATTTGATTCTAGGGACTTTGAACAATGAACTGATAGGGATAGTTCTAAAGACTAGGGGAACATTAAAATGTAAATTTATCTCAATTATTCAAAAGGACATTCTTTTGTAGGACAAAATGCACTAATTTCCAGGAGATCTGGAAGCCTAATTCGAGAAAAATAGAGTAGCCTAACTTCCAGTCAAAGACATGAGACATTTTTAATTATAATAATCTTCAACCATCAAAATAGCTACTTTGATAAACCAACTTGGCATCACTGAAAATTTCTATGAAAAATGTGTTTTATGGAATGTTGAATTTGTTGAATGAAATTCATTTGTTGAATGAAAAGGTTGTTTACCTTCTCCAATGCTCATAGGCTTGGTTATGCCATCACAGATGATACTGTTTTATTGGAGGGTCAGTTTGTCTGTGGAGATTCTATGGGTGCTCTGCTATCTCCCCAAGAGAAGAGCATGTTTCAGATGGCCTCTGGTCAACAGAGAAGAAGGAAACATGGAGTAGACCTAAATGTATGTGCAGTGTCAATCAGATCCAGCTTCACCCAGATCTGTTGCCGTGGCTACACAGACTTGTGAACTATAAAATCATAACATTATTGCTTCATGTTTTGTTATATGCTGCTGTTATGCAGCCGGTCATTACAACATATTAATGGAGTATGTTTTGTTCAGATGAAGATAAAGAACAGTACCAATCTGTACACAAAGTGATGAGTAATGAATCATAAATCTGAGGCTTTGTGATAATATTGATAAACCTGGGAGTATATAACTTAATAGACCAGGGTGTTAAATATATACACCGTTACACACTTGTCAACCCAGGTATTACCTGTAGCCAAACATAGTCA
The DNA here is from genome assembly GCF_943737965.1 of Phodopus roborovskii. Classification (NCBI taxonomy): domain Eukaryota; kingdom Metazoa; phylum Chordata; class Mammalia; order Rodentia; family Cricetidae; genus Phodopus; species Phodopus roborovskii. The sequence goes on along the minus strand of NW_026126566.1, from coordinate 2,064,437 downwards.
GGAGTACATAAAGCTAAGCATATGTGACATGTTAGCTTTTATACTATTATTAACCCTGCTCACACAGGAGGTGGTCTATGCAGCTGATTTAACAGAATTATATCCCTATAGGTGACACATAAGAACACTACTGACATATTTTAATGATGCCACACTTATTAACCCTGCTCACACAGGAGGTAGTCTATGCAGCTGATTTAACAGAAATTATATCTCTATAGGTGACACGTAAGAACACTACTGACGTATTTTAATGATGCCACACTGTTTGATAACATTAGTTTCCATGTTGGTGGAAATTTATTAATTGTACAGTAAACCTAGTAGGGAGATAGAAAAGCTGCTGTTAATGTTATCACCTTGGCATTCAACTATCATGGCATGGAAACAAGGGAAGTGACAACATTGAATGCCACATCTAGTCTGTTCTGCTCAGAAGAAAATAGAACTTAACATTCCCATCTGTTGCAAGTCTTATGGAGGACACTATGACAAAACTCAGACTAACATGAAAGGTCTAACATATTTAATTAACCCAGGTCTTATGTACCCAAAAGCTTCACGAATGAAGATATATCTGCATATTCAGGGAAAACTTGAATTCTTTTTATTTTTTGTGCCATTTTTATTAATTTTTTTCTTTTTTTATATTATTTTATTTTTTTATTTTACATATCGATCCCAGTTCCCTCTCCTTCCCTCTTTCCCCCTTTCCCTCTCTCCCACCCTCACATGCACCCCAACCACCCTCCCCTCCCATCCCGCCCCACTCCAGATGTAGGGTGATGCCATCCAGGAAGGGTCATCTAAATCTGTCAATCACTTGGAGTAGGGACTAGGACTTCTCTCCTGTTTCTAGATTAAGGGAGTATCCCTCCATGGGGGATGTGCCTACAAAGTCCTTTTGTGTACCAGGAAGGCATCCCATTTCCATTGTCTGAGGTCCCTTAGACTGCTCAGGGCTTCTAGGTGAGACCCATGTTCAGGGGGTCTGAGTCAGTCCCATGCTGGATTCCCAGCTATCAGTTTGGGGGGCCATTAGCCCCTCCTTGTTCAGGTCAGCTGTCTCTGTGTGTTTCTGCAGCTTGGCCTTGTCCTCCCTCTCTGCATCTGGATTCTAGCTTGACTCAGTGTTTAGTTATGGGTGTTTGCTTCTGTTTCCAACAGGTACTAGATGAGGGCTCCATGATGGTAAATAAATTAGTCATTGATCTCATTATCAGGGAAGGGCTTTTATGGTAGCCTTTCCACTATTGCTCAAATTGTTAGTTGGCGGCAGTCTTGTAGTTCTCTGAACATTTCCTTAGGTTCAGTTTTCTCTTCAGTTTTATAATGGCTCCCTCTTTTATGTGCTCTCTCTCTCTCCCCTCTTTTCTATTCCTCCCCTGAATCAATTTTCCTAGTCCCACATGCTTTCCTCTCCTCCCTTTCTCTTTCTCCTAGTTCCCTCTCCACTCACTGCCCCCCCCACTCCCCTATGTGCTCTGGAGAACTTGTCTCTTCCCCCTTCTGTGAGGGACTTTATATGAATCTTTTAAAATACACCTTGTATCCTAGTTCCTCTGGCAGTGTGAATTATAAGCTGGTGATCTTTTGCTCCATGTCTAAAATCCATATATGAGTGAGTACATACCATGTTCCTCTTTTTGTGACTGGGTTACCTCATTCAGAATGGTTTCTTCAAGTTCCATCCACTTGCCTGAAAATTTCAAGATTCCATTGTATTTTTTTTTTCAGCAGAGCAGTATTACATTGTATAGATATGCTTACTTCTTGGGTCCATTTGATTGGAAGTTCTTTTCCCAGCCCTTTACCCTGAGGTAATGACTATCTTTGAAGCTTAGATGTGTTTCTTGTATGCAGCAGAAGAATGGATTCTGTCTTCATATACATTCTGTTAGCCTGTGTCTTTTTATAGGCGAGTTAAGTCTATTAATGTTGAGGGAGAGTAAGGACCATTGATTGTTAATGCTTGTTTGTTTTAGATTTGTTGTTGGCAGTGGTATTGTGAATATATTTGTCCTGCTTTACCCTTTGGTTCTGCTGAAGTGGGATTATCTATTGCCTATGTCTTTGGGAGCATAGTTGATTTCCTTGGGTTGGAGTTTTCCTTCCAGAACTTTCTTTATGGCTGGATTTGTAGATATGTATTGTGAAAATCTGGTTTTGTCATTAAATATCTTTTTTTTTCTCAGTCTATAGTGATTGAGAATTTTGCTGGGTATAGTAGCCTGAGCTGGCATCCGTGGGCTCTTAGTACTTGTAGAACATCTATCAAGGACCTTCTGGCCTTGAGAGTTTCCATGGAGAAGTCAGGTGTAATTTTGATAGGTCCGCCTTTATATGTTATCTGCCCTTTTTCCTTCCCTGCTCTTAATATTCTTTCTTTATTCTGTATGCTAGGTGTTTTGATTATTATATGTCGAGGGGTTTTTTGGTTTTGGTCCAGTCTATTTAGTGTTCAGTATGCTTCTTGTACTTTCATATGCATGTTTTTCTTCAGATGAGAAAAGTTTTCTTCAATGATTTTGTTGAATATGTTTTATGCACCTTTGAGCTGGGCTTCTTCACCTTCCTCTATACCTGTTATTCTTAGGTTTGACCTTTTCACAGTGTTCCACATTTTCTGGATGTTTTTTGTTAAGGATTTGTTGTATTTACAATTTTCTTTGGTCGATGAATCTATTTCCTCTAGTTAATCTTTTGTGCCCGAGATTGTCTCTTCCATCTCTTGTATTGTGTTAGTTATGCTTGTGTCACAATCGTTTGCCCAATTTTTTTATTTCCAGCATTCCTTCAGTTTGTGTTTTCTTTATTGTCTCTATTTCAGTTTTCAAGTCTTGAACTGTTTCCTTCACCTGTTTTTTTTTTTTTTTTTTTTTTCTTGGATTTCCGTACTTTCTTTAAGAAATTTGTTCATTTCTTCCAATTTTTGTTTGTTTTTTTCTTGATTTCTTTAAGAGATTTTCTCACAATCCCTTTGAGGGCCTCTACATTTTTTAGGATGATATTTTTAAAGTCGTTCTCTTCTGCTTCATCTATTTTGGGATATTTAGGTTTAGTTGGTGTAGAGTCCCTAGATTCTGGTGGTGTTATGCTTGTGTTTGTATTTTTCGGTGTTTTTTTGTATTGCCATCTTCCCATCACTTCTTCTAGTAGGTGCAGGTGGGGGTCTCTTTCTTTTTCTATGGTACTCCCCCAGTAGGCTTAGGTGGGTCAGAGGTTCGATGTCTGTAGCTCTGGGTGGTCCAAGCTCTCTAGGAGGTCTCTGCTCAGGCAGAGGACTGGTGATGAGGATCAAAGATCAGGCTCCAGCAGAGGACCAGCAATGGGTGTCAAAGATCCCACAGGATGGGACTCAGGATGTTCCTACACCAATAGGCAGATTTAGCCAGGGCCTGGCACTCTCTAGCTGAGTCCTCTTTAGCAGAGGCCCAGTGATGGGGGTCAAGGATCCAGCCTGCAGGGACTCAGGATGGCTCTGAGGGGATAGGTGGATCTCTGGGAGGGGCCCAGAACTCCAGTGGAGGACCGGTGGTGGGGTTCAGAGACCAGGGAGGTGGGGATTCTGGGTGGTCCAGCGTGGATAGGCAGGTCTAGTGTGCTCAGAACAGCTCCAGGAAGTTCCTCGAAGGTGGCAGGATTGTTGGCTCCACCATCTGTCCCAGTGCTCAACCAGAGCCGTGGAACAGTGGGCAGGGTAGGGCAATGGGTAGGGGGAGGGCAGCCATTTTTATTAAATTTAATTTTTATTTCATTTTTCATTCCCACCAATGTTCTCCTTTTCACCCTTCCTCCAACCCCCTTTCTTGCCCCATCCACTCCTCCCAATAGTTAAGGACTTCCATGGGAAGTCGACAAAGTCTGGCACATTATGTAGCGCAAGAATAAGCCCCTACCCATGCATTAAGGCTAATAATGGCATCCCCCTCATGCTTAAGCTTAAGAATTTAAGGTTTCTGTATGGAACCAGATGCAGAAACCTTTAGTTCTTAAGCTTAGATTTGTCGACAAATGGACAGCTGTGCCAAAAATTGCAAGGTTCGAAGAGGGTGGAGGTTAAACTGAGGTAGAGAAACTGGGCTTGCTTGCCACATTTCTTTCTCCTGTGGTTACTCAGGATATCTGATATGTATAGGTCTTCAAATGTTAGTGGGTTGGGTCAGTGAGATAGTTCATTAGGCAAAGTTGCGGCAGAAACCACATGGTAGACTGGAAGCTGATTCCTGCAAGTTATCGTCTGACCCTAAAGTGTATGGCATAGCAATGCAACCACCTTAGGGAAATGAATAAGTAAGTGTAATAAAATGCTTTTAAATAAAAGGGTAGGCAAGGGAAGATCAAACAAACTATTCTTTTTCTGTCATTTCAGCAATTTCAAAGATGTCTTGCTTGGGCTCAGCATGCCCTGTCCATCATCTCATGTTGCACAAGTAGTCTGGGAACCCCATAGATATTTTATGGAAGAAAGTGGGAGCATCATCACATCTTAAATTAAGGGTTTTTTTTAACCTGTCCTTGCAGGGCTTGAATTAGTATTTCAATGCTTAATTCTCCCCTAAATGCTTATGAAATGAATATTTAACTTCTCTACCTTATAGGATATATATTTCCAAAAGCAGCAAGCCAATGGATAACTTCAATGACTAGGAGTCTCCTAGCAGCAAATTAAAACATTCCTGTCTATAGTTTTATACTTGCTCTAGTTGCCATTTTGGAAAAAAAAAATGTAGTTTGTATTTTGTAAATATAGTGTTTGAGGCTCAAGGAGGATAAGCATTTTGTCAAGGGTGTGTACTGATTTGAAGGCCACTTCAGACTCAGAGACAACTACACAATTTCTTTTATTTTATTTCTTTTACAAAATACCATAGTGTCTATTAAGGGCTTCATAAACAAATAAACAAAAATTGAGGGAGGTACTAAAAGGGGAATCTGTTCTCAAACATCCTGAGGTTTGGAGCACTGGGGATGACATATCAAAAAAGGTAGTCAATTGTGAGAAAGACTATGGTACATTTATACAAGTCTTGCTCATAGGCTTTCTGAGATACCTATAATGTCTCAATTGAAAGCAGGAGATGTATACATGGTTTCAAAGGAAAGTAATATGCTTACCAAGTTTAACTAAAAATTTATTGAATCATGTTCATTCTTATAAGAAATAATAAAAATAGCTCTGTAATACCTTTGATATCTTTATATATATATTAATATGTTTTATATCCAGTAACTGAGACTACTAATATTCTATTATATTCAGTAAATGAGATAAGACTTGGAAATGACCACACCCTTGGCCACTGCAGGGGCTCTATTGCTGTAGAGCAAACGGATATGTAGATTTATCTCGTTTGCCCCCTACCAGCTCTGCAGTCAGAAGGTCTCTAGTAAATATGAACCTAATTTATTCCTCTGTGAAATGAAAGAATTAGACTGGATCACTGAGGTACTGTCCAGATTCAATACTCTAATTTTCTGGATTTCTGCTGGCTTGATGGGTGCATCATTCTTCTATTAAAGTTTTAATTGCCAGTTAGGCTCCAACTTTTAACACTGTGTGTTTGTGGCTAATCCTCACAGAGGAGCTTTAGGGCATGGCCTTTGCCCTGAGATTAATCTCACTCCACAAATCATTGTGGATTCTCTTAAGATTGGTAAATCGAATTTGAGCTAGAAGTGCCCCAAAGCGGACATAAAGTTCTGAGATGACCATGATATCCCTTAGATAATTACGGCAGCTCCTCACTGTGTCCTGAGGTCAGGGCAGGTATACCTAATCCTTCAGTCAGATCTTATTGTATAGTGACAGCTCTGATCATCTTGTTGAGTAGTTTCCTCAGTCAATCCATATAATTTCACACAAGAAACACAAAGAGCAAGAAGGCAGACTTTTGAAAAGTTAAGTAATCTCCCTAACAAGCAAGGACAGTGGTAACTTTTCATTATGAGGGATGTACTGGTTCCTTGATTCTTTTCCACTTAATTATGATTTTTAGGACCCCCCCCCCAACATTTCAGCACTGGGAATCTAAAGTAAAATAATTTGACAGTTTAAGTTTAGAACAAGAGAAGGTAATTTTAAAAATATAACACTAAATATAACCTCTCTTCCCTCAAATTAGAGGTTTGAATGTGGATCAATGGTAGAATCCTTGTCTATCATCTCTTGCATCTTGAGTTAACACCTAACAATACTAGGAAAAAAAGCATAAATATAAAATTGTTTAAGAGTATAGCAATGTGTTTTAAATGCTGTATTTATACAATTGGCCAGGTGCAATAATGAAATCTCTAAATAACACCACAAGGACATCACAAGGGAACCCACGGAAACAACTAACCTGGGCTCATAAGAGCTCACTAAGTCTGGACTGACAGCTAGGGAGTTTGTATGGGACCAACCTAGGCCCTCTACATATCTGTGACAGTTGTGTAGCTTGGTCTACTTGTGGGACCCCTAGCAGTGGGAACAAGGGTTATCCCTTATATTTTGGCTTTTAGGGATCTATTCTCCATGCTGGGTTGCCTTGTGCAGCCTTGATACAAAGAAAGGAGCTTAGTCTTACCTCAGCTTGATACACCATGTTTTGTTGATATTTATGGGAGGCTTGCCCCTTTCTGAACAGAAACAGAGGAGTGGATTTAGGAGTGAGTGGGGCAGAGGGAAGATTGGGGGAGGGAATGAGAGAAGGGAGAGGGGAAACTGTGGTCGGGATGTAAAATAAATGAATAATTTTTTTTTAAAAGCAAAAAAATACTTTCAAAAATATAGTCAAGATTTACATGATTTTCTATAAGATATAAAAATTGTGTAATTTTAAAAATTACAGGTTAATCAGTTTAATGTGTTTTAAAAAGTAAACTTTTTTTTTTTTTAAAAAAAAACCAGGGGTAAAATCACCTACACAATTAACTACAGAAGGTCTGAAAAATGGCTATAAATTTTTGTGAGCAGTATGCTTTCTTAATGTGATTATTTGGGCTCTAATAATATATTTGTGACATTAGAATTTTGCATATTGAGATTAAAAATAAGCAAAAAAAACCCTGAAGTTCTTGGCCTTGAAGAACTTATGCTTTTAGTTCTGCACACTAAGAAGGACTGGATTCAAAACTGAGGAAAGAGATATTTCATTGCATATTTTAATCCTATCATCTCTTTACCTTTCTCTTATACTTAATTTCATTATGAAATCCTGATTTAAATATGTTATTTAGTGTGTAATATGCAGAACATAAATATTTATGTATTTTTCATGTGCATCTTAGCTAATATTTTGCAATTTTCAACATTAAACCTGCCAAATTAAAAAAAAAACCTTGATTTGTAGTTTACATAAAATCTTGAGGTAAAATGATAGCTAAAATTCTGTGTATGTTGAGTATTGAGCTCAAGGTCTTGTATATACTAAGCAAGCACTTCATCAACTAAGCAACATATCCAGCCCCTATGTAAACTCTTTAAATCATACTTTCAACAGAAATGTCTGATAATCGGAATTTCTTTCATAATTCACCCGTAATTTATGTCTCACACTCCAGGTATAAACTAACATGAGGCAATCATTTCAGCATTCTACTGTGGAGAGTAATGCCAAACTATGTTCAGTAGTGTTGGGGAACTGTGTATAGAATTATCATAGAGAAAGTTTCTTACGCAAACACTTTAGGCAAAATAGAAATATTTCTGAGTTAATGTTCATGTAAATGGCTATAACTGTGAGTCCTAGAATGTTAAAGATGCCTTAGAGACTACATATTTTAGTCTTTTCAGTTTATAAACACAGCACATTATAACTCAGATATGGCTTAAGCAAGACCTAGTGACTACTAACTGACAGGGATGAGAGGTTTTGCTTTTTGTTCATAAGCTAACCCTGGGGTCCTGTGGTAATGCACCTATTTACTTCCTCTGAAAGCAGTCTCCCCCAAAATGAATAGTTTGTAAATGGCAAGTCCCAAGATTTGTGGTTTTTTTCTCAACAACAGTGATATTATCATGAAAATATTTAGTTAGGAAACAATACAGAATGTTGTGAGAACAATGGACCAAATATAGAGAAGAGTAAATCTCAAAAAGTAATATTTATTATAACTTTTTTCCACCATTCCATTCTTTTTTGTTATTTTCTTTATAGCATTTTGCAGAAAGATTTTTAAGCACTTAGATAATTTTCTTTTAGTTCTAACATGGTAAGCGTGATCTACATATTGATGAGTTGGGAATGTGATCACACTATCAAAATGAATCATATTCTATTTGATATCTATGTAAGTGTTTGACTTATCAAGAACTATTGGTTTATCCCATAACACATGTAACCTCAGCAATTATTTTATGGAGAAGCAAGATAATTATGAGTGAGAAATTCAGTAACACATGTGGGTAACATGACTTGTTTACTTCTCATGCCTGATGGAAATGGGTTCTATAGCATTACATAAAATATCTACTGTTTCTATTATTTTTTCCTCATCCTAAATGTGTTACTTGAAGTGAGTGTTATTTACACACTTTATGTTCTGTCATGTTGTCATTCTCAACACTAGTTTATCTATTACATCTGCAATAAAATATTTTGTAGTGGGAAATGATATGTTCTCTGGACACACACACATATGTTTTAAAATGTCTCTGGTCTTCAATAAACTTTTGACTTCTTAGTAGAAAGAGCATATACTGGAAAGTTAAGATAAAATGCTACCAATATATTGTAAAAGTAGTTCTCAATCATGTTTTAAGAATAATAAATTTTCTTTCTCTTAAACAAAATTTTAATCAAAGAAGGATAAATCAGGGGCTCTTCTCATGTCCTCAGTAGTATAGCAACAGTATTCTGTTAAAATTCATTATTTATTCTTAGAGCAATCTAGCATGATAGTCAGGGTGTGTTTGGAGTTTTGTGCATAGCTGGGAGGCTTCAAGAAGTCAAGAATGATTCAGAGGAAAGAAAATGAAAATTGGATTCTTAAGCCTAAATAAGATGGTGATATTTTCTAGACTATTTCTGCATTTTACACTGGTATCATGGCTGGTTCTGTGTTCTAATATGGTTTGAGTTCCCAGAGTTTCAGGAGGTAAAAGTTTGGCCAATAGAGAGCTAACACTGGACTGAGGCAGGGACCTTTAAATGGTGTAGCCTTGGAAAGTCATGAACTCAGAGGATGTCCATGCCGCTTTATCAGGAGTTTAATTCTGAGAGAACCTTGATATGACCAGGTCACAAATGGACCTTCCTGGCCTCTGGCTTGTGGTCCTCTCCTTTCATCTTTCCTGCTCACACACCTTCCACCATGGTGCAGTCTTCTTTCCTGTGACATAGCTAGTGGATGCCAGTTCCATATTCTCAGACTTCAAATGCTAAAAGTTACATAAGCCCTTTAAAGTTAAATATAGAACCTAAGGTATTTTATCAAAGTAATAGACTTTGGGTTGGCATATATTTAATCCATAAATAATGACATTAATTTGTTTGGAGTGACATGTACTTTAAGTTGTATAGGAAGAATGCAGCTAAAAACTTGCAAGGAAATTATCACAGTTCTTGAATTTGAGATAGAATTATGGCAGGTTTCATTTAAAAATTTAATTTTAAAATTTTTATTTGTGATTTAGAAGTGAGGAATGTCCCATTCTATGGGGAATGATTGTTCCAATAAATTGAGCAGAAGAGCCTGGCTTTAAAGGAAGAAAAAACAAAAACAAAAACAAAACAAAACTGAGTCATGTAGAAGCAAGGGGTGGAAAGTTAATTAGTAATTTTAGAGTTACTTTTCTTGCAGGGACTAGTTTATGGCATCTCAGGTAAACTGGTCTATTTCAGAATTCTGTGTAGTTTTATGGCCCCAAGCAGAAGCGATGTTGTTTCAGTTTGATCTGCTGGGCAGGAGACCAGGGTGTAATATCAGTTCAACTAGAAGCCTGCAAAAATATTAACATCCCACACACTTTTTAGATAACATTTTAAAAAATTTAAATAAATCTACTGGTTTTCTTTATAAAAATTAATTTTTTAAGAGAAAGATTATGTCTTCTTTTATGTTTGTGTCTGCTGTCTTGTTAAGATATTTTGTGATATTTCTTAATTATGTTGTTGTTCAGTTGATCGTAGAAAAATATTATAGCCAAGATTTTGTGTGTGTGTGTGTGGGGGGAGTTTTGTGGTGAGGACAACCTTCCAGAAACTGATATTCTGTTAACACTATTCTTATTGCTAGGAATCCTCATTGCACTTGAAGTCAAAAATTTGCAATCCAAATTTGTCTATTAGAAATCAATTCTGCAATTAGACTGCTGAGTGCTGAAGTGATCTCATTCAAGGAGCTTGAGATATTTGTTGGACCAGCTACCAATAAATAGCATGCTGATTTTAACACCAGTGAGAACCTGGAAACAAATGGACCAAAAAAAGTTGGAACATATATTGCCCCAGAGCAATTAAATGTCTTAAAGGCATGTAAGAAATTTCTTCTGATCAATAGGGCTTGATGAGGAGCCTCTGTGGAAGGCTCTTGTGGAGAATGTGTTCATTTACTTGTGTACCAGACTCCTCTGAATTCTGAATGTATATAGAAATGATAACAAATATCTCATATAAAGGCGAATCTCAGGGATAGGGGGATCACATTACAGTGACAATTTGAAACTAAATAAGGTACCCACTTGCCAGGCTAATGAGTAAATTTGGTATCACCAAGAAATCTAAAGCCTGATTGTTGGGCTGCTGAGCCAGAACCCTGTCCTTGCTTTCAACTTTGAAGCAAAAACTGCCTGTTTCTGAGAGATTTTAAAGATAAATATGCTTTCATTTTCTGAGCATATTACTTCTGTGAGTAGCTCTGGCAGTTACCTAGAATCTACTAGCTCATTATTCTGACTATTGCTCTCTTATCCTAAATAAATTCAAGTTTCAAATGGAAGATAAAATATCTAATGGAAAATTGAAACATATTTATATCAGTAATGTTTTAATGGAGCTATAAACGTAGTACCTTCCAGAAGGAAAATAGTTTTAAAACCATTTAAAATGATTCCCTTCCCATTTATGGCTTGATTATTTTTGTATTTTTAATTTTCCTTTGTGATTCAGGAAAGTTCCACTTAGGACGGAATGCAAAGTGCTATTGCTTCTCTTTGCAGATACCCAGCTTTGCAGATATCAAGCTTCTATTCTCAGAAGTCCCAAAATGCTTTCCTGGTAGAAGAATTGAATTTTATTTCAGATAGGTTTTGTATGTCAGAAAGAGAAAAGTCTGTTATTATAGCTACTTGTGTTCTCATTCCTGTATTATCAAATCATAGGAATGATGCTGGGTTGTGGAGAAAAACATAGGCAAGATACAGTTGAGATGATTTTAACTAAAAAAGTAACACAATGATCTGTATTAAAGTTACTTCTCATTAAACTACAAGGAGCCAATGGGATTGAAATAATTCCATGAGTTATGAGGGCAGTGCTATATAAATATACCTCATTTCTCCCCTCTGATAGGAGACCTTTGTAGGGTTCTCTTTCAAGCAATATCAAAATGCCAAGTGATCCATATTAGTAATTCTGGTGGTAACTGTATAGAATGCAGCAGATAATACTACTTGTACTGTGTGGTTCTGGAAAGGTCATAAAATTCAAGTCTGAGTACTGATCACTTGTTTTTTTTAGGTGAAATATGTTTTAAAAAATTAATTCAGTATTAGATCTCCTAATGACCTCAGGTTCTCACAATAGATCAGTGAGTTAGGTCACTGTTCCCATTGGACTCAGGCACCATATCTACCCTGTCATGATCTGAACTATAATTATAGATCAGAGAAGCCTGTGGTTGCAATGATTATCTGTAAGCATTGGGAAGTCTCAAAGCCAGCACAGTAGAGTGGCTCTTATGGCCATGATAGTGTTCTCAGCATGACTGTAATCTTATCAGACATGTTCCATCTCGTCAATGAATCTGAGTAATTCTGTCCAACAATAAGCTGACTAACCTTACCAACAGTTATTTCCAAACCCAGACTTCTGGCAACAACTTTTATGTTTCTAGCCATACATTTACTAAGCTTTGAGAAAAGAAAAGACAATGCAAACTTTTAGTCATTTTGAAATTGCTTGTCGTAGTTTGGTTTCTGTTTCTTCAAGAAAATATACTGATTGAAAACAATGGAGAGGGAAAAAAGTTCATTACTCAGATTACAATCAACCATAAATGAAAGCCAGGGTGTGCACTCAAAGCAGGAATCTGGAAACAGGAAATGAAGCAGAGACCATGGATGAATGTTGCTTACTGGTTTGCTCTTCATGGCTAGATCACCAACTTTCTTTCCTTCTTTCCTTCCTTCCCTTCTTCCTTTCTTTTTTTTATCTTCCTTCCTTCTTTCCTTTCTTTTTATTTTGTCTGACACTTCCTGTTTTAGACCCATGGAATAATATTAATATGAGCATATTTGTAGCTATATCTCTCTGAGATTCTGTTTTCAATTTGAGGTTATAATTAGAAGTAGAAATTTTCATTTTGAGGTTATGAAGGATATGATTGGAAGTGGGATTATTAGATCAGAGAGGAATTCTGCATTTATTTTTTATTAATTTTTAAAAACAATTTTGATCATGTCTGCCTCCCTCTAAGTCCTCCCATGTTCTCACATCTGTATAGCCATCCAATTTTATGTTCTCTCTGTCCTCTCTCCTCCTCTCTTTCTAGAAACTAAAACAAAAACAAAAAAGCAAGGAAACACACCCCCAATGAAAATCAAAACAAATAGATAAGAGACCAGTTAGACAAAAAAGTCAAAATAAAATGAAACAAGAAGCCCCAGTTCCCTCTCCTTCTCTTGCTCCCTCCCTCCCATGCCCCCCGACCACCCTCCCATCCCATCCCATCCCTCTAAGAAAAACAAAACAAAACAAACAAACAAAAAGAATAGGAAAACTTATAACAACAGCAACAACAAAAATGTCCCTAAAAATATCATTGAGTTCTTTTTTGTTGACCAACTTCTTTCTGACTGTGGCCTGCCGTGAAGTGTGATTGATAAACACTCCATTAAGAACATTGATTTTCCTTTGCCAGTGGGTCAATTGCAAATCGTTTCTTGGTTAGTGGTGGGATGCCTTGTCCACTTCCTCCTCTCAGTGCTAGGATGCATTCTGGCTTGAATCTGTGCAGGCCTTGTGCATTCCGCCATAGTCTCTGTGAATTTATGTGTGTCTAGAAGAAACTGTTTCCTTGTATTAATCTATCACCTCTGCTTCTTACAATATCTGAGTCTTGAGTTGAGGGCTTTGATGAAGATATCACATTTTGGACTGAGTACTCTAAAAATCTCTCACTCTGTACATTGTCTGATTGTTTCTCTTTTTGTTAATTCTTATCTACTGAGATAGAAGCTGCTTTGATGTGGGATGAGCAAGGCACTGATCTGTGGGTTTAGCAGTATGTCATTAGGAGTCATTTTATTGATGTGTTCTTTTAGCAGACTAATAGTAGTCAATTTTCTCTTAGATCCATGCCTATCTAGCCTCAGGCTCTTGGCTACTTTATCAGTGTCAAATATGGCTCTATATCATGGAGTAGGTCTTAAATCCAATCATAAAGTTACCCCAGTAACATGTTGTACCACTATTTTAATAGTGTATCCTGAAAGCAGGTCAACATTGGAGGTCACAGGGTGGTAGCTGGGTGACATTGATAATTACCTTTCTCCTCAGTAGTGTGCAGAGTACCTTCAGGTATCCTGAATGCCAGTCAGGAGGGAAGAAGCTTCTAGCTGACCACCAGCTAGATCAGATCTTTTCCCTATCCCAGGTTAACCTGCCTAGAGAAGACACTGCCCCCAGTAGGTTGGGACCTCTCACTTCAATCAGAAAATAAAGTGTGCCACAGAAATGACCACAGGGCAATCTGATGGAAGTGATTTCTCAGGTATGATTTCCTTTCCCCATGTATGTCCAGGCCTGTATCAATTTGATGAAAACTATGACATTGTATTCCTTGTCAACCTTGACACACAAAAACATCACATTAAGTCATATCCTCTTCATTAGCTGTATTCAAGATCTCATGTTAATTTCACACACACACACACACACACACACACACACACTTTTTTAAAACTCTTTAAAGCCCAAGATCTCTTTAAATATTTTAACAGTGGAGGGGGTTGTAAATTACAAAATAAATTTTATAATTTATTATTCTATGATGAACCAAAGGGCAGTTATAATCAGATAAGAGCAAATCCCGAGTCCAACAGTATAGTCTAAATTCTGCAGCTCAGTGTCTGACATCTGGGACTTGTCAATTGCCACATTACTAATCTTAAAATGGTATATAAGAAGCCCTTTTTTAAAGGCTTATTTTTTTGGCTTAGCTTGTGAAGTAATATTTGTTCTTGTTCCTGGTTACAGTAGAAATTTCCTGGCAATGTTCTCTTTATTTTACCTACTATTGCTAATCAGTGACCTTCATGCCCTCTCAAAATAATAATGATCACCATGCCTAATCCGCTAAATTCTAGGAAAAATTTACTGTAATACCTATAGTTCAGCTCTTTCCTGTCAGCTACATTTTCCCTAATCATTTCATATTTTGTCTATAATTTTTAATTATTCAAATTAGTACACTGATGACATTCTTTGTGGAAAAAAGTCAACGCTTATACTTGTTTTTAAATGGTGCATTTACAATAAGTCTCAGCTTCCCTCACATTTGAAATTGTTGTTGAAATAAGGGTTGGCAAGGCAATATAAAACTTTGACATTTAAAAATCTGTAAGTCTGAACTCTCATAGCTTCCTGGGTGTCTTACATTTTTGTTCCACTTTAATGATACCAAAACTTTAAAGTTTGAAAAATGCATTATGGATGTATTATGCAAAAATATAGCTTTATTTGGCAGACTTATTTTAAAAAGGGGCCAGGTTGACTTACCACTAGAGTTTGGGGGATAAATATACATTTGTACGTCTTAAATGATATAGAGCATTGAACATATATGTCATTTTAAACTATTCAGCTTTTCATGTGGTGAGAGCACAAGACCAGATCTGTTTCATTTAAAAAAAGTTTTTTTCCTGGATAGCCCTAGGAATAGGCTAGCACAGACATCAACAGTTTTTTACCTGAACCATCAGTAAACATGTCCTCATATAGCTCTTTACTTTGCAAGCTGAAGCTCTCTTTCCACATTTGCAACAGAATAGAGACCACCATGCTTGCCTCATCTCTCTTACCAACTTCAGAGAATCTAGGATTCTATGGCAATTTGTGACTTATTCGCTTCATTGCAAATCTTTCACCTCTGACCCGAAAAGCCAATCTTACAAGTTGTGAGGCAATAAGTACAATGATCTTTGGAGGTTATTTCCTGTGCTAGGTTCCAGGAGAGTAATAATCCGGATAACAGCAAGTACAAGACAATCCTCCTCTGGGAGACTTCTGCCTACTGGTTGCTGATAGTGCAGTGCCTTGGAATAATTAAAACAGACAATTTGACCACAATGCCTTTCTGCTGTTAATTATCATGTCATTAGCCCCAATATCAATCTGTGATTAGATGCAACGTGTCTCAAGCAAATGCTGTGGAGCAGAGATGAAATCAAATTTCAAGCACATATTTAATTTATCTCTAAACTTTGTCCATTGTAAAAAAACAAAAAACAAAAAACAACAACAACAACAACAAACCCAAAACAGTCAAAGTCTGGGTGCTGCAAATGTACGCTCCCCGTTCTCAGGTAATAAAAATACGTCCAAATGTCAGCATCCAGGAGTACACTGGGCAAAAGGACTAACTGTGATCGCTGTGACACTGAGCTAGGCATGGCTGGATTATTAGGCATCTGACCTATTTCTTACTGTTCTCAGTGTTCTCTAGTGGGAATGTGAGGATACTGGTAGAAATTAAGACTGCTCGTGTGTGTGTGTGTGTGTGTGTGTGTGTGTGTGTGTGTGTTTGTGTGTGTGTGTGGGGGGGTGGAGACAGAGAGAAAGAGAGAGAGAGAACACTAATTCTCCTTAGATATCAAGGACTGTTTTAAAATCCAAAGTAAATCTAAAGCCTTGTTTCCCCCCAATGCTTCCATTTGATCTAGAAGACAGCTGATTTTCTTGCACTGGTCACAATTTTATTCACATGCTCAAATTGTCTGGGGGGCTTTGAAGGAACTTGTACTAATGAACCTTTAAAACATTATGGTTAATGAAAGAAGCTAGATACAAAAAAGGCCATGTTGTCTCACTCCATTTATATGAACATTAGAAAATCTTTAGGGATTGTAAGTGATCAGTAGTTGCCAGGAACATAGCAGAGAGGAACTAGATAGGATTGGGTATGAGGTATGGAGATCATTGGAATTGGTGTTGATTGCTGTGCAACTGTGTGAACATACTAAAAAGAGATTTATACAGTTTAACATAATGGCTTTCATGTTTTATGAACCGCATCTCAATAATTAAACTGTTAAAATTAAAATTGTCATAAGACTAATTGTTCTAGAGCATCAAGAGCTGAGATTCTGACCTACCTGTCCTCTCTCACTGGCCTGTGGTTTCCCTCTGGAAAATAGAACACCAGAGGGGGTGAGGGGGTAGCACTCACTGGCCCGTATTTCCAAGTGTTACTCTAGAGTAACCTTGGTTGCATAGAAAGTGGGTCAGGACATCTTCAAATAGTGAAAGAAGTCAGTACACCATTGACTTCCTGCCTCAACGTGTCACCTTGCCCTCCTGTTCAACCCCCAAATGACACAGTATGGGAATCTTTGCATTCCTGTGTTCATTAGGTTTCCCAGCTGAAATAGTAATAGTAGCCTTGAACAGCTTCAACTTGTGGTACAGGTCTGTGGGCTCTTTCTTTACACAACTTGAAAAATTCTAATTCACTGACTTTTAAAATAATCTAGCCATTGCTTATCTGGTCAAATAATCTTTAAGATTATTTTAAATAATCTTAACCTGATCAGCACAGTGTTAAAATAAGATATGATGCATCTTTTGTATTTAACACAGCAACAGGATGTGCTTTTCTGGCCTCCCAGACCAGAAATTACACAAAATAATTTGCCTGACAAAAATATTTTGGAATTCTAAAAACACAATAGGTATTAAAACAAACAAAATGTATTGTATTAAATAACTTAAGTATACTAAAGTGAGCAGGAAAATAATATATTCAGGATGCTATGAATGGTAATAAATGTAGTTATTTATGATTTTAGAAAGATAAGACTAAGGAAAAGTATCTTAGACATATTTAAAATGGTGGAGATAGTAATAGAAAAATAAATCAAAGAAGGTGACAATAGTCATCACTCAATTCTCCTTCCCTAGAAACAATAGTAGGAAGAAGGTTGTGGAGAAAGCAGTACCAATGTATGGTATGTGGTCCCTGCTGACACGTCTGGCAGGAAAATGATCTGTATAAACTAAAAAGAAAACTCCGTTCAGCTGGTTCTGTTCAAACTTCTGGAATGTGACCTCAAGCAGTTTATTTTTTTACATATTTAAATATAATAAAACTTTTGGGGGAAAATTTCCCCATGACAATTACCACAGCAAAGCTTAAGTCATGGCTACATCAAAACATCCGTGCAAAGCACCTGTGACCTCTTTCACAAGAATGAGTTCTATTGACTGAAAAACAATAGGTAAGAGTCAGGGGGAGCTGAACTTTGGTGGTGCATGCCTTTAACCCCAGCACTTGGGAGGCAGAGGCAGGTAGATCTTTGTGAGTTTGAGGCCAGCCTGGTCTACAAAGCTAGTTCTAGTATAGGCTCCAAAGCAATACAAAGAAACCCTGTCTCGAAAACCAAACACACACACACACACACACACACACACGCACGCACGCACGCACGCACGCACGCACGCACGCACGCACACACACACACACACACACACACACACACAAAGGGTCAGGGGATTTGAGTGAGGGCTGGCTTCACAGAATACCAAAAGGTCACCAGGTTAATAAACGACACCCACTCCAACCTTCCAGGTAAACAGATTTCAGTTTCTTCTGTTGAAAAAAAACCTACATTCTGTTTTTCTTTTTGTTGTTGTTTGTTTGTTTGTTTTTGTTGTTGTTGTTGCTTTAGTGCTATCTGTAAGCATGTGAACCTCATGGACCCTACATTATGGAATGGAAATCAGGAGCCTGAGAACACAAACTTAAAATTATAAGAAGTTGTGTGGTTATGAACATTAATGATCATACCATTAACAGTTTTCAGAAAATTTAGAAGGATAATGAAAATCTCAGACACTCTTGACTTAAAGTAAGAGAGGCTCAAAACCCAAGCTCAGGTCAAATATATATTCTGTGAGGACTGTGAGATCTCAGGAGTGCTGACTAATGGTGTGGCCAGAAGAGTTGTTTGCCAAATTGGGTTGCAATTGTTCATATATCATATATTTGAGTTTCCTTTGAAACCTCAAATTCTCTACTGTTGTTTCCCTGTAGTGTGTCTGCCTCTTCCAGATCAATATCAGTCATGGGAATCTAGCAGCCTTCCAAATCATTGCAAACCCCTCCATTGTGTGGCATGGCCCTATGATAAGGTCCTTTCAGATTTATACAGCATCCCCTGTTCTTGATCTTCTGTATCTACCAGTCACTTTTATGGTATTGTAAGGTGGTTTTCTTTTCTGTAGACTATTGTATTTCTCTTATAGTTGTTTTGTTTCTTTGCTTTGTGTGTGTGTGTGTGTGTGTGTGTGTGTGTGTGTGTGTGTGTGTGTGTTGTGCTGTTTTTGTTATTTTGGTTTTGCATTCAAGAGGCATTTTTTTAAACACCTGTACATCTTCATGGGGTAAAATATAATAATTCAATGCATATGTCCAATGTGTACCATATCAGCAATACACTTTCCTTTCTTTTCAAACATTAATCAAATCTACATGTTCAAAATTTTTATACTTTTGTTTTCCAGGTATTATAGTGATTATTGTAAATGCAACTGTGCTTTAGAAAACAAAATGCATTCCTGACTTTTTGGGTGTTTCTTATCTTTCTTCCTTCACTGTATTCTTTGTTTCTCCTAGTTTGTAACAGCGTCTCAACTCTGTTCTTCGTTTCTATGAGATAATGTTTTAGTTTCAACATATGAATGGGAATATTTGTCTTTCTCTGACTTATTTCACTAATCAAAATGAGCTTTGGTTCCATTCATGTTGTTACAAAAGACAGAATTTGTTTTTTCTTTTTTAAAAATAGCTAAATATTATTCTACTGGGTATGTGCTGTATGTTTTCTTCACCCATTTGCAGTTAATGAGCCCGGAGTGGTTTCTATTTCTTGGTTATTTGTGAACAATGATTCGATACACTTGGGAGTGTAGATGTCTCTTTGACAAACAGACTTCATTCCTTTGGAAATATACCCAGAAATTGGATTGCTGGGTCATATGGCAGTTCTATGTTCAGTTTCAAATGAATCTCCACATTATTCTCTATTGTTATCATCTGTTATCTAGTGTCTGCTTGATAAGACACAATCTTACTTGAGCAAAATAATGTCTTGTGGGTTTGATTTGCATTTTCTCAATGATTTTTAATGGTGAGCATTTTTAATAATTGTGATAGCTATTTGCTTATCTCTCTCTTTTGTTTTTACCCTCTATTTAGAACTATCTGGTATCTATTTGCCTATCTTCTTTTTTAAATGTCTATTTAGGACTACATGCTTTTTAATATTCTTCCCATTCTGTAGATTGATATTTACTATGACCCTTGCTTCTTTTACTTTGTAGCAACACTTAGGTTAATACATGGTGTTTGTATATTTTTACATTTGTTTTTTGTGATTTTGTGGTCTTCTTCAAAATACCATTGTCCATTTCCATGTCTCAGACCATCTCTAACAGTTTCACAGTCAAGGTTTTGCATCCAAGTTTTAAATTCATAGGGAAAAATGTTTGGAGCTAGCAAGAGATGGGGATTGAATGTCTTTCTTGAACATGTGAATACTCATTTTTTTCAAGCACCACTTATTGTAAATATTAATATTTTTCTAATACATTCTCTAATCTCTTTAAAAATGAATTGACTAGATATTTGTGTTTACTTCTGCAATCTCTATTTTGTTCCATTGGCCTTTGTGTTTGTTTTTTGGTGTCAACACCTTGCTATTGATTGCTAAAGTATTCTAGAATATTTTTACATAAAATAGAGAAATGCTGTTTTTCTGTTTCCTTAGTTTGGCTTTTGAGGTGTGGTTTGGTTGGCTCCATATGAAGTTAACTGTTTGGTTGTTTTTCCAGTTCTATAAAGAATACCATTGGTATTATAGGGACTGTATGTATTCAATATATAGTTAATACTGGATCACATTTTACCAATACTGACTCTTCTAATCTATATCCATAGCTGCCTTTCTTAGTATGTCCTCTTAAAATTCTTTCACCAAGGCTTTAGAATTTTCATTGTATGGGATTTTCTTTTCCTGGGCTAAATTAATTTCTAGTAATTAATAAGGTTACTGATTCATGCTTATGATGCTAGTAATAAGAAAACTAGCTTGTTATTTAAAATGATAATCAGAAAGTTTCAGTGACATGAGGATTATTTTATATATATTTTGAGCTGGTAGTACGTGATATATTATAGATGACATATAAAATGACATGTAAAAAATAAGATATAAAAGTATTTTTAAAAATATAAAAATGTTTAGTTGCATATGTAAAATTAAAGTAAATTAGGGAAGTCATAAAATATTTTTCCTTTTTAAATTAATTCTTGTTTAAATAAAAATAATCTTATTTTACATATTAGTCCCAGTTCCCTCTCCCTCCCATCTTCCCATTCCCCACACCATATTTCCATCCCATCATCCATCCACTCCTCAGAGAGGGTGAGCCCTCCCATGGGTGATCATCAAAGTCTGTCATATCATTTGAGGCAGGACCTAGGCCCTCCTCTCACTCCGTGTATCTGGGCCGAGAAAGTATCCCTCCATGGGGAATGGGCTCTCAAAGTCCATTTGTGCACTAGGGATAAATATTGGTTCCACTGCCAGAGGCCCCATAGCCTGGCCAGGCCTCCTAACTGACACCCATGTTCACGGGGCCTGGTCCAGTCCTATGCTGGTTCCACAGCTTTACCACTGGGGTCAGTGAGCTCCCACTTGCTCCAGTCAGTTGTTTCTGTGGGTTTTCCAAGCATGGTCTTGACTCCTTTGCTCATCACTCTTTCCTCTCTACAACTGGATTCCAGGCATTCGTCTCAGTTCTTAGCTATGAATCTTTCCTTCTGCTCCCATCAGCTACTGGATGAAGGCTCTATAATAGCATGTAAAGTAGTCATCAATTTCATTATGAAGGAAGGACATTTAAGGTAGCCTATCCACCATTGCTCATATTCTTAGTTGGGTCATCCTTGTGGATCTGTGAACATTTCCCTAATGCCAGGCTTCTTGTTAAGTCCATAATGGCTCCCTCTATTTAGGTATCTCTTTTCTTGTTCTCCTCTGTCCTACCCCCAACTTGACCTTCCTGATCCCTCATGTTCTCCCTCCACCCCCGCTCCCTGTGCTGCCAATTTGCTTAGGAGATCTTGTCCCTTTCTACTTCTCCAGGGGGTCCATGTATGTCTCTCTTAGAGTTCTCATTTCCTAGCTTCTCTGGGATTGTGGATTATAGGCTAGTTATCCTTTGCTCTATCTAATATCCACTTATGTACTCACTTGAGTGAGTATATACCATGTTTGTCTTTCTGTGTCTGGGTTACCTCACTCAGGATGGTTTCTTCTAGTTCCATTCATTTGCCTGGGAATCTCAAGATGTCATTGTTTTTTCACTGCTGAGTAGTACTCAGCAGTATAAATGTACCACATTTTCTTTATCCATTCTTCAATTGAGGGGCATCTAGTTTGCTTCTAGTTTCTGGATATTACAAAAAATGCTGCTGTGAACATAGTTGAACAGATGTTCTTGTGGTATGAATGTGCATTCTTTCGGTATATGCCTAAGAGTGGAATTGCTGGGTCTTGAGGTAGATTCTTCAGTTGAGAGGCATCTAGGTTGCTTCTAGTTTCTTGCTATTACAAATAATGCTGCTACGAACAGA
Source organism: Phodopus roborovskii (assembly GCF_943737965.1). Classification (NCBI taxonomy): domain Eukaryota; kingdom Metazoa; phylum Chordata; class Mammalia; order Rodentia; family Cricetidae; genus Phodopus; species Phodopus roborovskii. Next base: position 2,042,375 of record NW_026126566.1, on the reverse strand, counting down.
GTTGAACAGATGTACTTGTTGTGTAGTTGTGTATCCTTTGGGTATATGCCTAAGAGTGGAATTACTGGGTCTTGAGGTAGATTGATTCCCAGTTTCCTGAGAAACCACCATACTGATTTCCAAAGTGGCTGTACAAGTTTGCATTCACCAGCAATGGAAGAGTGTTCCCCTTTCTCCACATCTTCTCTAGCTTATGCTGTCATTGGTCTTAGCCATTTCTGTCATTTTAGCCATTCTGACAGATGTAAGAAGGTATCTCGGAACTGTTTGATTTGCATTTCAGTGATGGCTAAGGGTATTGAGCAATTTTTAAGTGCATTTCGGCCATTTGAGGTTCCTCCATTGAAAATTCTCTATTTAGATATGTACCCCATTTATTAATTGGATTATTTGTTGTTTTGGTGATCTGTTTCTTGAGTTCTTTTTATATTTTGGAGATCAGCCCTCTGTCAGATGTGGGGTTGGTGAAGATCTTTCCCCATTTTGTAGGCTGCTATTCTTTTGTTGACTTGTTAAATTAAATTAGGAAACCCATAAAATATTTTTCAAAGTAAAGATAATTAGTTGTAGAGTAATAGACCAAAATTTTATGCAAAAACAAAATAAGTGATTATTTTTATTACTGTCTTTATTATTTAAATTTTAACATGTTACATATGACCTATTTTTGATAGTAAAAAAGGAAACAACTAAAAACATAGGGCTGCCAAGAGCCAAATTTTCATCATCTGGAAGTCAATAGCAGATATTTGTTCTTTCTTCTTTGTACATTTTTCTAACATCCAAATTCTCTTTTCTGGAACAGATTATAGATTAAGTCAGTTGTGCTGGATAATCAGTAAGATTTTATCTTTCTTATTCAACATAATGTTTTGTTTAAATTGTCACACCCCAGGAAAATATATTTAAGTTTACTGAGTCCATAGTCCTTGTGTGTATTCCAGGCCACTGAATGTTATTCCTCTATAGATCCTATTGCCCTCCAGTCCAAAGGTCTTAGTGGCTACTACACCCCACCACACACCTTTTGAATCAAGACAAGTGTATCATGCTTCAGTTATTTTTGGCTTGGATGCTTTGGTCTGTAGAGTGGGGCATCCAATTCCAGTTCCTAGTTGTAAGCATAGTTGCAGCAATCTCTATTTTAGTTTCTTCCCAGCTGTGCAGCTGGCTGAGGTACTGTGAGGAGGAGAGCGGTGGGAAATCAGAATTGAAAAGTGAGTTGAAAAACCAATGGAGCCTTAACAACAATAGAGCTGAGCTGAGAATTCTAAACTCCTGGGGATTTTTCCCAGGGTCTCATTTACTTGCCTGACTTAATCTTAAGGTGCATTGCGGGAGGGAATATCAATGATGACAATAGCACAGCTCACAAGAAGGAGCCTGCTACTAATATGTTCTTCCTGCTTGGGAGTCTTCTATATTTTGGAGCAGAGACAACAATGCCCCAGCTGAAGCCATTCTCTCTTGATTTTCCTTTGATTAGATGATCATAAAACTTATCATGGAAACAGATACAATGTTTTGGTGGTATAATTGGTGAGCATAATTCCCTTCCAAGTGGTAGATTTAACAAATAACCAAGACTCATTAGATATAACCCAGGACCATTTTGATTGCAATGTTGATACTACAGTCATGCCATTTTTTTATGAAACAAGCATGCTTTTACACTATGTACATCTTATGTTCTGACTTCCCAGCTCTACCTGGTCACCTCCCACCTGGCAGCTCATTCTTGCACTGATAATGTAAGAGCACACCTTACCTCATGATTTGAGGACTGGCTCCTCTGTTGCTCCTCTGCTCCTAGAAACTTAAAGACCAAATTCAAACCTTAGGTACAACTCTCTTCTGTATTCTCAGTAAATTTGCCCATGCCTTTGAGGATTTGAACATAGGAGGACATTGTATTTTTATAGAAAATTATTCCCATCTCTTATTTTACATTCCTCTTTATGCTCAAAGTTGTCACATGTTTCAATACTCTTTGCATAAGATTAAATGTAATTTATTCCAATTAAAATGTACATGTGCCACATTTAGAATGGTAGGAGGTACAGCCTATCACAGGCAGACAGAAATAAGTCTGTCGGAAACCGTGTTATATAAGTAGTTTTGCCAACTTTGTTTATGTCAGTAGGATACATCTACTTCATACAGACGCACACATATGTGATATATATTTCAAAGAGTTATTCAGGTCAAATCAGGCACAGAACACACTATATGATAAAAATAATACACGACACAATGAAGGGTCAAAGTAATAGTGAGAATTAAATGCATTTCGGTTTTATATTGTCTTAAATATGCTATATGCAGCTTCTATGAATATTGAATGTTTTCATTTCTTTCAGTTCTCTTTCCTGCACTATTCTTGTCATTTGTCCAAGAGTCTTGAACCCAGTTTTGATCACTTTGTGCTTTTGCATGTTTCTTATTCCTATCTTGAAACAGTATCAGTACCATGGCCTTCATTTCTCTGAAAATTTTTGTTCACTTCAGTCTTTAGCAATTGATATTCAAGGTTTCTTCCTTCAATATGACATGTAAAATAAGCCTTATGAAAGGGTACAGGAAGTAACAAAGTTTAATACTGAAAATCTAGAACAACATAGAAGAAACTCAGTTCCACTTTCTCTATGTGCAACGAGATGTTTCACCATTGGACTGTAAATAGCTATCTATCACAGTATGCATACACTGTTTGACCAGGACTCCTCAAATGAATTAATCAAAGCTGTGAATCTTGTTTTCAAGATTCAGGATTCAAGCTGTTCTCACTGAAAAATTCCAGCTGGAACCATTAGCCATTCCTCACCTACACATCTCTGCTTCCAACATCCTTGCCTTCTCTGATCATCTATGGGCTCTCTCTCTCTCTTTCTTTTTTTAAATATTACTTATGAATGTTTGGCTCATATATATGTCTGTGCACAATGTGTGTTTCCCTGGTGTCCTTTAAGGAAGGGCATAAGAGGTTTTAGAATCTACTGGAACTGGAGTTAAGGATGGTTGTGAGCTACTATGTGGAAAGAACCAGTGCTCTTAATTGCTGAGATATCTCTCCAGCTCTCTCCACTGCCCACTCAAATTTTTTTGTGTTTAGGTCTAAATCATCTCCTGAAAGGGTCTTATAGAAAATGATGATGATGATGATGATGAAAGGAGAAAGAGGAGGAAGAGAAAGAGGAAGAGGCGGAGGAGAAACATTTGTATGAGTTATCAGCAAAGTTTCTTTCCTGGATGAACAGTATTAGTGTCAACCAGGAACCTATTATGATCAACAATTCTGGAGTCCATCAAACTGTGAATGAGGCCTCCACGTGAGGCTGATTTATGTTAATATTTCAAATCCTCTCATCTACATTGAGAATATGGCACAGCTGTACTTTTGGTGTCAATGCCACAGTGTCTTAATATTTAGCCTTTGAGTTAACTAGGTTTTCATGTTTTCTATAAGTCATATTCAGGTTATTACATATATTTGAGAACTTTATTTTTTCTAAATATTAATAACATTTTGAGTAAAAGTTCATTAAAGGTATTCAGAATATTTCCAAATTTGCCTTTACCTTATGTGTTTAAAACAACTAGAAATTAAAGAATGAAAGGCATTAACAAATCAGTGTCATGACTATTTGTCTAGAGCCAACCTAAATTTCCCAATGTTGTTCCCTTTTTGAGTTTGTCTCATGTAAGCATTTCAAATGGTATAATCACTTTAGAGTCATTATGGTAGTCAGTGTTTGGTGACTATGACAAAACAGTGGACTTAAATAAGTATATTAATGATTTCAGATGGTTCAGGTTATGGCTAAGGAACTGCTGCTGCTTTTGAGGCTGAAGTGAGCCAATTCATCATGTTGGGCACATCAGAGGGAACTGCTTACTTCCTAGTAGTGTGGAAGCAATGAAAAGTAGGGGAGGCTATGGTCCCAATATCCACTTCAGGGGCATGTCCCCACTGACCTGACTAACTTCTACCATGTCCCATCTGGTCAGTTCCCATCCAAGTAGCATCACAGGCTGGTGACTAAAGCCTTAACAGAAAGACCATTTTCCAAATCATAGTTACCATCAGGCATTATTTTGAACACTTTTCGTGTCTCTTTTTGGTAAACTGATTTGATCTTACTCTTAGATTTGCAATGGTAGCTAGTGTATTTTGTAGATATAATCCTTGATAGATATAACACACATCATTACATAACTCTGGAGAGGAAATAAAATATGTTGATGTTTTTAAAAAGAAGAACAGACTTACACTAAATAACCATAGTAGTACATGTATAATGTTATGACTGCCTTATGTTTGCAATTATTTTGTTGTGGTGAAATACTCAATAACAAAACAATAATGTTTCGTTAACATTTCTTCTGTCAAAAACCTTCACTCAATGAACACAATACTGGTGTCCAAACATCTTCAGCATTTTCAGCCTGTGGTCTTCTTAAGGCTAAAGCTTTGCCATTTTAGAATTTTGCTTTTCATAAAATGGGAAATATGCATAAATGAGTGTAACTAATATCTCAGTTTTATGACAATTTTTAAAGCAAGATTAACCTCTTGGCATTCATACTATGATATTGGTTTGACATTCCATGACATTGAACCTAGGGAACCATATTTATAAGGTAAGCACTTTATTGCCAAGCTCATGTTCCATCTCTGACTATTCATGTTTATAAAATGTATTGCCCTTTTTATGAAAACTTATGAAAAAAGATGTCATTGAGTTTTAATTTATGATGGGCTGTCAATGATACAAAAGTTCTTATAGTACATCTCATAAATAAACCATCATGGTTAAATTATCAGAATTACATTTAAATGAATATAAGTAGTTAACAAGAAATCTGACACTTATATTAGAATTAATTATAGAGGAAATGTTGAGAAATGTTATTCTATAATATATTCTATATATGGATATTTTATTCTATTATTCTATTCTGTTCTGTTCTATATATGGGTATTCTATAACATAAAGAAATGATTGTCTTTTGTTAGTGTGGTCACTGAAACTCTCGTATTCAAAAACTCACTTAAAATTTTTATTGCTATGTTCTACTTGGAAGAGCATTTTTCTTCAGTTTTAAAAAAGAATTTCTCATGTATCACACACTGAGCTTTGGAACTCATTATAGCTGACAATTACCTTGAACTTCTTTTGCCTCTACCCCCTGAGTGCTGAGGTTACAGACATGACCACTATACCAGGTTTAACCAGGGTGTGGCAACTGAATCCAGAGCATTTCACATGTTAGGTAAGCACCCTATTGACTGAATACCTCTTTGAAATTCTTTAGTTATTGTTATTGCCTTATCACCTCTCCTAGATAACAATTAGACAGACTTCTCCAAGGATAATTGAAAACACTGTATCCTATAAATTGAATTTCATAATAAATATGATCCTGTATGTGCCTTTAGGAAAAATCTGAATACTTGTATCTACAAAGATTTTTAGCATCTTTGAGCCCAGGGCAAAGTTCCAAAATCAGAGCAGAGTCCAAATGCAGTGACTAAGTAGACAAACTTGTTCTGTCCATGTATTTTTTTTTATAAAGAAAAGAAATACAAGTATCAACATAAAATACAGAAAAATGAATTATTTTCTATCTTAAATTAAAGAATAACCCATCAAAATCTGTATTTATATCTCCCTCCCATAAGAAAATGGTGTAAAGGGACAATGATACATAGGATATCGTGTATGTTCACTTACAGCACTGACAATTTAGGATTTAATTGATGTCTGTTGATATCTATTTTCATGCATAGGATATTGTATTTTATTAGCTTGCAGAGTCAATATGTTAACTTGTCTTTTAAAAACTACAGTCTGATTTTCATATTAAGAAGAGGCTGCCTTACTGGGTTAAGCACCACATCTCTAATTCACAGTGCACCCCCACCCCACAGTTTGTATTTTACCAAGGGAGACAAACAGCATAAGGAAATAACCAAATTTGATTGCCTGTTGCATTGTATAAGAACCATGAAGAAAGGAAATAGAAAGTATAAGAGTTCATTTGGCATATCTGAAGCACAGAGAAAAGACCAAAGTTACTGGTGCCTGGTGAGAAGGGATGATGTTATAAGAGGAAGGATTATAGGAATGGCTTGGAGTCTGCATAAAGCCAACAGCCTAGCAGACAGGAGCCAGTTCAGACCTGGCTTATTCTGAAGATGCTTTCTCTGGATGCTGGGGTGTGAGCATCCCTTGGTGAGCCAGTGTCAAAGGAGGTAGCTTGTTGGTTAATGTAACAAAAAAAGTAGGACAGTGGACCTTACACCCTGATTCCTCCACCATCAAGAGAAAGTATGGATTCTGAGGATAAGTCTAAATGGACAAGATTTACCAATGGATGAGGAAAACGAACAGAAATTTAAGAATAATTTCATAATTTAAAACAGTAAATGGAAAGCCCGGCTGAAGTTAAAGGACCAAAAAGAAAAGCTATGCAGAAGTGAAATACACAGTGTACTTAGTATTCTTAGCAGGTATACCAGGAGATACCAGAGGCTCTGGAGTAGGTAGAGGATCCTGTGCTGAATCCTCTTCCTCCCACTGTCCAGAGAGTAGAGGAACACATGATTCTGATGATTAATAGGCTATAGGTGTTGATCCTGGTGTCGTATACTTGGTTTAAGAAAATTAAGTAGTCCTAACATTACAAGCGATACTTTGAACTTTTAGGGTGAATGACTGATATTTTTCAGTTCTAAAGGACTGTCTTTCCTTGGAAAAGGAAAAAGGAAATAAAGTACTAGACACACTATTTTCTTAATTTCAATTCAGGTAGCACCTATAAAACTTCTTGTCAGAGAAATTTTACATAATTACAACTTGAGAATCTGAATACCAGTAAGATAATAGCATAGTCTTTCATAAATTGGTGTAATAGGACCAAATGGAATAGAACAAATTTACCCCTAGTAATGATTTCAGCTCCCACTGAGTAGCTGCATGATCCCGGAATGTTATTTAACATTCTCAAATCCTTTCTGTCCTTTTTAGTTGTTTCGTCATTTCTTTGTAGGGTTTTTCCTAATATCATGCAGACTTCTATGTTTAAGCAGAATACAAAACATATTGCATAACACCTGACCAGTAGGACTTGTGAGATAAATACAAGATTAGTTTTTCTTTTCTGTGTGAACTAACTATAGGCTGATTGACCTGAATTTTTTATCTGAACTTCTGAAATAGTGGTACTACGGGAATACACATGCTCAGCTATATATTAGCTTTTGTGTTTAAATGTACCATGTGAGCTATTAAAACTTTAAAGACAACAATTCTTATTAAATTTTGAATGCTTTCCTTATAGTAAATTTATGAGCTCTGTTCTATGGTCAGCAATAGCTAGTATCAGCATTCATGAAAGCAGAGTCTAAGTTGCCAGTTGCTGAAGCTCACATGAGAAGCTCTCCTTTGAAGGATCTGTGTTGACAGTGGATTGCTACTGGTCACACCTTAGATGACCCATTATATTCTGCATATTCATCATGATCTCTATAGACATCACTATTCATGAATAAGGACCAGGAACACTAAATTAAAGAAATGAAACTCTACAAACTCCTGGAATCCAGGTGCAGAGAGGGAGAGTGATGAGCACAGGGGTCAAGACCAGGCTGGAGAAACCTACAGAAACAGCTGACCTCAACAAGGGGGAGCTCAAGGGTTCCAGTCTGATAGCTGAGGAAACCAGCATAGGACCAAGCCAGGCCCCTGAACATGGGTGTTAGTTAGGAGGACTGAGCAGTGTATGGAGCCTTGGGTAGTGGATCAATATTTATCCGTAGTATACGAATGGATTTTGGGAGCTGGTTCCACATAGAGGGATAGTCCCTCAGCCTAGACACATGGGGGAGGGCCTAGGCCCTGCTCCAAATGTTATGACAGACTTTGAAGATCACCCTCCCTGGGGAACAAAAAACGGGATGGGACAGGGGTTGGGATGGAGGGGGGCAAGGGAAGAGGGGAGGAAGACGGAACTGGGATTGACATGAAAAACAAGCTTGATCCAAATTTAAATAAAAAAGGGGGTGGGAGAGAAATGAAGCTCAAGCACCTTTACTGGCATGCCCTTTCCCCAAGGAGCAATGCACTGGAACGAACTGTTTAAGGATTTTATTTATCCTTGCTAACTGGATCGCAGTATTGCAATGTATTCCTATAGGAATGCAAGGTCCATTCCTCTTGGATAACAAACATGGCTGTTAAAAGAAAGTTTTGATATTCTAACTCAGAAAAGCAAGTTGCACTGGTGGGTGGGAGGTCAGAAGGGAAAGTATTTTTAGGCAAATGAAGGCTCTCAGTGTGCCCCAAATCATCCCATCTTGACAGCTCTCTCTCCTGATTCTGTGTATTGCCAGTCTATTTTCTCCCATGACAGGAGCTCTTGGCACCACTTGTGCAAATCTGCTTAGAATGATGTATGCTGTTTGCTTACTCCTCTTTTGCTCCTTTAAATTTCCAGCCTGGCTATGCCTTCCCACATCTGAGATCAAATTATTCTCTTTTCTGTATTAAATGTTGCTTAAAACTCTCATCTGCAGAACAGTGTCAGCAAACCAAATAACATGAATTAGTGTCTCTAGTGTCAAGCTGGACACAATGGACATAGTTTCCAAGGCATAAACCAGATATATTCAAGGCCTTGGTTTATACGATCTCAGTAGTTACATTTAAAGGTCCATACACCAGTGGGGGTTTGGACACTAAAGGAAAGCATCGTGGCTCCAAGAACCAGGAAACTTTTTACCATGGTGTTGTGAGATGTACACTAGAACTACAGTCAAGGGAAATTAAATTCAAATCATATCTTCCCATTCAGCAACTGTATGATTTTTGTCAAAAATACTGAATGTCTCTGAGCTCCAATTTTTCTAATTTACTAAGTAGATTCTTGCTAATTAACAATGTTAGATTAAAAGAAAAACAAGAAACAGAACTTATGAAAAAATGTTGTAAATTGTTATATAAAAGTTATAGAAATATGATTATTCAGCTAGCAATTATTTGAAGATATATCGAGTGCCAAGTGTGGAACTCTGCTGTATTTCATTAATTATATTGATAAGAGCTAGTAACTGAGCTTGTAGGCACAGAACAGGCAAGAACATGGATTCCATAATGCAGAAGAAGAGATATATGTGAGACAGTTTCATGGCTTTTCCTGTTATACACAGGCACAACATTGAAAACTTGGAGATAGCACTCCTTTGGAAGGAAGTAAAGTATGACCTGCAGCATTTAAACCCAGCCTTGAGGAATGAAAAGAAAACCAAAGGGAGCAGAAGAGAACTTCATAAGCAATTAAATTCACAAGGCAGGAAAGCAGGTCTTACTTAAACTTTTGTTATTTAGCTTCAGCTATACCACAAGGAACAATGCATTAAAATACGGGTGCTGGCTTCTCAGTACTAATCAGTGTGGTTTACACCTCAAAGACTTCATCCTAGTAGATAAAAAGGAGGATGATCAGATTAATTCAAATTTCCATGTAAATAGATGAGATGTATAGAAAATCATCCTAAAAACATTATAGTTGTGAAAATTTAGAGAAAATAGAATATTTTTTATAATTTTTTTTATTTAATTTTATATAACAAAGTCCAATTAAATGAAAACAAACATTTATACACAATATTTGGGAATTTGGGCGTCGTTCTTTCCAAACTACTTCCTGCTGGCAAGGGGTGCTGTCTTGGGGGATTCGAAGAAGATTCAGATATCCTAGCTGTAGTCTGTAGGGCTGTTTTGTCCAGCTGTTTTGAATGTAGGATCAGCTTGTACTCTGTTTCAGGCGGTCTGGCGTGATCAAACCACATTAGTCTGGAAGGAATCCACATCTTTTCAGAAAATAGAATATTTTATTTTGTTTTGATAAGATGTGATGTGCTGAGAGCTATGGGTGGTCATGTGCCGCCCTCTAGTTCAGTGCTGTTCATTAAAGCCCCTCTTCCTGGAGTAATTATGCAAAAGGTTTTTATTTTTACTTATATGTTGAAATTATAATTACATTCCCCTTTTCTACCTACAAATATTTCCATACACACCTCCATGTTTTCCTTCAAATTTGTATTAATTGTTGTTGCATACATATGCATATATGCACATACATATCTATTCCTATATACACAAATATAATCTGTCTGTTTGCAGAATGGTATTTGTATGTGTGTTTACAGGGCTGACCACTTGGTATTGAATAACCAAAGTTTTAATATTTGCCACTTATGTTTCCTTATGTCCTGAATAATTGTATTTTAAATTGTCCCTTAAGCTGTTTTATTTAATCTCCTTGAAGCAAGTGAGCAGTCTATCATGTGTGCTACGAATACTCTTTTATCAAAATATGTCAATATGTCTGGTTTGGATTTCCTCCCAAAATAGCAATAGAATATTTTTCATATTAAATCATTTTTTAACTAATAGTAAAAATTTCTGATGTTGAAGTAGGAACTTTGATATTTGAGAAGCAAAATCATGTCTTAAACAATGATTGAAAGTTTAAATTTGCTTGTTTTCTGTCTTCCTTCAGCAGTTTGAAATGATAGGATTTTAGGAAAAAAAATAGAAGCATTCAGATTTAGCAACGTCACAAGCCAGGTTGAGTAAAACAGCACTGCCTAATTATTAGCAGTGAAAACATATGTACAAATGTCATTCTATAGACTAAGCAGGCTATAGTTAGTAATATATGTATATACATATGCATATACATATATGCACACAATAACAATAGAAGAACAGCTATGGAATTGAAAAACTACCAGAAGCAGTGTAAGGGGATTGGTTGGAGTGAGGAAAGAGAAGGGAGAAATATTGGAATTACATTACAGTTTCAAAAAAAAAATAAGTAAAATATTACAAAGGTAAAAATTAATTCCCCTGTATACATTATATCTAGCTTTAAGCTTATATGCAATTTCTTCAGTTTGACAATGGATGATAAAGAGGACAGATCCAGATATGTTTCCACTGAATCCTGAAAGTTAAGTGAAAACTATTTTATGTTTCATTTTGTACTGGCTGAAGCACAGTGCATTCACCTTTCCGGAAGTACAACCCAGTTAACACTATGAGAATTGAAGAGAGGAGACATTTATTTTGCGTAGCGAATAAGGGGGGACTGGTACTAAGTCCCAAAGATGTGTCTTTTAAACACAATATGGAAGGCATGTTTTAAAAATGGGGAAATGTATGTATGTCACATGCAAAAGGTGGACACATTCCTGAGTATGTTTTTTGAAATCATGTCTCTTCATTGTAGAAATTGGTAGATAAGAACACCTATGGGTCAGATAATTTAACATCACAAAGAGATTATATTGAAACAAGTTTAGTTATCTAGAACAGGGTCTATGTGGTTTGCCTGGTTAGCACAGCTTAAGGCCCAACCATTTCCTTGTGTAATTCATTTGTTTAGTTGTTTTTTTTTCTTTTTTATGATAATACATAATATTTTTTAATTTAAATTTGGAACAAGCTTGCTTTACATGTCAATCTCAGTTCCTCCTCCTCCCCTGTCCCCTTCCCAGCTCCCATCCTGTTCCCTTTCTGCTCCCCAGGGAGGGTGAGGCCTTTCATGGGGGAATCTTCAAAGTCTGTCATGTCATTTGGGGCAGGGCCTAGGGCCTCCCCCATGTGTCTAGGCTGAGACAGTATCCTTCTGGGTAGTCTGGGTAGAATGGGCTCCCAAAGTCCATTCATATACTAGGGATAAATACTGTTCAGTTGTTTTTTTTTTTTTTTTTTTTTTGAGAGTCAATTTGAAGGGATACTAGCTTTGACTCCTGCTTTCCCCTGCCAAACCTGAAGCTCAAGATCCCTTAAGTTCACAAGTTACCAATTCTGCTCTTCCCATCATGGCTACGGATTTTAGGAATTCAGATTCTCTGTCTGGCTGCAGATCTCTGAACTCATATTTGTGTCGCTGGTAGTTGCTTAATAGAGCCTCATATTTAGGTTTTTGTTTCTTTAGTTGCTTGTTTCTTTCTTTCATGGTGTGTGTGTGTGTGTGTGTGTGTGTGTGTACTCATGCACGCATGTGTACTGTGTATTATACATGTCTGTGAGTGTGGGCACACACATGTCACAATACATGTGAAGATTAGTGGACACATTTTGGAATCGGGTCTCTCCTTCCAGCATGGATTCTGGGAATGAAACTCAAGAGAGCTGTCACTTGCTGAGCCACTTCACAAGGCCCTGCTTCTTTTGCGCTCTCTCCTCTTTATGTGTCTCCAGGTGTACTCAACATAGTACACTCTTTGTTTATAACTTATACATGCTGAATTTTAACCATAGGACACAAGTTCTTCTCTGCTGTATCTCCATGTGAATTGCATTCCCTATCTATTTAATAGTAGGTCTTTTTAACCTTCCATTGGGAGTGATATTTGAGCAATCTTCCTTTTGTCTGTGACTGCCTCAGGGTGAGTGTTCCTCCCTGTTCACTGCACTGCTTGGTCTCAGACCATGAACTCTCAATGTCTTTCTTGTTCCTGTCTTGCTCTTTTGCATAGTCATGGTCAACTCATTTCCTTATCTGGTTTCATCTCCTTTCTACTTAAAATATTTACAATCACTATCATTTGAGTTCTTTGATCTGCTAAGACAGGGTTCTGGAGGGAAGGGAAACTGTGGTCAGGATGTATTATCGGAGAGAAGAATCTGTTTTCAATGAAAACAAAAAATAACTTCTAATATAAAAAGATTCATTAATCTTTGTTTTTCCAGTACATTTTTTTTTTAAATTTCTATTCTTTGGAAATCTGTGGTTATTCTCTGAATCCATGTCTGTTTTTTTTTTAACTTTTAAAATTTTATTTATTTATTTGTTTTTTAGATATCGATCCCAGTTCCCTCTCCCTGCCTCCCTTCCTTCCCTCCCTCCCTCTCTCCCTCCCTCTTTCCCTCTTCCCCCCCCCACATGCACCCCTGCCACCCTCCCCCCCCACCCCCTGCACTCCACAAGTAGGTTGATGCCATCCAGGAGGGGTCATCTAAACCTGTCAAGTCATTTGAAGGAGGGACTAGGACTTCTCTCCTGTCTCTAGGTTAAGGCAGTATCCCTCCATGGGGGTTGTGTCCACAAGGACCTTTTGTGCACCAGGAATATATCCTGGTTCCACTGTCTGAGGTCCCTTAGACTGCCCAGGCTTTCTAGCTGAGACCCATGTTCAGGGATCTGAGTCAGTCCCATGCTGGATTCCCAGCTATCAGTCTGGGGGCCCATTAGCTCCTCTTTGTTCAGGTCAGCTGTCTCTATCGGTTTCTGTAGCCTGGTCTTGTCCTCTCTCTCTGTATCTGGATTCTAGTTCAGCTCAGTGTTTAGTTGTGGGTGTTTGCTTCGGTTTCCAACAGGTTCTAGATGTGGGCTTCATGATGGTCGATAAGTTAGTCCTTGATCTCATTATCAGGAAGGAAAGCCTTTCCACTGTTAGCTGGAGTCAGTCTTGCAGGTATCTGGACATTTCTTTAGGTTCAGTTTTCTCTTCGATCCTATAATAGCTCCCTCTTTTACGTTCTCTCTCTCCCTCTCTCTTTTCTATCTTCTATTCCTCTCCTGACTCAATCTTCCTAGTCCTACGTGCCTGAATCCATGTCTTATTTATAGTCTTTTACAGTCAGCCTAGGTTTGAGCAAATTAAATCCAGCCCTGCGGTAATGAAGATCAGGAAGCTCGTGGTTAGGCGATAACTCCGCTGGCCTTGCAGATGGAGTTGACATTCTCCAGAGCGCACCTGCTTTGTTTCTTTCCAGCTTGTTTTTTAATCTAAGCTCTGCTACATCTCTGTGTTTCAAGCAACATAAAACTTAGCTATAAATGACTTAAACAAGAGAGTACTTTTCACATGGGCACTTCACAAAAGCAGACTCCCCCCCTCTCCAGGGGCATTTATAAACAAAATCTGTGGCCAGATGATTCATTATGCAAACTAAAATTTGTTGCTACTTTTTGGTAAGTTTCTTGGGCTGGCAAAAATGATATGGTGAAAATGATTAAGGAATACTGAGAAAGGACAGGAGAAATAGTTTTCCCCAGGAATAAACCCCAAACCCCCTAATTGGCTGTCCAATACCAAGAGGTCAGTCAGTCCTGAAATCACTAAACAGTAACAATAAACAGACTGAGCAGGATGCATTTATATGTTTAGGTGTGTGTGTGTGTGTGTGTGTGTGTGTGTGTGTGTGTGTGTGTGTGTGTGTGTAACAATAAACATTATTATGAACAGTCTCTTTTGGAGGATATGAGGTGAGATCTGTGAAACAGTGCTGAGTCCCCTCAATGTCTGCTGTGCTTTCTCTTTGGAGGCCTCAGTGTCTATGATAAATTACCCCCAGCTGGGTCCACAGGCTCCCTTAATAGGAACTCCAGGGATGGGAGGCCTGGCTGCAGTCAATCCTGCTCTCTCTCTCTCTCTCTCTCTCTCTCTCTCTCTCTCTCTCTCTCTCTTTATTCCTGTTTACTAATAACAGTGTTTGGAAGTTCTAAGACATTATCAAGATTCACCTAGATAATTTTTCTATCTGCTCTGCTTCTAACTTTAGTTTTCGTGAACTTTTGAGGTTCATTTGGTTTCTCAATGGGATAAAAATTACTAAGTAACAATGGGTTTGTGATTGTGAGACAAAGGGAAGAGGACATTTTAGGTTCTTGAACTGTTAACTTCTATTTTTAAAATAGTGTTAAAATAGTCATAGAAGTATTGCATGAAGGTCTTATGAATTAATATACAATCCATGTGCTCTATAACATTATTTGAATCTCTATGATTCATTGGGAATTTAATTCTTTCCACTCATACAACTGTAAAATTCAAACATGAATAAGGCAGGTTTATTTTTGCTGTTGTCAGTTTGCCATTGTTTACATTTTTCTATATTCAATCACTAAGTATAGGGTTGGATATATGACTTTGGATTTGCCTTTTTGTATTAGGAGCGAATGTGTCATGTACATGTGGGGTGGTATGTCTTATCCTGAGACCAGCAGAATCTTTCTTATGAAAATAAACAATAGTATGTGCCTGTTGCAGTATGGATCACCTAAAGTGTTAGTCTGGTAGCATGAGTATTTGTTTGCTTTTTAAACAGGAGGCAGAGATATTTCATACTTCTACCAGCTGAACACAGAAAGGAGATGGCCCATGTCTTTTCCTAACATTCCTCAAAAATCTTTACTCTGCCTATCAAAAGTGTGACTGAATTAGTTACTTCTCTGTTCCTGGGATAAAACACAATGACCAAAGCAACTTACAGGAAGAGTTTATTTGGGGCTTATGGTTCCAGTAGGATGAGTCTATCATCATGAATATAAGGGTGCATGGCAGCAGGTGGGCAGGAATGTGTACACAGCTGAGAGACCACATCTTCATCCACAAACAGAGAGCAGAGAGCATTAGCTCAAAATGGAGTAAATCTTTTGAAACTCAAAGTTGGCCTCAATGACATATACTTCTTCCAGCAAGGCCACACCTCCTAATCTTCCTCAAATAGCTATCAACTGAAGACCAAGCATTCAAATACCTGTGATATATGGGAACATTTCATTTAAACTGCTACAGTGATATTTATCAGAATTATTTGTTTTCAGAATTCATAGAATTCCCACATGATTTCAGTTCAAGGGAAGATGTTGAAGAAAAAGGATCAAACTGTAATATTTACTCAGAATAGCACTGAAGATTCCTGACTTGTTTATGTAGACAGTATTTTCTAGAGTCTGTTTTCATAGGCACTTTGATGATTATGGATAGCGAATGGAATCTAGTAATATTCTAGTAACAATTAACCATCAAGTTTCATTTACAGCAGGAAGCTATCGACAATAACAGACAAAATGCCGACAACAGAATGTTTCAGACTCTTTAATGCATGGGATAAAGAGAAAGGAAGCAACATGTTAAACACAGCACTTTCCCCCGTGAAGAGATTCCTGTATCATGTCACTAAGATGATACATAGCTACAGAGCATGTGCTCATTGTTCTTGGGTCCATCAGCCTCCTGAGAATGTTTAAAAAAAAATTGTGTGCCCAGATTCTGTGAGAATGGCAAAGAGAAAGCCATCTATGTGGAGTCACTCCATCATTGTGTGAACTTCGTTGTATTATTGCCTCATTGGTTAAAAGTCTTTGACTTGAATCTGTGTATGAATGCTTCCTACATTCACACTCAGTGCAATGTAAAGGCATCTCAAGCTTAATCTCCCAGCGATTTATTTCTGTTCTGTCAAGTCTGTAATGAAGTTAATAGTAGGATTGAACTGCATTGCATTTAAAAAATTCACCAAAGAATTTTCATGTTTGTCCTCTTGATTCTTCATTCATAAAGGGCAGGTTAAATACATTCTAATCACTCTTTCACAAATGAGGCAATCAATTGAGGGGCTGAAATACTATGTATTGAAAGATAACATTCTAAATGAGTTGGAGGCCCGAAAGACATGTCATTGTAACCCCCTCATCATGCCTTCAGGTTACAAAGACAAAGAGTGAACATGAACACAATCAGGTACACGGATTGGTATATTTTTGTTGTTTTAATTTTGATACAGTCTCTCTATGTAGCTCAGGCTGGTTTGAGATTTCAACAGTTTTGACCCTATGTCTGAGTTCTGGAAATTAGGCATGCTCCACTATCTTTCTCTTTATTTTAATGTAGCTTAGAGATGACTTTTAATCTCATTACTAAGATATTCTGGACTTTCACTCATTCTTTAAATATTGCTACCTTTGAATTTTTATTTTATATACCATGCCTGTTTTCCTTTTGTCAGATTTACTATTTTATGCTATAGTTATTGCTGATGTCATCAAATGTATTGTTTTACATTAAATATAGAAAATGTCATAGAAAGGAATGTGTCTAGTACAAATGAAAGCAATCCTCATTGTGTGGGAAAATGACAAGCACATAAAAAAACCCCACAAACTTCTACATTCAGTGAATTAAATGCATAAGTAGAGCAAATACACAAATTAATAATCAACTAGGAGATCACCAACATAACTCAAAAATAATGAGCAGATCAAAGACACATGGTTCTTTTTATCCCACAATAAACAAGTTAGTGTAAAGTAGCATTGAGAGGATGAAAAAAGGCAGCCACTTTTATATACAATACCATCATTGATACAATATATTTCTCAGTGAAATCACCACAATTTCTCAAAAACTGAGAAATGTTTTCTTTGAGGACGTCTATTTCTCAGTCATACCCAAGTCTTAGTGAGATGGTGTGATGTGAGGTTACTGTCCGAGCAGGTCTCATCACCTTTCACAGCCCCAAAGAAACACACGGACACTTTATTAATTATGAAACTGTTGGCTGGTTACTTATTGGCTAGCTCTGTCTTAACATTTAACACATTTCTATAAATCCATGTATTTCCTCGTGGTCTTGGCTTACAGAGAATGCCAGACCTGAACTCCTTTGCCTGCTACATCTCCAAAGAGAAGAGAACGATGTCCTGTTTGTCTCTGCTTATATTCTGATTCTGCCCAGCTAAGTCACTTACTGGGATCACATGATGACTCCTCTCTGCCTATACTTCCCAGAGTCCTACTTGGCTCCTAGCCCTATCTATCATCCTGCCTGGCCAATCAGCATTTTATTCATCAACCAGTAAGACAAACATGTATACAGAAGAACATTCCCCATCAAGAGGGCTTTAAGAATTTGCAGTACAGCATCATGTTTAAGGCATCAAGACTAGAGAGATGGTCCAGTACCTACAAGTGCTTACTGATCTTGCAGAGGACTGGAGTTAGGTACCCAGTTACTACATTGGTGACTTCACAACCACCTCTAACTCCAGCTTCAGAGAGATCTGATGCCTCTTGAGTACCTGCACTAACATCCCATTTATCGACACCCACATACAAATAATTTAAAAATATCTTTAAAAAAGACTATGATTCATGAACAAAAGGAACTACAATACATCAGGGAAAAGAGTACACAGCATATTTTTTTTTTCTCAATATGGAGTGACCTGCATGGCAAACGAGGACGATTAAATTGTATTTAACTGCTATAATGAATCTATGTTTATTTTCTTAAGGAACTACTGTGTTTCTTTGAGAGATTTGTCATTTCTATTTGAAAAGATTGATTGTTATGTTTAGGAAATGTGAGTTAGTATTTTGGTTCATAGTTTTCTTCTTGATTGTTAGCAAATGTATACTTCTGATTGAAGCATGGAGCTTCAAAATCATAAAAGTCAGAGTGTATATCTTGAGCTTTACTTTGTCTCTTCTTATTTTGTCTGTTTTATCCTATTTTCGTTTTTGTTGTATCTTATTTTATTACTTTTTAAATGACTGTTTTCTAACAAGAAAAAATAAGGATGTGTATTTGGATGGTAAGGGAGGTGAGGATGATCTGGAGAAGGGGAAATCATAATCGGGATGTATTATATGAAAAAGAAAATCTATATTCTATAGAAGGAAGAGTAAAACAAAATGACAAGGATCACAGACATTTTATGGTCTATTCCTGTTTTAGAGGAGAAGACTGTAAGTGAAGTAGGGATTATGTTGTATAATGTGAGTGCATTATACTTACATCATAAAATTTTAGGGTTGAAGTAATAATATTTGTTGTTCAGTATATTAAGTGTAATGTTTAATGCAGATATATGTTACATATTTTCTATAAAGTTTAATGTTAGTGGTGAACCTTTTTTTAATTGCTTCTATAGCAATACGCTGTCTGTCTTTAGACATGTCTTCTGTCTTTTCTATATTTCTTAAAACTCTGAAGCTCTTGGCTTAGCCCTGTGGTACTGTTGGCAGTTTCTCCACATTTGTTGAATATGTTTTAAAGATGGTCGTGAACTCAAGGTCATTTTATTTCTATCAGTGTGTCTACCCTTGTAAGCATGTGCTCTTATTATTAATTTTTTTCAGTTCAATGAAATATCTTCCTTTTAAAAGTTATGTTAAATTAAATAAATGCTTGTTAGGACTAGTACTCTGAGCACACATTTTATTTTTCATTTTTTCCTTTTTTAATTTAAATTTGAAACAAGGTTGTTTTACATGTCAATTCCAGTTCCCTCATCCTCCCATCCTCCTCTGTCACCCCCACCAAATCCCAGCCCATCCCCTTTCTGCTTCCCATGATGGGTGAGACCTTCCATGCAGAGAGTCTTCAAAGTCTGTCATATCATTTGGGGCAAGGCCTAGGCCTCCCCACATGTGTCTAGGCTGAGAAAGTATCCCTCTATGTGGGGGGTGGGCTCCCAAAGTCCATTCCTATACTAGGGATAAATACTGATCCATTACTAGAGGCCACATAGACTGCCCAGTCCTCGTAACTAACATCCACATTCAGGGGGTCTGGTTCGGTCCTATGCTGGTTTCCCAACTATCAGACTGGGGTGCATGAGCTCCCCCTTGTTCAGGTCAGCTGATTCTGTGAGGGAGTTAGGAGAAAGAGAAGCGAGAAGAGGGAGAGGTGGACATGAGGGAACAGAAAGATTGAGACAGGGAAAGAATAGAGGAGAACACAAAAGAGGTTTAAGGAGAAATCTGGCACTAGGGAAATGTCCAGAGATCTACAAGGATGAACCCAACTAACAGTCTAAGCAATAGTGAAGAGGATACCTTAAATGCCCTTCCACGGTAATGAGATTGAGGACTATCTTATATGCCATCCTAGAGCCTTCATCTAGTAGCTGATGGAAGCAGAAGCAGACACCCATATCTAAACACTGAGCTGAAATCCTGGACTCCAGTTGCAGAGAGGGAGGAGTGATGAGCAAAGGGGTCAAGACCAGGCTGGGCACACATTTTAATTGTTCTTTTGTGTTGAGTTAAGAGTTCTTTTTTCCTAGTTTCTCTGAAGTCTACTTTTAGTTCCAGTCTTCAGTTACTCATAGCACAAACTGCTCAAATCACAATATATTCTCATGTAGTCTTAATGTGCAGTGTTGTCTGTTTCATAAACAAGTCCAAGTAGTAAATTACCCATTGCATCTACCTAATCTCTCTTTTAGCAGTAGGATCAGGCTAAGAATATGTAAGCAAATAGCATATTTTTGACTTGAAGGAAGTCTGTGGGGATTACAGCTTAAATGTGAGAATTTTCAGATGTTGGGAAATTGGAATGTAGGTGGGAGGCAACATGAAAGGCTGATACAGCAGGGTCAGTCAGAAGTGACATAGGTACCCTCTGGAATGTAGCCTGCCCTTCTTCTGCAGAAAGGGAAGATGAAGGAGTTAGCAGAGTGTAGAAATTAATCTGTCTTCAAGTAGCCACACCGGTTTGTGTATATGCTTCTCTGAGACAAACTTAAGAGCACTGCAACATGAATGTACCTGCATGATTCTTGCTAAACCCTTCCCAGAAAGGTAAAGGTAATCACAGTTCCAACTTTAGTATGTCTCCCTTCCTTTCTCTGTTGGTGACAGGCTCTCTAACTCAGCCATATCTTTAGTCTCTGTGTTTATGTTTTTCTTTTGTAGAAAAGTAGCTCATTTCTCTCAATCATTCAGAGAACTTGCCCCAGATTTCCCCTACAAGTGGGCTTTCATTTGAAGAACGAAGTAGGATTCTTTTGATCATACGTGTTTTCAATTGTTTCTAGGAAAAGCCAAAGTTTCAAAAGACAGGCTGTAAGAAGATGTTTAAATATTAAAGTAGGACATTTCTAACATAACCTCAAAGATATAATGTTTACAGTACACAAATTGGTTCATTTATGTAGTGAGGGCATTGAAATATAAAAACAAATCTCATGTTTGTGACTTGTTGTTTGACATATCTGTCCAGGGGCTCTTAAATCTAACCTATAATTAAAATCCAACACTCTCAATAGTTTAAAATATTCATGTTTCATAAGAATACATTACATATCATATTAACTCTCTCCCACTAAAGCCTACCCTATTACTCTTCTCTCCCTCAGGCAGAGTTCACAGCCATGCGGGAGCAGTACATGCGTGGGGGTGAGGGCTTCATCATCTGCTATTCTGTCACTGACCG
Source organism: Phodopus roborovskii (assembly GCF_943737965.1). Classification (NCBI taxonomy): domain Eukaryota; kingdom Metazoa; phylum Chordata; class Mammalia; order Rodentia; family Cricetidae; genus Phodopus; species Phodopus roborovskii. The sequence goes on along the minus strand of NW_026126566.1, from coordinate 2,021,349 downwards.
CCAATCATTCCAGGAGGCTGCCAAGTTCAAGGAGCTTATTTTCCAGGTCCGTCACACCTATGAAATTCCCCTTGTGCTAGTGGGTAACAAAATTGACCTGGAACAGTTCCGCCAGGTGAGTGCACGTCTTAAATCAGCTTGTCTTTCCCTCCAGTGATATCTGGTATCAAGTATGACTGGATTCTAAATTTCAGTTAATGAACCACATGATTTTTGCCAAAAGAAATCCATGTAGTTTCCTTTATACTGTGTTTCCTTCTTCTATAATCATCTGTCTTGTATGCTATTTTATCGCACCCTCGCCATTCTCTGTATTCTTTAATCTGGCAGGTTTTAGATTTGCTTTGAACAATAATATAAAAGAAATGACTCTATGGAACTTTTGAGTTTGAGATGTAAAAATTCTTCAGCTTCTGTGTTTATTACTCTAAATGTTTACATCATGAGTTCCAGACTTCACATGAAATCCACATGTCACATACACAAGAGTCAGTGCTATCCTTACCAAGGTACCATGCATGTAGGCAAAGCTATTTTGCATGTTTCATTAGCAGTCACTTTCTTCCTGTCATTATGTACAATACCCTAGCCAAATCCACCTGGACCAACAAATGTCTCATGGTTCAGCATTATCTGTTTTCTGACTAATGGAGTCCATAACAAACATAAAGATTTAGTCACTGTGGTTTTGAGTCATTTTTCATGCAGTGATAGAGTCCTCCTATTTGTACTGAATGAGAAATTGCTTTCATATACAGTCAGTAATTTCTAAGCTGTGTCTGCTCTACAGTCATGATATTCATATAATTTCATGTATCTTCAAGCAAACTTCAGAAGGAAAAAACTGTATCTATCTTGAATGACAACATTTCAAGGTTTACCATAGTTCATTACAGTGTATTCTTATTGAGCCAGACATCGCTTTCTAGGCATTACCTGTTGGGTAAGCTGTAATGGTGCCCTTTCTGGGATGGCTACATGGAAACTGTAACCCAGATATCTGTTCAGGGACCAGGAAAAACACCACAGGATTCCACTGCTGTGACTTTGTTTATAGAAAGGAACTTGCATGCAAATCAAAGTTTTGTAAATCTAATTCTCTAAATTGAGTTGCTTAGTTATAATTTGGGATACTTCATCTTTATTTATACTGACTTTAAATTTGAACTGCCTTTTAATAGTTTCTGTTATTACATTTAGTGATTAATTTTTAAATCAACTACTACTGTAACTTACTAATAAGAACTTTTGCTAAGGTAGGAATGATAACTAAAGCAAACAGAGATTTTTCCCCCTAATTTGTGTAATTTATGAATTTGAATTTTCATGTTTAATGCATTTAATGTTTTCTTAAAATGGAAAGAGCTCATATAGAGCCAATGCTTAAAAAGCTTTGCTTAACACGAAAATGCACTTATTTAGCACAATGCTTTTTTGTATGTGGTGACTTTTTTTCTATTTTACGTTGTACTTCACAGTCTAAGCTTTTAAAGGTGCTACTGACTATTGTTATAGAAGATGTCTTAGTTACTGTTCTATTGGTGACCAAGGCAATTTTTAAAAGGAAGCATTTAATTAGGGGCTTGTTCACAGTTTCACAGTGTTCATGATCATCATGACAGGGAGAATGGTGTCAGGCAGGCATGAAACTGGAGCATTAGCTGAGAGCTCACATAATCTGTGAGTTGCAGCAGCAATAGGAGGTGGGAGAGAGAGAGAGAGAGAGAGAGAGAGAGAGAGAGAGAGAGAGAGAGAGAGAGAGAGAGAGACTGGGTATGGCATGGGATTTTGAAACTTTGAAGCCCATACACAGTGACACAACTTCTCCAACAAGTCGCACCTCCTAATGCTTCCCGAACAGTTACACTAATTGGGAACCAAACATTCAAATGTATGGGGAGCATATGGGGAGCCATTTTTTTTTTTTATTAAAACCCAAAAGCAGAAGCTGTGCTCTTGTTCCTGTGTAACTAATCTGTTGCTATATTTCTAGCTTATTTTGTTCTTGCAAAATTGTTTATTATGATAGGATTACATCTCTTTAAGAGGAAGTTTTCATCTCAACAGCTTATTAGGACTCTATTCTCACCCACTTTGCAAAAGAGAGAAGAAAGGCATAGTATCTGAACCTCCTGGACATGCCCCTCTGAAGACTGGGGATGCTTTGATCTCTGTCTTGGTTTGTTTTTTGTCTACTTGACACAATCCAGGGTCATCAGGGAAGAGGTAATCTCAGTTGAAAAAAAAAATGCCTCTATTGGAATGGACTCTAGGCAAGTTTGTGAGTGCATTTTCTTGGTAAATGATTAATGTGGGCGAACCCAACCCATTGTGGGCACTGTTGGCCCTGGAAGGGTAATCCTGGATTGTATAGGGAAGAACTCTGAGAAAACCAAGGGGGGCAAGAAGAAGACTCCCTCCATGAATTTTACATCAGTTTTTGCCTCTAGTCTCCTGCCTTGAGCTCACTCCCTATCATCCCTCGATAGTGTATTGTACCTATAAGTCAAATAAGCCATTTTTTTCCCAGGTTGCTTTTGGCATTTGTCACACCAACAGAAACCTAACCTAACTAATATACTTTCTTTAGGGCTTCTAGGAAGAAGCATGAGGGCACACTTGTACACATACATCATCAGTGAATCCAGGGAGGCAGCATCTGCATATTGGTGATTACTATGCTTCCTTTATTGTGCACTCAGAGTTCCTGGAGAAAGAGGAAAAAAAACACTGACTAAGCTACTCAAGGGAGCTATATATAACTTCCAGAAAGCTAGGAATATGAGAACATCAGGAAACAGGTTCAGTCAACACCTTGTAGAATGACTTTATGATTCCAGATACTGGTGACAATAGCTTTACCATGCTTGCTAGGTACTGATTTTGGCTGAAAGACTCAAAACTATCTCTGAGGCAGGTTGAAGAAGACGCATCACACCCGGGAAAGATGGCTGCTCCTTGCCAGTTAGCACTAAAGTGAACCACAGCAACACAAACTACAGAGGTCACTGAAGCCAACACTATGAATAAACAAAGGAAACAGTCCTATTTTCACTTCACAAGCTTCCTTTTAGGTAAAAACAAATGAACTCAATAGTCACAGAGAGTGCAAAAACCATGAAAACACAATTACTGCATTCTTAAAGGTGATTCTGCACCAAATATCCAGTAATGAAGTCTCCGAGAATGAAGTGGAAATCGGGCCTCTGGCTGTGATGTTTGTGATGGAAATGACTATTTCTGAAATTGCAGAATGGGGTTTTTCTTTGCAATATGATTTCAATTTACACTTTATTTTCATCTTTCAATGCAGTGTGGTTGAAAGGTAAACATTTGAAGAATGAGACTCTCAAAGAGATAAATCTATTGTAGAAATTGACTTTATGAAACTATTGTAGCTAGCAAGAAAATTAAGACTAAAACAGACTATGTACTCTTTATATTACATGTTTCTTAAAAAAATGTTTCCATATATTTTACATTTGAAATGCACAGATATCTATCATCTATCTATCTATCTATCTATCTATCTATCTATCTAGCATCCATCAGTCTATCTAATCTATCTAACAGCACAAAGACTGTGAGGCTTCCTGAAAAAAAAAAAAAGATAAATCCTTGAAATCCTTAACAAAAGGTAGACTGGTCCTGTTGTGTGGTAATGAGTGACCAAGGATGTTCCTCACTAGACAACTCTCTCTCTCTCTCTCTTTGGATTTTTAAAATTTTTTCTTATTTTACACATTGGTTCCAATTCCTTCTCTTCCTCCCATGCCCCCCCATTCCCATCCTCTTCCATCCCATCCCCTCCCCCCACTCCACAGGGAGGGTGATGCCTTCCAGGAGGGATCAACAAAATCTGTCAAGTATTTAGAGTAGGGACTAGGCCTTCCCTCCTGCCTCTAGGCTAAGGGAGTATCCCTCCATGGGGAATGTGCTCCCAAAGTCCTTTTGTTCACCAGGAATACATCCTGGTTCCACCAGACATCTCTTTTTTCTCAGTCTCTCTTGAAATAGGTTGAAAACATAAGAGTTCCTCTACTTAAAGCTGACTAATAATGTAGTAGGTGCTTTATTGCTAGTGTATTTTGGTGAGTCTTATGGCCTTTCAACAACAACAACAACAACAACAAAGATGAATAAAATAAAAATTAATGGTGATTTGAGCATCAATTTTTTTTGTTTTTGTTTTTATAACTTGCTTGAGTTAAAATGAAAGAGTTCTGTATAAGTGTTATTTTATTTTATTCTGGTGCTGATGATGCCATTGATGAAGTAGTCAAGCATTGGACTTCATTAATTAGATTTAATCCTTGCCACAATCATGAAGTTGACTCCCAAGTGGTATGATGGCTATTTATCTAGGAGTGAACTCAAGCTTCCAAACATTCAGGAATTTGCAGAATTTCATGCAGTTGGTTGAAGATAAGAGATAGAATTTAGCATTTTCTGATTTAACATTTTCCGTCTGTTCTGTGTACTTGTCAGGCACTAGTTCATCTATGGATGTGTTCTTTGTTTTTCTTTTTTGTTTTTCCTAAATTAACAACCATAGGATGCCTCTCAGATAATAGAACACAAAACAAGATCAAAACAAACAAATATCCCCACCCCAGTTTTTCATTGGCAAGTAGTCATAGTGAGGTTCAGAAAAAACAATTCTTTGAGTGCAAATGAGTATCTTCAGTCCCTGGACAAGACAGTTAGCCAGAGCAGGGAGAAAGATTTAAGGGAGCATAAGAGAAAGACAAGAGTTACATGTTATGAAAGACTGTTTCACACAGCTGAATAACCTTGTCTAGTTCAATGAGATTACAAGGTGTCTTATCCTGAAGACAAAACATAGTACACTTTTCAGTTATAAGAAACAAACTTGAAACTAGGAGATACAGTTTTCCATAACTGGGCAGCTCAGTGATTCCTTGGGATCGTGGAATTATATATTTTTCAGTAAGATATTAGGACCTGAAGTATTGTTCTTATTTAGAGGTGGGCAATTTTATCTCTGGGTATTGGGGATGGCTGTTTGGAGAAATTAATATTTATATAGAGTTATAGCAAATACCTGCTTAACAAAGCAGTATATCAATAGCTTGGGAACATTGTAAGAAAATAAGAAACCCAGTCCTCTTCCTAACCTTTCTCCCTAGGAGAAGAATACCTCATTAATCTCGTCACCAGTGTGTACAATAATTGTTGACAAAGATGAGACCAATATTGGTAGCATATTTGGGGGAAAGACCCAAAAAGGCAAATACCCTGATCAGGGAGAAATAATCTGATGCAGGGTGAGAGTTATTTTAGGGGAAAAAAAAAGCAAATGCCAGGAAGAAGAAATAAATCTCGGGTTTTAGATCTGTACATAAGCAGTAGCCTATGTGGGGCTATGGGAGATAAGCGTATCTCATAAACATGTGTCAAGCATGCTCTGAGTAATTTCACAGACAGTTCCTGCCTTGGAGACGCATTTCATCAAAGATAAAAACAAACATACAGTTATCTACCAGAGTGTGTGAAATGAAAGCCAGCATATTCTCAACTAATGAGGGTTTATTTTCTAAATGTAAATGAAAGGTTTAGCAATTTGTTTCTATTGCCATGATAAACACATTTAACTAATAGTTTTATTTATCTCTAGTTATACATTTTATTTCATTTCTTTCTTTAATTTATTAAATGAGAATGTTAACTCCAATTGATATGGAAATGAAACAAAGCTTAGTTTACATAATTTGTCCAAACTAGTAGAGTTCAGAATTAGAATCTGAATCTGATAAGTTTTTTAAATTTTCTTTCTCAATATAATATAATAGAAATATATAAATATATGCATAGTATTTATGTCATCTATATACATTATATTTATTTTGTATTAAATTAATTAATTGATTACATTTATTTTTTGAGGTGGAGTCTTTCTATGTAGCTCTGGCTGTCTGGGAACTCACTACATAGACCAGACTAGCCTCAGACTCATGGAAATCCACTTGCCTTATGAGTTCTGGGATTAAAAGTGTATGCCACCATACTCAGTTATTTTATATTTTAATCTTTTGAGAATTTCATACATGAGTACTGGTTTATATAATTTCTACCCCTTCATCTTCCTCCTCTATATCTTCCATGTGACCCCCCCCCACTCACTGTCAAATTCACAAACACACACACACACACACACACACACACACACACACAAGTTCATTTAGCAATGCTTATATAGCCATGTGTTTTTAGGGCTCATTATATGGGATAGCCTATTGGGGGGGATTGTTTCTGGAGAAGACTGATCCTCTTTCTCACAGTAGCCATTTATTGTCATTATTATTATTACTATTATTTTATTATTTACCAAAGATTGGGACCTTGTGAAATTTCCCCTACCCACCTTGCTATGACAACTGATGTTATCATTATTAGGATTTTGTTTAGACTGACATAGTTTTGGAAATTCATTGGTACCATTGCCTTGCCATCTCTAAAAGTCTATCTCTCAGTAGACATTCTGGTCTTTTGGCTCTTACAATATTTTCAGTTCCCTTCCAGGGATAGTCTCTGTGCTCTAGGTGTTGGAGTTGTAGTGTAGGTTTCTCATTTGGGGTTGGATACCTGATAGTCACTTGTTCGATGCAGTTTGGCCTGCTATGGATCTCTGTAACAGGCTCTGCCTGTTACAAGACAAACAAACAAACAAAAAAAAAACTTGTATTTTTAGTTGTGAGTTTAGCTTTAATGGCTGAGCCATCTTTCCAGCCATTATAAGTTTAAAGAGAAATCTGGCACTAGGGAAACGTCTAGGGATCCACAAGGATGAACCTAACTAGTAATCTAAGCAATAGGGGAGAGGCTACCTTAAATGCCCTTCCCCTATAATGAGATTGATGACTACCTTATATGCTATCCAAGAGCCTTCATCATCCAGTAGCTAATGGAAACAGAAGCAAATATCCACAGCTAAACACTGGGCCAAACATCTGGAAGCAGATTGTAGAGAGGGAGGAGTGATGAGGAAAGGGGTCAAGACCAGGTTGGGGAAACCCACAGAAACAGCTGATCTGAGCAAGTGGGAGCTCAGGGACTCCATCAGACAGCTGGGGAACTGTATAGGACTGGACCACGGCCCCTGAATGTGGGTGTCAGTTAGGAGACCTGCGCAGTCTATGCTGTCTCTGGGCAGTGGAACCATTATTTATCCCTACTGCACAAATGGACTTGGGAGCCCATTCCCCTTGGAGGGATACTCTCTCAGCCTAGATACATGGAGGAGTGCCTCACATGATCAGAAATGCTACCATTTCTGTTTTTGTCTTCTCAAATTGTGCCATTCTTCCCTTAGTTAACATGGCTAGAGGGCACATGACACAAGTTGGAGATATGTAGATTTTTCAGTTTTATAGAGTATGAAAAATGGTTGTCCATAGTAACTGTTGCCAGTAATTTATCTTTCTGCATCTGAATTGTTAAATTTGGATCATTTTGCTAGACTGATTATTATGATTACTTCCTCTTTCTTTTGTTTCTCATTCTCCTGATGAACAATTAGGTAATTAGGTGGGGCAACTTTGATGTCTCTTCCTGTGACTTGTTTGGCTATATATCTGACTCATGTATCAATTTTGTTATGTACCCTTTGCATGTTAACATTATATTATTGTATATTAAAGTCATGCCCCCAGTTTTATATGGCAAACACTTCACCCAGTGATCATCTTTTCAGTCCCTCAATTATTTTTTATGTTATCTGTGTCTACTCTAGGATTAATGTTTATTGTATACACTAGGACAATATACACAAAAATATAAATATAATGTTCTCTTCAGCCTGTGTTCATAGTCACCTCTCAGACTGCAGACTTCCATCCACTTCTAACTCCCACTACTGTTTAAATCTTTCTTTCACTTCCTTGGGCCCAACTCGATTTCCCCAAATCCTGGGATCAAAGGCCAATTCTTGTTGCTGTGAAGATTCTGAACTCCATCCCACTGTGTCCTCAGCTTTTAGTGGATGTTTTTCCACACTCGACATTTTACTGCATTATAGTCTAACCTTTGCTTGGGGCCACAGTATTTTAACCTATTAGGGCTTTAATCATTCAACATTCATCTATTCATTTTGTATATGGTACAAGATATAGATGGAATTCTGTGGCCATGTAGCAGATGTTCACTTAACAATATCAGTTATATCATTTCTAAAGCCCATGCGTATTTCTAGGAACTCTGAGTGCTAGCCCATTTATCTTCTTTACTGTACAAGATAGATACTTCCTTAGAGTCAAAGAATAGAAAAAAAATTCTTCAACCCAAGCAGACATTTCATACTAAGAACCAGCTTATAAAGAGAACAGTATGGTTTTCAACACAAGCACACCAAAGATGACAGATTGCTGAAAAGTTTTCTATTATTTTCTCTTTATATATAGATATTTACTATATCTATCTGTCTGTATCTTATTTTAATGAGAGTATAACTTTTGTTTAGAGACTTTAATATTTTTCCTACAAGCATCTGTGCCATAAGTGTAGATGTTTATTTTTAATTGGGTGTGCTAGTTAGCAACTTTGGTCTTTATAAAATCTGTTCTTTAAAATGGAAAACTTCCTTTTAGCCATTAAAATTATAGTTGTGTAAAAATGAAATATTATACACACTAGGCCCAGCTCTAGCAACAACTGTAATTAATTATTCATGAGCTGATTTTATTTATTTATTCTTCTGTATGCAAATCTACACATTAAATGGCTTATGTATGAATTTCTTTATTGAATCAAAGGTTAAAGATACATTAATGTGCTGGGTGTTGGTGGTGCATGCCCTTAATCCTAGCAATGGGAGGCTGAGGCAGGGGTTATAGGTCTATATGAATTGCTTATTTGGTCTTGATCTAGTTTTGGTAAGTGATATATATCCAGAAAATTTTCCATTTCTGTTAATTTTTGAATTTTGTAGAGTACAGGTTTTCAAAGTATGACCTGAAGATTGGGTTTTCTCAGTGTTCATTGTTATGTCCCTTTTTAAATTTCTGATCTTGTTAATTTGCATATTCTCTCTTTGCTTCTTGATTAGTTTAGATTAAGGTTTATCTATCTTATTGATTTCCTTGAAGAACCAACTCTTTGTTACATTGATTCTTTGTATTGTTTTCCTAGTTTCTACTTTATTGATTTCAGTCCTTAATTTAATTATTTTCTGGCATCTGCTCCTCTGGAGTGAGTTTTATTCTTTTTGTTCTAGAGCTTTCAGTTGTGCTGTTAATTCTCTAATGGTACTATTCTCCAGTTTCAGCATTTGGGCACTTAGTGCTATCAACTTTCCTCTTAGTGCTGCTTTCAAATTGTCCCATAAGTTTGGGTATGTTGTTTCTTAATTCCTATTGAATTCTAAGAAATCTTTAATTTCTTTATTTCTTCCTTGACCCAGGTATGGTGCAATTGTGCATTGTCCAGTTTCCATTAGTTTGTAGGTTTTCTGCAATGTGTGTTGTTGAATTCCAACTTTAAAACATGGTGGTCTGATAAGATACAGGGGGGTTATTCCTTTTTTTTTGTACCTATTTATGTTTATTACATTGCCAAGTATGTGGTCAATTTTAGAGAATCTTCCATGTGGTGCTAAGAAGAAGGTATATTCTTTTGTGTCTGGAGGAATGTTCCATAAATATCTGTTAAACCCAATTGGGTCATTACTTCTATTAGTTCCTTTGTTTCATTTGTGAAGTTTCTGTCTTGTGGACCTGTCTGGTGTTGAGAGTGGAGTGTTGAAATCTCCCAGTATAAGTGTGTGAGGTTTTATGTGAGATTTGAGTTTTAGTAATGTTTCTTTTACGAATATGGGTGCCTTTGTATTTGGGGTATAGATGTTCAGAATTGAGACTTCATCTTGATGGATTTCTCCTGTGATGAATAAGAGATGACCTTCATCTCCTTTGAAGTCTAATTTGTTAGATATTAGGATAGCTACACCTGCTTGTTTCTTGGGTCCATTTGATTGGAAAATGTTTTCCCAACCCACAACTCTGAGGTAATGTCTATCTTTGAAGTTGATATGTGTTTTTTGTATGCAGGAGATGGATGGATTCTGTCTTCGGATCCATTCTGTTAGCCTGTGTGTGTTTTTTTTATAGGTGAGTTAAGACCATTAATATTAATATTGAGGGATATTTAATGACCATTGATTGTTAATTCTTGTTTGTTTTGGATTTGTTGTTGGTGGTGGTATTATGTGTGGATTTCCCCCATATTATTTTTTTTGGCTGTTGGTAAAGTGGGATTACCTATTGCCTATGGTTTTGTCAGTGTAGTTGACTTCCTTCAGTTGGAAGTTTCCTTCCAGAACTTTCTGTAGGACTGGATTAGTTGATAAGTATCTTCAATGCCTGAAATTCTGTCTTCCATCTCTTTTCTTCTTTTGTTTATACTTGCATCTGTAGTTCCTGATCATTTACCAGATTTTCCTTCTCCTACGTTCTTTCTACTTATATTTTCTTTATTACCTCTATTTCAGTTTTCTGATCTTAAACCCATTCCTTCACCTGTTTGATTGTTTTCTTGGTTTTCTTTAAGGGATTTGTTGATCTCTTCCCTTTTTTTTTTTTTTTTTTTTTTTTGTCTTTTCTTCCATTTTTAAAGGGGATTTTTCATTTCCTTTTTAAGGGTCTCAATCATCTTCATAAAATTATTTTTAATGTAGTTTTCTGGTGCTTCATCTACATTGGGTTATTCACGTCCTATTGCTTTGGAACCACTAGTTTCTGACGTTGCTGTATTGCTCTTTGTGTTGTTGAGTGTGTTCTTGTTGTCTACCCATCTCGTCCTCCAATTGGTACAGTTGGGGGCTGTGGCACCATCAAATGTTCCTTCAGATGCAGGCAGGGTTGAGCCTGCAGTGATGACTCCTCTAGGTGTAGATTGGCCCAAGGCTCCTCTCTGCAGACAGGGCCACGGTTCAGGTGGTCACTCCTCCAGGTGCAGGCAGGGTTGAGGCTGAGGCTCTGGTTCCAGTGTTCAGAAAGTTTCTGGAGGCTTATGTGCTGACACTGTCACCATCCGAGCACCCCCCTCCCCGACTCTTTTTAAGATTGTTTCTGGAAGTCACTGCTGTCCATGATTCCTCAACACCACTCCTTGCCAGCCCCCCCTCTCCCTCTCTGTCTCTGTCTCTGTCTCTGTCTCTGTCTCTGTGTCTCTCTCTCTCTTCCTCCCTCATAGCTTCCAGGTTGTCTGTTTGGCTGCTGATTTCCATTGTCCATGATCTCTCTCTCTCTGAGTCCATTTTAGTATATTGTAATTACTAACACAATTCTATTTATTTAGTATGTTCCTTAGTGATGTTTTCTGTTGGCTTGTTTTACTTTTTCCAAAGAAACCCCATAAATAATACATTCTTTAAAATTTGTTTCTTTTATATTTTGAAGTCATAACATATAACATAGTTTTTCCCTCTCCTTTTCTCCTTCCAAACCTTTCTATATGTTCTTTGCTCTTTTTTAAAATCCATGATCTTCTTTTTCATTAATTGTTGTTACATGCACATATACAGGTGTACGTGCATGTGTGCGTGCCTGTGTGTGTGTGAGTATGTGTGTGTGAGTGTGTGTGTATGTGTGTGTTCTTAAACACACAAATGCATCCTGTTCAGTCTGTATGTCACTTGTATGTGTGTTTTCAGGGCTGACTGTTCGGTATTAGTAAAAACAATTGTGCTCTTTTCTGGGGAAGACTGTTTCTCCTGCTGTTAGAAATTCTCCGTTTTTGTTCTATTCTGATGACAAAATAGGAATTCATTAATTCAGTGACTGCTGGTTCTTCCCACTCACCCATGCTACTAATTATGTAGAACCTTGGCTTTCTCTTCAAATTTTGAAAGTGTTGATAGAATATATTAGATGATGAAGTCACTGCTAGCAACTTGCACATCCACAAACACTGCACAAAAATGAGGAAGTTTAGCCTTGCAGCGTCACAGTTGTCCCCTCTAGGCTGTTCATAACTGTGATCCCAAGAGTCCTCTTGTGAATTGTGTTTTCTTTTTTTGGATTTTTGAGGCAGGGTTTTTCTGTATTGCTTTGGAGCCTGTCCTGGAACTCACTCTGTAGACCAGGCTGGTCTTGAACTCACAGAGATCTACCTGCTTCTGCCTCCCAAGTGCTGGCATTAAAGGTGTGTGCCATCAATGCCCAGCCCTCTTTGAATTTATATTTGTAATAATTGTTGTAGTTTGGTGTTTTACTATGTCTCTGCATAGAACTTCATGACCATTTATGTATAATTTATAAGTAAGAATGTAAAGACTGGCTTCCTGAGAATATTTTACATTTTTAAAATTGTTGATAACTCTCCAGGAGTATCTGTTTATGTGGGTTATAAGTATTGACAATTATTACAAAAGACTAAAAGTCTCAAATGATGTTAAATTCATTGTATGGTATGAATAATAAAGTTTTATGAAGGATGAATATATATTTTATTTATAAATATCAATGTCATTGCTTTGTAACTAACATCATTTTAATATCTTTTGTTTATTCTAATTTATATGCCTGCAGCCAGTTGATGCTGAACATGTTTTAGTTAAAGTATATGAAAATTTACGTACAGATAGAGAATATTGCTTTCTCAGATAATTTTGTGTAATTTTCTTTGGCAATTTAATAAAATTTAACAAAATCCATGAGGTGTTATTTTCTTAGATATTAGTTGGAACATAGACTATAAATATATCAATGAAATTAAATATTTTATTATATTAATGATTAGTTTAGCCATAACATTAAATGGACATTATGAGAATATACATAGTTTACTTTTTAAATTTTTTCTCATTTTACATATTGATCCCAGGTCCCTCTCCCTCCCATCCTCCCATATCCCCTCCCACACCCTCCCCATCCCATTCCTCACCCACTTCACAGGGAGGGTGAGGCCTTCTAGGAGGGATCATCAAAATCTGTCAAGTCATTTGGGGTCGGGCCTAGGCCCTCCCTCCTGTCTCTAGGTTAAGCGAGTATCCCTCCATGGCGTATGTGCTCCCAAAGCATCAGAGATACATCTTGGTTCCACTGTCAGAGGTCACATAGACTGCCCAGATCTTCTAACTGAGACCTATGTTCAGAAGTTCTGCAACGGTCCTATGCTGGTTTCCCAGCTATCAGTCTGGGGTTCATGAGCTCCCCCTTGTTCAGGTCACCTGTTTCTGTGGGTTTCTGCAGCCTGGTCTTGGCCCCTTTGCTCATCACTTCTCCCTCTCTGCAACTGGATTCCAGGAGTTAAGCTCAGTGTTTAGCTGTGGGTGTCTGCTTCTGTTTCCAGAAGGTACTAGATGAGGGCTCTAGGATGGCATATAAGGTAGTTGACTTATATTTAAGGCATATAAGGGTCGGCTTTGTTCATACTGCACACACCCCTCCATGTGGGACCATCTGGAACCTGCCTTCACCTGACCCTTGGACCCTTCGCCTGCCTTCTGTCTGAGGTGAGTCTGGGACCAGCCCAGGCCAAGTCTTCCCTACATCCTTTCCTTGGAACTCCCTGGGAAAGCTGAACACATACATAGTTTTAAAGTAGCTATTGATCATTGAAAGATGTTGAGTCGCTGGGATATCCAGATCAGGAGAGAGAGCAAGATGCTCAGTTGTGCAGTATCAAGACACCAAATTAAATACTTTGGTTATTAATTTCATTCAAAATTCTTTTGGAACAGAAGACTGCCATATTAATAGTATTAATAAGGTATTTCAAATGTTAAATTTTACTTGAGTTCTCATATTTTATCTTTGGTCACAAATACTCTCTGGTTGTTCGTGAAATAGAAATTTCACTTTTTGATTTGCCAAGATAATGTGTGTCAGGTTCTCAAGTTGAAATAGCTTTAGTTTTTGTGGTAATTATCCTCTCAAGGGAAAATAATTTTCTGTTAAAAATTGTAGTTAGTTAAGCCATTTGCTGAAATCCTTGTACAGTGTTTTAATCCAAGATAGCTGCACACTGGTAGAACTGCTTTGTGCTGACTTTCAGTTTCATTACTCAGAGTTTAAAGACTGTGAACTGAAACATCAATATTGAATGCAATTATATATGATGATTACTTCATCAAGCTCAATCTTGTGCGACTGTTCTTATCACTGTGGGCATGCAACAGCAACAATTCAACAGTATGTGCTTGACTTCATGCTGCTATTGTGACACAAGGTAGAAAACCAGTGATTACCCTATTATTACCCTGTGTGACCAGAATAAATGACAGCCCAGTGAAAAATCTAATTAAGGATGATATTGTGAAAGTACGTAATCTGAGTAATGGCTAAAGCTCTCAGTCCTTCCCTGGTAACCAGTATCCACAATCACTTGCCAACCACACCGTGCCACTGTCTCTGTGAGACACTCTCCTAAGTTACCCCTTTCACCAACATCTTATTTTTTGTCTTTTATAAACATGAAAACCTGTTTTCATTATTTTGTGAAAAAAATTATCATTATTAATAAAAACAGAAGATAATTAACAGAGTATTTATTCTTTTAGTGAATCCTATAGTAAATTTTGAATAAAACAGCATGTTGCTTTGTTATAGCAAATACATTTAAAAGGTTAGTGTTAATCAATAGATACTAGTAGATAATACTTTAGCTTCTTAATTTTTTTAACTTTTTTTTTTTGAGATTGCGACTATACCTTCCCTTTCTTCCCTCCCAAATCTATGATATTCCCCTCTTTGCTCTCTTTGAAATTCATGGCCTATTTTTCATTATTTGTTATTGCTTACATATATGTATATGCATATACATTCCTATTTAGGAATATAACTTGCTCAGTTTGTATAATGTCCGTGTGTATGTTTTCAGGGCCAATAATTAGGTATTGGGTATCCAATTGTGTTCCTTCCTGGAGAAGAATGTTTCTTCCACTTTCAGAATTCTTTGTGTGTGGTTGAGACCTCTTGAGCTTTTCCCAATCCACTTTAACATGTCCCCTGGCATTGTCCTTGTTCAGTTCATGTTTGGGAGGTCATGTTGGTGAGACTTTAAGGGTGTAAATTCGGACATCACTAGAAGACACAACCTCACAGAAAAAGCCCTGATCTGGCTCTTACAACCTTTCCTCCTCCATTTCTTAAATGTTTCCTGAGCCTTAGGTACAGAAGTGCTATCTGTTGAGAAAGGGTTCCACAACTCTGCATTTTGATTGGTTGTAGTTTTCTACAGTGGTATCCATCTGTGGCAAAGAAGAGTTCCTTTGATGAGGGGTGAAAAATACACTTCTCTGTGAATATAGGGGAAATATTTAGATTATTGTTGGGGATTATACTGGTTTTTAAAAAGTATTGGTTGTAAGTTCTCCATATATATATATATATATATATATATATATATATATATATATATATATCACTTCATGAGTCTTGGGTTATTGGCTATTACCAGACATGGTTTCCCTCTTGTTGAGAGTATCTTAAGTCTAAAAGAGAGCTGTTGGTTACCACCAAGGTATGCATGACACCAACTACAAATTTAGGATTATTTTGCCTTGCTGGCTATTGATGTGACTCAAAGACATCATAGTTAGGCAAGACTGTTGGATGCCTCCCTCCTTTGGAAGTTTGCATGTGCCTTCTGGTGCCATGAGAGTAAGTTCTCAGTGAGGAGGCATTCAGGAGAGCTTGAGTTCAGGGGGGGCACTGTTTCTGAAGTGCGTGCTTTCTTCCAAAAGAAGGACATGCTTTCCACTTCTGGGAGTTGAGTAAGGACAATAGCAATAGTTTGTATGTTTTGGGGGTCTCCTGTACATACCTGGCCAACAACTCAAAAGAGGGCTACTCATGTCTAGAATTTTTTTTAGTTGGCATTTGGCTCTTAAGGCAGCAATTGTATATTTATTATAAACTTAAATACTATATATTATAAATATAATGCATTTGTTTATATATATTACATATATAATTATGTGGATTATAGACTTTTTATTTTAGGTAAGTAGTTAATAGAATAATTCTTTAAGACTTCTTCAAATAAGCATATTGTTATTTTACCCTCCTTCTATATTTACAAACCTCCCTCTCCCTAAAGAGCCTCTTTTTTCCCCATCTCCCTGATGGGAGATGAGATTCTATAAATATGTTTCTCATACTGGTTAATGAATAAAGTACCATTGGCCAATAGGAAAGCAAGATAGGTGGGACTAGGAGACAAGAAGGATTGGAGGAAGGAGTAAGGAGGAGTCTAGGTGGAGAGTCTGGAGAAGGCAAAACCGCCAGCTGCCTCTCCCTGGTAAGACCATGTGGAAATACATAGACATGGGTTAATAATTAAGACAGAGCTAGCTGATAAGAAACTAGAACATGGCCAACAGCATTATATCAAATACAGAGTCTCGGTGTGTTAATTGGGGCAGGCATGTCAGCAGGACCAGACCAGCGGTAGGAGGAAAAACCTTACTCCTGACATCTCCCTGTTCCCATCTCTATTGCTCCCCAATACCCCTAATTTGGCACTGGTCACATTTTACTTTCATGGCTTCTGCAGTTACTCTGGGCTATGTACTCACACCTGAAGATTTGGAGCTACACAGCTATGATGAGAGTTGTTTGCTTTTCTGTGTCTGGGTTGCCTCAGTCAACATGATCTTTTTAGTTCTATCCATTTACCTGAAAAGTTCACAGTTTCACACTTTTCTTTATAGCTGAATAGTATTCCACAGTATATATGTACCACATTTCCATTATCCATTCATGGGCTGAAGCATATTTAGTCTATTTCAATTGCCTACCTATTGTGAGAAGAACAGCCATGAGAAAGTACTTGCAGAATAGACTGTTTAGTCCTTTGGGCATACACCAAGGAGTGGTACAGCTGGGTCATATAAGAGACTTACTTTTAGCTTTTTGAAAATTCCTTACAATGATTTCCTTAGTGGCTGGACCAGTTTACATCCCCACCAACAATGAATGAAGTTTTAGAAGGTCTTTCTTTCCTTCTTTCCCTCCTTCCTTCTTTCCTTCCTTCCTTCTTACCTTCTTTTCTATTGATTTATTTATTTTCTTATTTTACATATCAATCCCAGTCCCTCCCTATCTCTCCCTTCCTCCCTTGCCCCATGACCACCCTCACATTCCACCCCCCCATTCCACAGGGAGGGTGACTTAACCACTTTATTCTTTATTCTCTTGAGAATAAAGTCTATTTAGGTCCCAGACCATTTTTCAGATGAGTCATTTGGTTTTTCACTCTGTATTTTTGAGTTCTTTATATGCTCTGGATATTAATTCTCTGTCAGATGCATAGCTGATAAAGATTCCCTTCCACACCATGGGCTTCCTCTTTACTGGTGTGGAGCTTCTTTCTGTGAAGAGGTGTAAGGTGTTTTGAACTCACATAGCATTTCTTAAACTTGATTATGTGAACCATGCAATTAACTTTATTTCAGCAGGTGCTTCTGTCTGCCTTTATGCATGGACTATTAAGTTGAATTCTCATTTACAGTTGTGATTCTAAGATAGATTTGCAGAGGAATTACAAAGGCATAATTTTAATTTTTCAACTCATTATGTGACTAACATTGTCTATCTCATATGAAGTATTATAATGGTGTCTCATCAAAGGGAAGCCAACATTTCTACCAAATAATTCAGTATTAAATTGTGAAGAATGATGAGTGCCTTATTAAAAATAAATGATATTAAGTTTCTTAATTACTTTTAATTTATATTAATTGATACATAAAATGCACATACTAGGTACTTATTGACATTTAATAATATTACTGGATTTGTCTAGCCATTTAATTAGTTATAGTGGTTTATTTTTCTTAATTCAATTTAATTGATTGTTTTGAGACTGTGTGCTTTAATATTTTTAGGCTAGTCTGTTCAATTGAATGTTATAGGGGAATATATGTTTCATATGCAAAATATATAGCACAATATTGAGGCAATATTCACTTTTATTAAACATTTTAAATATGTTAAACTAAATTTGACCCAAAGCTGTAAATATATATATCCTGAATCCTTACATAATAACCTGGAAACTAAATTATTACAATAGTCAACTGACGTCCTAATTTAGGCATATATTTTGAAAAAAAATCTGGCAATTAGTTAACCATGCTGTGATCTTCTTGTAAGCATGGGGCATGCACATAACCTGCAACTCAGGGGCATAATATTTATGGAGAAGATTGGTCTGCTACCTGAACTCTTGAAACATCTCAGAGCCCTCCCTCATTATCCTTATGAACATGATTCAGGAATAAGATAATCACCTATGCTCTCATAGGGAGGACCCATGGAATGGGTCTTAGAAGTTGATAAACCCTTTCATGAACAGATTTTAGAAAAAAGATGGTTCAAATGGGCAAAGCATAAACAGAAAATACATGACTGTTCAGGGGTGTAGTGGAGTATAGTGGATGCCAACACAAGAGTCCCCTGGCCTCAAAGAGCATCTCATGCTCTCTACAAAACCTCTCCTTATACTTTGCAACCCTCTCTTATCCTCTGACATTCATTAATGGAAAATTTTAGCTTTTAATTACATGTAAGAGTATCAAATGTCAGAGGATTTAAGAATTGTCCAGCGAAAATGTGCGTTTGGAAGTTCCCTGTTCAATACTGTCTGGGCATCGTAATGGGTGAAGTAAATGTTTGCCCAGTAGGGCAGCAATGAACCTCTATGTGTGGATCTCCACAGTCCCAACTGAGCTATGCACTTCTGTCTATAACTAGCTACCAAGTTACATTGCTGGGTGCTGTAACTCAATACCGAGTTGTGCTTTGTTTTAGAGAAGCTTCTCAGTTTTCAGGAGGTCCATATATTCATATTGCTTTCAGTATCTGTGCTACTGCTGTTATATTCAGGAAGTGGTCTCCTGTGTCAATGCATTCAAGGCTATTTCCACTTTCTCTTCTATGAGGTTCAGTGTGGTTGGTTTTATATTGAGGTCTTTGATCCATTTGGGTATACATCCAAAGGATACACACTCACAGCACAAGGACATTTGCTCAACTATGTTGATAGTAGCATTATGTGTAATATCCAGAACCTAGAACCAACCTCAACAAAAGAATGGATAAGGAAAATGTGGTACATTTCTACAATGGAGTACTACTCAGTGGTAAAAAAAATAATGACATCTTGAAATTTGCAGGCAGGTAGACAGAACTAGAAAAAGTCATCCTGAGAAAGGTAACCCAGACCCAGAAAAACAAATATAATACATATTCACTCCTAAGTGGATGTTTGACATAAAGCAAAGGAAAACCAGCCTACAGGCCACAACCCTAAAGAACCTAGGTAACAAAGACGACTCTAAGAGAGACATACATGGATCTGCCTAGGAAAGGGAAAAGACAAAATCTTCTGAATAAATTGGGCACATGGGGTGCAGAGAAGAATGGCGGAAATGGAGAGGGAGGAGAGAAAAAGAGTGGGGGAAATGTATAGCTCAATTAAAAAATTAAAAAAAAAAAACTGAAATAAAAAAGAGTGCTTTGTGTACAAGCATTGAGACCAGGGTTCAAATCCCAGGAATGCAGAACAAGCTAAGTGTAGTACCACACATTGCCTGCAGCCCCAGAACTAGGGAAATGGTGACAGGGACTTGCTGAGTGTTGGCCTAACAAAGAAAAATTGAGTGATCAGGTTCAGCAAAGCGAGGAGGAGACCGCTTTCTGTCCTCAACACATAGACACATTTACCCTACACATATTGTGTACAGCATACACACACAAATATGCTCTAAAATATAAAAAAGCCCAATTAATTGCTTCCATTTTGAACTAGTGTTCAAAATTGCCTACAACTAGTCTAAAATTTTTCAGTAGTAGATTAAGTTTAAAGGGTTTGAGTTCTTTGGGATATTAAGAAGATACAGAATCATAACCATGAGTGAGAGAAAAAAAAAGGCCCAAAGAGATATATCTTGAAGGCTCAGACAATATGGTAGAAGAAAGGGCAGAAACAATGAAAAAAAAAAAAAACAGAGGTTGTAAAGAATTGTCATGGAATTCTGTTTTACTTATGAATTCATAGCATTTTGGGAGTAGAGAAAAGCTCTCATTAAAAACTGATATGATGATATTTTGATTTTAAACTTCCTAGGTTCTATAACTCTGAGGCAAACATTTCTATTATCTGTAAGTTCTGTAATGTGGACATTTATCTGTAGCTCCTGAGTAGGTTAGTTATTTTTTAGGGCTGAAAGCATAGTTTAGATTTAAAACATCTGCCTAGCACATGTGAGGACTTGAGTTTAATTTCCAGTACTAAACATATATACATGTGAATAAAGTTTTAAGGATCCTGGTATAAATGTAATGTCTTAAAGTGCCCTGACCATTAGATTTTAGGGCTAGCCAACTGTCTACACATAAGAAAATGTTAAAAAAAATACTACAATGCTCTAGCAAAGATTTTTGGCATCTGGTACTGATGGACATTGAAGATTAGTAAAGAGAGAAAGTAAGTTCTCATACAATTCAACAAACTTAAGAATCATATTGAAAATGGACAACCCAGAGAATTGCTAATACATAGTATGAATTTGGTTTCCAAACTTATTCCCAGTAAGGGAGAAATTATGAGGTAGTAGGATAATATGATTTCAGGTAATTCTGCTCAGCCACTTTTAGCTCTAGTAGGCATAAACACTCTTAATTTTCTTGAATGCACTCAACCAGTAGTCCTGGTTTCATATACATGATTGTAATTCAATTGATTTACAATCATTTTTTGTATTCTCTCCAAATACATTTCTAAATGTGCTTTGTGTAGGCTCAAAGCAATTCCTGATTCTCAACCTTAAATATGAGGCTGTGGAATTGCAAAGAAGATTAACAAGAGAAAACCCCATAGGAACCAGGATCTCAGCCTCTTAAGCAGGATTACTTCTTCTGAAGCAGCCAGATAGTCTCTGAAAAGATACCTTTTTTCTTCTTTTAAGCTGTAGCTTAACAATCTGTATACTCCATTAGGCTTCAATTAAGCTAGTATTAGAATATATTAATTCACAAGAATATTTTAATCACTGTAAGTCTAGCTCTGGGCTAGGTTTTATAAAAAATACTTATTTGAGATGGGAAAAGAGGAATTACAAATACAAAAGAAGAGCTCACGGTGCATGTGGAATGTGTTCTTCATGAATTAGAGCTCCAGGCAAGGGGTGCTGGAGGGTTCAAAAGTAAAGAATTATATTGAGGATTAGAGGATCGAGTGGGAGATGAGTCCTCATGTGCTGGTTAGGTTTCCTGCTGTGAGAGTAATTTTTAGGGGTTTTAGATTTTCAGAATAATAGAGTAGAAGTTAAGGGGTTCCCACATATCCTCACCCCTTATACATATACATAGCATCCTCCACAGTCAACATCCCTGATCGGGTGGAGATTTGTCATCATCAATGAATTGACATTGGCTCATTGTTAGTCAACCTCTATCATTTGTATTTATATCTGTAGTTGCTGATGTGCTCTGTGGATCTGAAGAATGTATGACAAGAGTCTACCACTAAGGTGTCACACAGGAAAACATCACTGCACTGAAAACCATCTGTGCTCCACTTGTTCCTTGCTGTCTACCCTTCAGTCCCAACTGTCACTGAACTGGAAAACTCCAGTTTGCCTCTTCTAGAATTCATGCATTCTAATTGAGGCCTTTTCCTACCAGCCTTTTCACTCAGTAACATGGGCTTATATGTCTCCAATGTCGTCTCATGACCCGGTCTCTTCTATATTTAGTGCTGAATACAATCCCATTGATAGAATGTAACAGGATTTACCCATGATCCTATGGGTGGCTATCTCAATTAGACTTCATATTTAACAACTATTGAGTATAACTGTTGTGGGAAAGTGATGGCTGATTCTGTGCACACTGGGGAGTGTTTATATGGCCTAAGGAAGTAAAGTACAGAGAAGTTTAGTGTCTTCAGTAACTCAAAACTCATAATCATTGTGTGTGTGTGTGATGAAAACCAGTGGCTATGTAACAACTCAATGAAAGGATGTGAATATCTGGATGATTTGAAATATCACCAAGTGGTTCTATTTAAAATGCAAATGTGGTGCTTATTTGGATTAACGATGAGTTCCATGGTAAGAGATAGCAAGAGAAAAGATTGAAGAGGCCAAGTTTGTGCCATTCAGCTCTGCCTTAGTATTGAGCCTCCCCAAATATAAATCTTGTTGTTATTAAGAACTTTCTCTTTTTTCAGCTAATAAATAATAGTTTAATTTTAGCTAGGTATATCTGTTAAAGAGGGCTTGTCTTTCATCCAGAAGGCTATCCCAAACATTCCTTCTGACTGTGTACTGAACAGTTTAGATAGAACTTTCATCAATATAAATTTCTTCACTGTGTCTGTTCCTAGCAATTTAGCATCCATCCTGTAATTATACAGATGGCATCTATTTATACTCAATATAGCTGTGTTTAGACAAGATTATAAAACAGAGGTGACTTATCATTATGCTTTAAATTTTGTTCAGCTGTTCAC
The DNA here is from genome assembly GCF_943737965.1 of Phodopus roborovskii. Classification (NCBI taxonomy): domain Eukaryota; kingdom Metazoa; phylum Chordata; class Mammalia; order Rodentia; family Cricetidae; genus Phodopus; species Phodopus roborovskii. The sequence goes on along the minus strand of NW_026126566.1, from coordinate 1,998,873 downwards.
ATTTCACAATTGTTCTAGTTAGTTTTGGCTGTCAAATAGCCCCAGTCCAAAAACATTTGAGAATAGCATTCGGTTTTTGAAGTCAGACTAGCCTGAGGGTATTTCTGTGAAAGATTGCCTTGATTATTAACTGACTCAGCCTACTGTAGGTGGAATCATTCCCTATGCTGCCTGATGTCTTATTGCTGCAAGAAAAATGAAATTAGAATACGAATACAAATGAATATGAACACAATTAGTGAACCAAAATCAAGGTTGCAATGTTTTGGTCATTAGATAGTAATTATCTAAGGGGGTAAATATACCTTTTCTTGACTCTTTTTTTTTTCATCTTTTTTTTTTTATTTATTGTAATACTGACCACAGTTTCCTGTCCCTCTTCTCCTCCTGCTCCCGTTCCCCCAAATTCCTCTATGCCCCTATCCACTCTTCCTCTGTCTCCACTCAGATGAGGTAAGGTGTCCTTTGGGAATCAACAAAGCATGACACATCAAGCTTAGGCAGGACCAAGCTCCTCTCCCCTGCATCAAGGCTGAACAAGGCATCTCACCATAGGCAATAGGTTCAAAAGAGTCCGCTCATGCATCAGAAATAGGTCCTGGTCCCACTTCTAGGGGTTCCACAAAAGACCAAGCTATATAACTGTAACCCAGATGCAGAGGGCTTCAGATTGGTGACTGCTATATTTGTTATCAGAGAGCTTTCATCCAGTACCTGATAGAAGCAGATGCAGAGATCCACATCCAAAGCACTGCAGGTAGAGAGATTGTGTTAGCAAGAGGTGGGTTAAGATCATGATGGGGAAACCCTCAGAGACAGCTGACCTGAGCTTGTGGGAGCTCACAGACTCTAAACAGACAACTAGGGAGCTGGCATGTGCCCGATCTAGGCCCTCTGCATCTCGGTGACAATTGTGTAGCTTGGTCTTTTCTTGACTCTTAAAATCAACCTTCCTTGTCATTTAAGAGTCAATAAGGATATTTCTTGCTAATAGGCTTCAAATTGCCCAGTAAGTAAAATTAATGCCCCATATAAGAGATAAGTCAAAATTCTTATTATTGATTATATATTTACATGTTTTTAAAAGGATTTTTAGTGCCTAAAAGCTATCTGCAACTACATGATAAGATATGTTAAAACAGATAATGCTTACTTCTCTATAAAGAGCAAAGTAATTATAAAACAAATTAGCTACAAACTATTTCATATTCTTAAATTACTCAGGAATAACACCTGTCCTAAGGGCACTTCACTGATGATAACTAAGTTATCCAAACAATGCATCATTCTTAACAGTATGCTAGTGTTTAATGACTTGGAAGAGACTGGCTATGAAAGACAAACCCATTCAAGGATTTCTCAGAGGCCCCAATGGAAGGTCAAAGGGAATGCTATTACTGTGTCTCTGTCTATGAGAAGACATGGCAAGATCTACTCTGGGCCTGGAATCTAGGTCTTGAATCAGTCAAGGTTGCAGTTTCTGGGGATCTGACTCTTCCCTCTGGGGTGTGGTTATCAGTCATTAGGCAGCTGTGTCTGAAGTATCCTGTGGTCTCTTTGCTAACATAGTATGACTTGGTTCTCTGTGGACCTTGGCCATTTCCCCACTGCAAATAGTATGGAAGACACTGTGCTAAATTAGCTTGGCATAAGTCATCAGCTTATGCAAGAGCCCCTGGTCCCAGTTTTTGCTTTTGTCTTCTTTATTTCTCATCTCTGCTACTTTCCCTTGACAGCTCACCATTCATGACTCTTATTCTTGTCCGTCAACTGGCTTTTGGGAAAATATGGGGCATGTCTTTTGTGGAAAACAAAACAAAACAAAAGAAATTCAAGGCACAGGATAACTCTGTTAGAGATTCTGTCCTTTGTGAGGTTATTCGATGTAGTGTTGCATAACTGCAATAGAAACTGTTGGTTCCGTCTGTATTGTTTGGTCCACTTGCTGTCAACACACATGCTTGCTTATGTTCCAGGAGTTTGTCTGTGTGTGTTTATCTTCTATAATTATATGTATAAATGTTTCATGGCAGTATACATTTTTAAAAGGAAGCTTGTCAATAATGTGTCCATCACGAATGACTTTCCTTTAAGGCATATTTGCCATTCACCAGCCTGTTAAAAATGAAACATGACTGACTTTGCAGTAGTACTGCAAACTAGTACCTTCACTCAGCTAACAGCCACATGAACTAAAAATTTCAGGAGCATATGACTTCCATCACAAGAAGAGTGTCAAAAATTGAAATGCCTTGGTATCATACTATCAATAATGTTTTTACTTCATTCTCTTGAAAGCAAATGATGAAGATACATTAATTATCACCCAAACAGTATATATTAACTTTAACAAAATGACTGCATATTGTTTGTCACATTAAAACTTATTTTAATTCTATACTTAATTCTATATTTATATTTTGATTTTATAAAAATAATTTTAGAAAGGTTTCATATATATATATATATATATATATATATATAGAAACTCAGTTTGAAACACAAAAGTTTCATAAAGGCCTTCTGTCCATGCCCACCTGCTCCTCTGCTACCATGTTCCTCATCATAGTGGTGTCATGTTAAGATCATTGAACATTGGTTATTGAAACACTGTCACTTAAAGAGCAGAGTTTACATTAGGCTCACCCTTGGGGGTATGTATCCTGTCAGTCTTGGCTTATGTTTAATGACAAGTCTTCAGCGCTGTGGTGTCATACATGATAGCATGGGTGCACTAAAAGTCATCTGTACTCTGCCTCCATTATCCCTCTTTCACTAGCTTCTGTCAATCATGAATCTCTGCCTGTAGTTCCCTTTTCCAGTATGCCGTGTAGTCAGAACTATGTAGTAATTTGTAGCCTTTTGACATTAGGTCTCTATTAGTAGAAGTGTTCCTCTACATCATTTGGTACCTCTACAGCTCATTTTTAATGTTCATTAATAGTTTCTTCATGGGACTTACTTAAAGACAGCATTGAGCTTTATCTAACATACATCTTAAACACACTTTGTTATATTTATAACAAAGTTTTTCTTTTTCTCTAGTTATTTATTTATTTATTTTATATAACCAAGTACATTTAAATGAAAACAAACATTTATAGACAATATTTGGGAATTTGGATGTTGTTCTTTCCAAACTACTTCCTGCTGGTAAGGGGCGCTGTCATGGGGGATTCGAAGAAGATTCAGAAATCCTGGCTGTAGTCTGTCAGGCTGCTTTATAACAAAGTTTTTCATTTGGAGAATGTTAATATAAACTGTAGCATACTTTATATTTCACCTTCCATTTGCCATTTTGTCCTTTAGACTTTATGCCTACAGATCTTTCATAAGTGCTTCTAGTTCTCATTTTTGTTATTGAAAAATTATTTAAGACTTTCTACATAAGAAAGTTATTGTCAAGCAAGCAAATTTTATTGTTATATTTTACAGTCCCACTACCATTCAGCTTGTTTGTGTAACAGTGCATTAGCTAAGATATCCAGTGTGATGTTGAACACTGGAGAGAGAGGGTCTGTCCTATCTCTTCCAGGTTCTTGACCATTGCTAAAGGCTTCAGGTTTCCATCTTAATGATAATACTTGTAGATTTGAAGGTTATTTTTTTAACTTTTTTTTTTGAGACAGTTTCTTTGTGTAGCCTTTGCTGTCCTAAAACTAACTCTATGGACCCGGTTGGTCTCAAACTCAGAAATATCCTCCTCCTGCCTCGGCCTCCCAAATGCTGGGATTAAAGAGGTATGCCACCATAGCCTGTTTTTTTTTTTTTTCTTTTTTAATGAGGAAGTTCCCTTCTGGATTCTGGATTTTCTGTGAGTTTTAAAAAAATTCAGTAGTGGAGATTGAATTTTGTCAAAAGCCTTTTCTTACTATTAATTAATTGGGTTTTTTTTTTTATTTTTAGCTAAAAATAAGATGTAGCAATGATTTTGGTATTGAGGTGCCCTTGTAGATTGAGTTAGAAAACATTCACTTTGCTTTGATTCTTTGCAAGAGATTGTAAAAGATTGGTTAATTGTCCTTTTCAAGATTTCCTAGTGTCCACCAAGAAACTGATCAGTGCCTTAATGCTTTCTGATTTTTGAAGACAGTTGCTGATTTATTGTCTTTAAACGATGCAAGTTTGTTAACATTGGCTGTTTTTGGTATCTTTGTCAGAGAATGTGTCCATATCAGTACACCTGTGTGCAAGCAATCTTATGCCATTGCTCAGGTGTTACAAACCACCTTTTAAGCCAGTGTCTCTTACGGGAACTTGGGAATCTCCCTTCAGGCTTTCTGGACACAGAGGCCCCTGGACTACACCCTTTCTTCCACCTCTCCAGCACTTAGATTATAAGTGTACACACAATGTACATATTCTGATACATATTCTGAGGATAAAACTCAAGTCTCCATGCATAAGAGGCAGCCATTTTACTGACTTAGCCATCTCCTGAGCTCTAGATTGGTTCTCCTGAAGTGACCAGAAGACTGAATCTGGCTTACATCATCATGTTTATGATTATATCATGGTTTTGTTGATTTTATGTAGCAGTTTCTTATTCCTGAGATTAATGATTTCTGCCCTAGTTTTATTTTTATTTTTTTAATCTTCTGCTTGTATTGGATCTTAGTGACTCTAATTTTTTTAGTTTCTTGGGACAGGAAACTTTGTCATTGATTTGAGTGCTGTCTTTTTCAGGGAAGGTAAGGCCTTCAATGAGGGATCATCAAAGTCTGTCAAATCATTAACCATGTCTCTAGGCTAAGGGAGTACCACTCCATGAGGAATGGACACTTGGAGTCCGTTCCTGCCCTAGGGATACATCCTGGTTCTATCATCAGAGGTACAATATAATTCTCAGGCCTCCCAACTGAGACCCAAATTCAGGGGGTCTGGGTTGGTCTTATTCTGGTTTCCCAGGAGTCATTCTGGGGTTCATGAGCTCCCCCTTGTTCAGGTCACCTGTTTCTGTGGGTTTCTGCAGTCTGTGTTGACCCCTTTGCTCATCACTTCTCCCTCTCTGCAACTGGATTCCAGGAGTTCAGCTCAGTGTGGGTGTCTGCTTCTGCTTCCATCAGCTACTAGATGAGGGCTCTAGGATGGCATATAAGGTAGTCATCAATCTCATTAGGGAAGGCATTTCAACTAGCCTCTCCACTATTGCTTAGATTGTTAGTTGGGGTCATCATTGCAGATCTGTGGACATTTCCCTAGTGTGAGATTTCTCTTTAAACCTATAATGGCTCCCTCTATTATGGTATATCCTTTCTTGTTCTTTTCTATTCTTGCCCCAACTCAATTGTCCTGCTCCCTCATGATATCCTCTCCCCTCCCCTTCTCCCCTTCTATTTCTCCTAACTTCTTCTCCTGCCCCACCCTGCCTGCTCCTAATTTGCTCAGGAGATCTTTTTCCTTTCCCCTTCTGGGAGGGATAATATATGTCTCTGTTAGGGTCCTCTTTATTTCCTTGGTTGTCTGGCAATACAGAGAAACTCTGTCTCAAAAAACAAACAAACAAACAAACAAACATACATACAAAAAATGTTTGGCTTTCAGAGTTTCCATGGAGAAGTCAGGTTTAATTCTGATAGGTCAGCCTTTATATATTTCTTGGCCCTTTTCCTTTTATGCTCTTAATATTCTTACAGGTTTGAGAGAAATCTGGCACTAGGGATATATCCAGAGACATACAATGATGACCCCAACTAACATCTGAGCAATAGTGATGAGGCTACCCTAAATTTCCTTCCCTGATAATGAGATTAATAACTACCTTATATGTCACCCTAGACCCTTAATCCAGGAGCTGATGGAAACAGAAGCAGACACCCACAGCTAATCCTGGAGACAAACTCCCGGATTCCAGTTGCAGAGAGGGAGAAATGATGTATAAATTGGTCAAGACCAGGCTGAAGAAACCCACAGAGGCAACTGTCCTGAACAAAGGGGATTTTGTGGACCCTAGGCTGATAGCTGGGAAACTAGCACAAGACTGACCCACATCCCCTCAATTTGGGTCTCAGTGAGAAGGCCTGGTCAGTCTATGGGACCTCTGATAGTGGAACCAGGATATATCCCTGATGCACAAAAGGACTTTGGGAGCAAATTCCCCATGGAGGAATACTCTAGTAGCCTTCAAATGACTTGACAGATTTTGATGATCCCTCCTGGGAAGCCTTACCCTCCATGGGGAGTGGATGGGGAATGGGATGGGTCAGGGATAAGAGGATGGGAGGGAGAGGGAACTGGGATGGATATGTAAAATAAGAAGAAAAAAAAATGAAAAAAAAAAAGAGTTTGGCAATGAACCTTCTGCTTGTACTGTATGGAACAATTTGAGGAGTAATTGTACTAACTCTTCTTTGAATTTCAGGTAGAATTCCAAGTTGAAGCCATATGGCCCTGGGCTTGATTTGGTCGGGAGACGTTTGATGACTGCTTCTATTTTATTAGGTGTTATAGGTCTATTTAAATTGCTTATCTGTTATTGATTTAATTTTGGCAAGTGATACCTATCCAGAAAGTTGTCCATTTTCTTTGAATTTTCAAATTCTGTAAAGTACAGATTTTCAAAGTATGACCTGAAGAGTCTCTGAATTTCCTCTGTCTATTGTTATGTCCCCTTTTCATTTATGATTTTGCTAATTTGCATGATCTCTCTCTGCTGTTTGGTTAGTTTGGATAAAAGTTTGGCTATCTTGTTGATTTTCTTGAAGTACCAAGAAAATCATTACATTACATTACACCAAGAAAATGTTACATTGATTCTTTGTATTGTTTTCCTTGTTTCTACTTTATTGATTTCAGTCCTCAATTTGATTATTTCCTGGCATCTACTCCTCCAGGGTGAGTTTGCTTCTTTTTGTTCTAAGGCTTTCAGTTGTGCTGTTAATTCTCTAATGTGATTATCCTCCATTTTCTTCACATGGGCACTTAGTGCACTGAACTTTCCTCTTAGTACTGCTTTCAAAGTGTCCCATAAGTTTGGGTATGTTGTGTCTTCATTCTCGCTGAATTCTAGGAAGTCGCTAATTTCTTTATTTTTTTTCCTTGACCCAGGATGGTGCAATTGTATGTTTTTTAGTTTCCATGAGTTTGTTTGTATCTGTTGAGGTTTGCTATGTTGCTGAGTATGAGGTCAATTTTAGAGAAGGTTCCTAGTGGAACTGAGAAGTTGGAATATTTTGTGTTTGGATGGAATGTTCTATAGATGTCTCTTAAACCCAACTGGGACATAACTTCTGTTAGTTCTTTTGTTTTTTTTGATAATCTTCTGTCTTGTGGTCCTGTCTAGTACCTGTCTAGTAGTGAGGTGTTGAAGTCTCCTACTATAAGTGTATGAGGTTTTATGTGAGAATTGAGTTTTAGAAATGTTTCTTTTACGAATATGGGTGCCTTTGTATTTGGGGCATAGATGTTCAGAATTGAGACTTTGTCCTGATTGATTTTTTTTTCTTGTGATGAATATGAAATGACATTTTTCATCTCTTTGATTGATTTTGGTTTGAAGTCTAATTTGTTAGACATTAGGATAGCTACACCTGCTTGCTTCTTGGGTACATTTGATTGGGAAATATTTTCCTAACTCTTTACTCTGAGGTAGTGTTTGTCTTTGAAGATGAAGTCTGTTTTTGGCATGGGGCAGAAGGATGGGTTCTGTCTTCATATCCATTCTGTTATCTGTGTCTTTTTATATGTGAGTTAAGACCATTAATATTGAGGAAAGTTAAGGACTATTGACTGTTAATTCTTGTTTTGGATTTGTTGCTGGCAGAGGTATTGTGAGTAGATTTGCTCTGCTTTTTCTTTTGGCTGTTGCTAAAGTGGCATTATCTATTGCCTATGTCTTTATGACTGTGGTTAACTTTCTTGGGTTACAATTATCCTTCCAGAACTTTCTGTAGGGCTGAATTTGTGGATATGTATTATGTAAATATGGTTTTGTCATGGAATATTTTGTTTTCTCCATCTATAATGATTGAGAGTTTTGCTGGGTATAGTAGTCTAGGCTGTCATCTGTGGACTCTTAGCATTTGCTATAGTCTTCTCAAGCATGCAATCATTTTTGCTGGTAGAATCTAGTGGTGTTCTCTTGGTTGTTACTAAGCTCATTATATTGCTATTCTGTAAAAATTGTGAAATATTCATCAGTATGATGACTACTTGTGATTTTATGATGCTTTGAATGGGAAGTAAATGCTGAAAGTGATGAAAACAAAAATGTGCTTGCTATTTATTCTTTAAAAACATATACTTTGAACAACAGCTTCTCCTCAAAAAACACAGGCAGCCATGAGTCAAAGTACTTTGCCTTTATTTCCTCATTCTATCTAAAGGGAAGAAATTTACTTTGAAGAAAAAGTACCCTGAATTAATGCAGTCATATATATCAGTCATTAATAAAACTTTTGTTAAGGAAAAGACAATGTAACTATAGACTTTGATTGTCTGTGATCATGTCATAGAAATTATATAATGAAGTTGTTTCCATGTCTGGTACTTTACAGATCTGTGCAGATTAGTACAAAGTATTGGTACTATGCAGCAAGAGGGTAATTGTAAAGCTATAATCCCAGAAATTGAATATAAAAATTAATGTTCAATGTTTCAAATAGTCTTTCATTTAAGAATTTTGGTTGTTGGACTTTAAAGTTTACATGACAAGTCTAGTGTTATGATAACTAATATAATACTTTTTGCTATGCACCTAGCACTCTGCTTTAATAGTAAAGCTAATAAGAATACAATTGTGGTCAGGTGGTAATGGCACACAGCTTTCATCCCAGCACTTGGGAGGCAGGGGCAAGCATATATCTGTGAGTTCGAGGACAGCCTGGCCTATAGGCTGTAGGCCAGCCTAGCCTACAGAGTGAGTTCCAAGAAAGGCTCCAAAGGTACAGAAAAACCCTCTCTCAAAAAAAGAGAGTACAGTTGTAATTGTAATATTTATAATATATTCTCTATTGTGTAATGAGTTGACTATTCTCTAATGAACTATTTCCTATATTATCTATATATATGATTAGTGTTTTATTATAAGGATATAGTAGAGTGTAATTTACCATCTTTGAAATTAATTTACTTATAAAGGTAGTACATGGTTTTTGAACTATTTGTTATTTTCATTGCCCATTTCTAGACTGTCATTTCATCTCCAGACTATAAGACCCTTGATAACAGCTGCTATATTATTTAGAATGAAGTATGAACAGAAACAATTTGGTACCATAGCTGACTCTAGACTCAGCACAGTTCTGGTGTCTAATGGCTGGCATTTCATTCACATTGGTGACCAGAGTGAGGGCAGATTTGAAGGAATTGCTAGTATCAATCTCTGTATATGATTAAAGATAAATAGATTGTATAAGGTTATACTTTTAGATGCTGATAATCTATATTCAATAGAAATCCATCATATCATCCAGGGGTGCTACTATCTTATTTGTTTTCAGTGTGAAGCCTTTGAAGAAGCTTGATTATATAGTCAAGACAATATAAAGGTGTGTTTATGTGTATTCACTGATTGCATTAAAACTGTCAGGCCTTTTATCTGGAACTTTTACAATTCTTTCACTTTCTTTACTCATAGTTTTATCCTATATTCTTCAAGGCTATGGGTGACTCCTGCTCATCTGATAAGCTAGGGATAATAGTAGGATACTGGATTACCATTCAAGGTAGCATAATGATACTGTTGAGATTTTGTGATGTTCAAATTAGTACCTCTAACAATGGGGGTGAGAAAGAAACAATGGAGACACAAAGCATCTCCTGATGATACAGCTTGAGTACAGAATGAGGAAGAAACTTGCTAGAGATCTGTCAATCATGAGGAAGTTACTCTCTAGATTCCTTCATTCATCTCAGGGTTATATACAGAGACTGAGGAAGGGAATTTTAAATTTCTATATGGATGACCTAACAAATGACAGGAAGAATATGAGAGAGGGTGATTTCCCTGGAGAGTTTGTGATCTGGACCACCAGGTTATTCTTCAGTGTCAGGTTACTGAGGGAGAAGACCAGGAGATGAGGAAATAAGGAAGATAGGAAAGTTTGAGGCCTAAGATCTTGTACAAGCTGATCAGCTGGGCAGTGGTGGCCCACACCTTTAATCCCAGCACTCAGGATGCAGAGGCAGGTGAATCTCTGAGTTCCAGGCCAGCCTGGTCTACACAGAAAATTCCAGGACAGTCAGAGCTACACAGAGAAATCCTCTCTTGGAAAACAACAACAACAACAACAAATAAAATACAGCAACTTATATACAACTTACATGGGAAAAATTGGCTGAAGTCAGCAGGAAACTAATCAAACAATCTTTCATAAGAGGGATGTAGGGCCTAGCATGCAGACCTTCAGACTGATAATTTAGTTTCTTCAGGGGAAAGAGCCACGTTCCCAGGAATTGAAACCTCCTTCAGATCCCTAGCCCAAGTCCCAGCTTAGATCATGCCAAGTCTACCTCTGGGCAAAGACAGAGTGAGATTCCCTCTGTCCTTTCATCAGGTCCTCTGAGAAAGCCTTGAATTAGCCTGACATTCAAACTTTTCTCTCACTGTGTTGAGAGAATTCCACAGATGATCATGAAGGAGACAGTTTCAGAAGTTTTACAGATTCGAGAATCATCAACTTCCACAAGATACTAGCTATATGCACGATTACTCTTATCGTTTGAGGGAAGTCTGTGAAATACTCTGTTTTGCTTGGTTTTCAAACTGACAATTTTCCTAAATTGCTAACTCTTAAGTTATGGCAACTGTTAATGTGGAAGTATCCCTAATTTTGTCTTATTTGGTTGATTGCATAGAACGTTATTACTGTGTGCATTTTTAATGCTGAATAACCCTCAGAACTTCCACAGTGTATTGCAGTGTACATGGTATAACACAACACACTGTCTGCTATAAAGAAGATTCATTATTTTAGATATGACATTTGACACCTCTGGGATTCTGATTAGAAAATTCATGATATTTGGGGTCCATTTTTTTCTAGAAGTATTACTTTCTAGAAGTATTAACTGGAAAAATCAGTCATTGGATAGAGAAACTTGGGATATCACTCAATATTTGAATGCAACTTTCTCCTCTATGTATGCCTAGAATCATAAAGTGTTATATTGAAGTACTATTTACATATTCACAAAATCACCTATTCTGAAAATAGCATTGTGCCTTCCCACTGAGGGAAAAGATTTGTTATTCCTCTCATACATTAGATGAAGCAAAAAAGAAATAGAAGAAACCTGAAGCCCTCACCTGCAGTAAGCAATTTGCAGAAGTGCTGTCTGGAATCTGGCTCCCGCTGTGATACAAATGTCCAATTTCTCAGACAGAGGATTTACACATGAGGGACGATAATGTTTGTGAAGGAAATTAACATATCCATAGATGGAACAAATGCAGAGTACCTCAAATTAACTACAGAGCAATTACAATGACATTGTGCACTGTACAATAGTCCATTAAGCAGTATTAGATAACCACTTTCCTCTGTTTCTGGCTTATTATTGGAGACAAAACTAACTTTAAGCAGCATTTTGCACAGCATTGAGAACATCAGGTCTGCCTGGGGTTCTGAAATTAATTTAGAAGAACAAACATTCCCGTATGCACCGATCTATATAGACACTAACACAAGCACACACACACACATGCATACACATATTTACACTTTTACAGATGCATTCACATATATTGTGTACATATATATCCACATGCATACCTACAATTCAAATATACATACAAATGTACACACATACATACATGATTGAATCACATATAAGCACATGCACAAATTATACATATATATATATATTCACACATGCATAAATGAAAATGTGCATGTACACATATACACACATTCATATACATGCATATAGATGCACATTTTCACACACATTCACACATACATACATTAATACAGTATTTCAATGTTCAACATGCATCTTTATTGTAATGTTTTTTCATTTATGAAATACAGCACACTAATTTTATAACACATAATTATGAATTTTAGCAATCATTAAAAGGCTATTATATTTAGATGCTGAATTTATTAATGTACATTTAAAATGTACCAACATATACTTTGGTATATGATTATATCATATTTCCAGGGTTTTTTGCTTTGCTTTTACTTTTGAAAATTAAAAAAAGTTGAAATTTTTATATAATTATACTGTTTCCCCATTCTCTTTTCTTCCGTCAATCCTTTCCCATGTGCTCCTTCTAATTTCATTCAAATTCATGGACTTTTTTCTTTAATCACTGCTACACACACACACACACACACACACACACACACACACACACACAATACTAGATATGTGACTATAACTTACTCAGTCTATATAATGTAACTTGTAAGTGTTTGTTTTCAGGGATGGTCATTTGATATTAAATAATCAATTGGTGTGGTATTCTCTGGAAACTTCTCTTTGCAACAGGTGGAGACTATTGTAGAAAACCACAATGGATAAAAACATAAAGTTGTGGAGCCCAGATCCAATGATGCATCTACAACATAACTCTGGAGCCCACTCCCAAATAATACATTTGCAACACAACATAACTTCTGCATCTAAGTCTCAGGCTCTTTTCAGAAAGATTCTAAGAGTCAAAGAAATATGAATTCTGCTATGGCATGGCGTTTCCTAGAAATGTGGAATGGTAAATCTATGAAGTCTCACCAACATGGCTGCCCAAACATGATTTGAACAAGGATGACATCAATAGGTCTGCTGGTATGGAAGGAGGAGAGCATCTAAAGCTTCAGCCTCCAACAATAAGCTACAGGCACTAAGAAGTGCTGAGAGTAGGAGAGATAGTCTTCTCTTGTTTGCTTTTTATTGAGACAGTGCTTCACTTACCTGATTCTATAACCCAGGCATGCCTAGGACTCACTATGTCACCTATGTTGGTCTCAAACGTGTAGAGATTCTTCTGTTGCAATATCGTGAGTGATACAATTATAAATATGTGTCATCATTCAAGGGTTCATGTTGTGTAATTTTCTTTAAAAATCTAGAGAAGATTTTTTTTTTCAAATAAGAGGATCTTGTACTATAAATTTTTCATTATCACTCTACCTATAGATCTTCTTGGGAAATATTTAATTACATTTGAAAATATTGTAAGGAAACAGTATCATTGAAAAAATATGAGAAAAAGATACTTAAGCTTAAACTAACCATATGCTTTCATGTATTCTATTCCTATGTCTAGAATACAATTAGAGTTTTAAGACAACTATTGTTAATCTAATTAACACCCCTTTATCCATTGCCTTGGGATATATTTTGAGTCTCATGGATATGATATTATTTAGGGCCTTGGAAAACATTAACTCTAATGGGCAATTATGGGGAAATTGTTTTATGTTCTGAGACAGTTATGGAGTGGAAGAACAAAAGGCATATCTTTCCACCCTCACTTAATTGATTATGCTACTTAAATCTGCACTGAGATTTCAGGGAAGAGATTACATGGTTAAGGAAACGTGTACAAAATGTTGAAAATTTAAGAGAAGAGAATAAACATGGCTGTTTTGAAGAATTTTAAGTTATTTGCTGGGATACGAAATGTGCACAGAGGTTAGAAGGAATCTCATTGCACAACACAGTGACTAACAGTATCATAAAGATACTGAAGTAGATCTCAATGTTTGATTATGCAGCGTATATGTACATGTACATGTATATGTATATGCATATGCATATGCATATGCATATGTATATGTGTGAACACATATTACATAAATAGGCATACTATCCACATATACACAGATACACACATATATATATATATGCATAAACTCTGTATATATATGCATAAACTCATGTATTTTGAACACATGCATCCACACACTGATAAATAAGGGTCTTACAAATTTATTTATGCATGGCCAGCATATAACTCAGAGCTTGGTATGTAGTAGTAGTTAAAATTATTTATTTAAGGGAAGATAATAATAGCAAGAAGAAAAATAATAACCATCATAGAGATAACTACAAAAGTAAAATAATATTGGCAATTTCAGTGTCATCTTACACAGCATAGATCTTTTTGAAGTTGAAATCAAACTAAGATAAAAATACTAGTACACCATGATGGAGAAATATACAGACACAGCTGAACCGAGCTTGTGGAAACTCATGAATTCTGTACCAACAGCTGTGGAGCCTCCATGGGACCAAACTAGGCCATCTGTATGTGAAAGAGAGTTGAAGCTTGGGGTATCTGAAGGTCCCCTGGTGGTAGGACCAGGGTCTATCCCTGGTGTATGAGCTAGCTTGTTTGAGCCCATTCCCTATGGTGGGATGCCATGTTCAGCCTTAACACAGGGGAGGGTCTTAGTTCTGCCTCAACATAATATGCCAGACTTTGTTGACTTCCCATGGGAGCCCTTACCTGTTATGAAGAGTGGATGGGGGTGGACTAGAGGGGAGGTAAGTATGGACAGGAGGAGGGAGCTCGAGGGAGAATTTTGGTTGGAATTTAAAATGAAATTTAAAAACAAAACAAAACAAAAATCCCTAAATGAGTACTAGATCATGCTAACCCTTCATTTATGTGTTTCCATATCCTTTGCCTTCTACATGATCTGAATTGTCTTTATATTTTTAATAACTTATCAGGTTTGTTCTTTGGCTTCAAAATTTTCTATCTCTGCCATAGAAAGTGGACCTCTGACAATGACAGTCCTCATGAGATGTAAGGATAAGAAGCAGACATGTTCCTTCTTCCCTGGGTGCCCCTAGGACAATCTATAAAAGAAATTCCATAGTTTATGTTCTAAACCTTTCTTTAGCACTGAGAGATGCACACCTCAAAGAGCTTGTGTTTTCTAGTACTATTGTCAGAAATTACAGGATGTTATGAAACTTCACTTTTGAATTTCCTAAGAATTGTCCATTAATCTCAAAATGCACATGATAGCAACTAACTTTTGTATGATATTGTGTAGCCAGGATTTAAATACAATTGTTAAAAACATATCTTCATATTTTCACTTGACAATGTTCTTTTCAGGCCACTGTTACTCATTTTTTTTAAAAAATTAATGGATCAAGTAGCAAAATTAAACAAAATTAATCACTGAATAAATGAATATAAATGATACATTTCTCAAAGTTTCATGGTTACATGTTTTCCAGGAGTTTTTTTTTTGTTTTGTTTTGTTTTTTTTGTTTTTTTTTTTTTTTTTTGGTAACTTCATGGCTTTCAATAATAATAGTACAGAACCATGTATCAGTAGTCTCACTTTTTGGCAATCTTACTTTAACTACAAAATGGTGTTCAAAACCCTTCCCAGCTTTAAATTTTGGATCCAACTTTGTTCAGTAACCAGTGGATTCCTTTTTCTCTTCAATTTGATCCTTGGCCATCTGTTGGTGCATTAAGAGGAACACAGGTGTAGGGATTCCCTTGCCCAAATGACCCCATCCTAAACTTGAAAATAGTCACACCAAGAGCAAACCCTGCCTATCACGCATTTTCATGCTCTTTTCAAATACACAGAACATAGTCAGTCCATGGATTGCATCCTAGAAAGGAGAATTTGAGATGAACAAGAAGACTTTAAAAAGTGAACAAGTATTAACAGGCATGCCAAGAGGCATGAAAGGAAAAAAAAGCACGTTGTGTTTCAGGCTGTGGCCCTCAGGTTACAATCACAGTGGGACATTGATTATTGTTTTCTAACACGTTTCTATAGCCAAATGACATGAATATATTCAACACATGCAGCCTGAGAATAGCCAGTTTGACTTCAGAGGATTAGATTACTGGCTACGATTCTCTGGTATTGTACTAGGCCTTTCTGTATTTTTTGCAAATGATAACTGTAACGGAAATAAATAAATGACCCAGAGACTAATATTTGGGTTCAAGCTTCCAGATGAATAGCAGAAAAGCAAAGCAGCTGCCATTAGCTTCTTACCCCTACCACAGGCTGGACGGGCTGGCTCTGTCTCTATGAGCTCTCTTCCAGCCTCAGACTGTAAACTGTCCACAGCATGACTGGAGAATGAATGCCTCTTCTGTCCTATATATTTCTCTAATGTTGGTATTAAAGATGTGAGCTAGAATTCTCTTTTAGACTGATTCGGTGTTGTGTAAATCTGGGTGGTCTTGGACCCACAGAGGCCAATCTATCTCTTAATCCTGAGTCTTAAGTGTATCACCACCTCCTAGCTTCTGGCTCCTGGGATTAAAGATGTGTACCTATTTTCTATGGCTTGTGGCTGACTTTGCTTTCTGAATCCCCAGTCAAGCTTTAATAAAACATAAATAATATATCACTAAGGATAACTCATTATTCCTTTCTTAATTCTAATTATTGGTGGATATAAAAATTCATATCACCAGAGATGTGAATTTTTCAGAAAAATTCCTTTTTCCAAATTTTCATGAGTCATATCATAGTATTATGGAGATTCTGAGACCAGAACCCTAGTTCAAGGAGCACTGCATTGCAGACAAAGACGAGGAAACTAAGGTAGGTAAGTGCACATGCCTAGACAAAATTAATCATTTAGCCAAACCTTTGTTTTCTGAATTTCAAAAAGTTAAAAAACATTTCTTCTATTGTACATATTCCAATTTTGGTCACATACAAATATTAGTTCTGTTTATGTGAAGCAGTTTCACTAAAACATTGCTCTTCAAGAATCTATAAGCATAAATATTAAAACAGAACAAAATTCTTTTAACAGAGACCTCAATTAAATTTCAATATTAAGCAGGCTACCGCAGGAGTCCATTAAAGATTTAGTTACTTTCTGTGGTGAACATTAAGAAGCTATTACTCAAATTCTATTTAAAGTGTTAAAAGGAATTAAAATGTATAAGAAAGGCCATTATACATTACAGGCTGATTTTCTAATGAAAGCTTAGCAGCTGATAGATTGTTTAAACATCTCTGAGGTTTCAGTTTCATACTCAATAATTCAGAGTGGGGTTATGTTGATTCATAATTTGTACCCATCCTCTTTCAACAGAATGATGTGTGATGGGGAATCAGCCTCATTTGCCATTCTATATCTAAGCTGTATTCTCTGAGTAAAACTCATCAGTCATCAGTGAGAAAGTGGCACCACCCCCCATCCCTGCTAAAAAGCTATGGCTGTGAGCTAGGGCTCTGCACTTAGAATTTTATTTTATTTTTTTTTTTTAAAGAAAACTTGCTGTGCTGAGTTTCTTATCTCTGCCTTCATCATCCCATGTATTATGTTTGTTCAATGGAAGGGCAGCACCCTTACTCTTTTGACATTTTAAAATGAAAACATTATCAGGGACAGGCTAAGAGAAGATCAGAACAATGGAAAATTCCTGTAAGTATAAGGTAACTACAAAAACACTGTGTTGAATAAATTGGAATATTCTGTGTAGGATGAATATATTCCTTGACTCATTTCTGTGTTTCTTATTATTAGTTTGTCTCACATATCCATTTACTGGAAGGACCAGAATTTCTCTATTTACTACAGGAATCCAAAAAAAATGACCTTATAGACATTAATTCATAGAAAACAGACTTTAAATATACTGTCTTTGATAACAGAAATCTCTTTGAGTAGCCTTTCCAACCAACAGCAGATAACACACACACACACACACACACACACACACACACACACACACACACACACACTAAACATAGGACAACTTAGTGCCCAGCAATACTCCAAAGCTTTCTATGGGACTCCTAACAGTGGAGCAGGTGTGTCTATTGGCTCTTTAGCCTGCTCTTGGGACTGTTTTCCTCCTATTAGGTTGTCTTGTCCTGGCTAGATGTAAAGTATTTTTCTTTGACATTTTATCTATTTTTTTGTTCTGTTTGGCTATCAGGTCTCAGAGGCCTGTTCTTCTGGAGAGGAAACAGAGTAGGAGCAGATCTGGAGGATAAGGGAGGTGGCAGGTGGAGCTGGAAGGAGGTAAGGGTAGGGAACCTGTGATGAGGACGTATTGTGTGAGAACGGAATCTATTTTCAATAATCAAAACACCTCTTGATTTTTACTTGGGAAAACACTTGTTTAAACTCTCAGCCATATAAAGTGGCTCTCAGGGATTGGGAGCAGATAGGACAGAGTAGAAACTCCCTTGTTGGAATGATGTCCATGATTCTTGAGCCATGGAATATATATAGTGAACATCATGATAAAAGCAAGTAAAAACACACAAAATCACTATAGAGATGAAAATAACAGTGGACTTTTCTAATTTAGTTTCACATTTGAGGAAGGTTCAACGTCTCATGCATCTCCTTAGAAAATTGATTATTTAAAAATAAAAATATTTTCTCTTAATTTAGGTGTATTATTGGGATGTAAATACCATGTAGTTGTATGAACCTAGCCAATTACTGTACAATACTATCATGCATACCTTTTACATAAGTTGGCATGAAGAACTATTGAAATACAAGTGTTCTGTTAACAGATTTGGGGATCCCATGGAACATGAAAATTCATTCAAGACTAGGTTCAAAGATGATAAGCCAGTCACTGAGTCCATTCAACTGTTGTAGAGTGATCTCCCTGCCTTGGCAATGCCTTGTAGTACTGAGAATCAGGGAATACTCTCCAGACTACCATCATCTGAGAAATCAGGAATTAAGCAACAAATAGAAGACAGATAAATTAGTTCTACAAGTAACATTAAGATTAAATTAGAAAGGAAACTTTTCCTGTCAAAAATTTGGGTTCCATCTTGGAGAGAATTCACCAGCTAGAGCCTTAAGTAATATAAGCACTGTTTGGAAAGGTGTGAGAATCCCTTGATATAAATTATCCAGTATAGGACTAAATTATTATCCATTGCTGGTGTTTAACTATGAGCATGTTAAGGCAAACAATGGTAAAATGGCGTTTACAATTTCTGAGTATAACATTTCTGTAATATAATTTCAAACTGAATATGATAAAAATTAATTCATGAACTCCTTATGTATACTAACCTCTATGTCATTGCTCCTATTCTATATTTTTTTGTTTTGATATTAATATACATGGAATTATTTTTCATGATTCTCACATGTATTCCATAATCAATATGTATTTATAGATTCAGTAAAGTTAAGAGCATCCATGTTACCTGTATGATCCTGTAATATACAAGAAATGCTTACCAAGCAGCATTTCTGTAAAACACTAAGATTAAAGACAGTGCTTTCCTTATTTCCACTTGTAAGACCATCATCAACTTCTCTCACATTAGTAAGGCAGCCTCACTTTGAGGTTCCAGAGGAGAATATTCCCTTTACTCTTCTCCTCTAAAATCTCCAGTATGTGATCTGTGATTTTTAATAATCTGTTGAGTGCAAAAATAAAACTTAAAGTTGGCCAAGAAGCTAAGCCAGAAGCATATACTAAATCACAATCAATTAAAATAACCCATTTTAGTTGATTGTTTGGTTAGAAGACTTATGAGCTAAGTAAGCCAATGTTTTAAAGAATATAAAACTTCCTGATCCCTCATGTTCTCTTCCCCCTCCTCCTTTCCTCTTTTGCCTCCCTCCCCCCATTTCCCAAATGTACTCAGGAGATCTTGTCCCTTTCCCCTTCTCTGGGGGTCCATGATGCCTCTCTTAGGATCCTTCTTGTATATGCCTAAGAGTGGGATTGCCAGGTTCTGTGGTAGACTGATTCCCATTTTCCTGAGGAACCACCATACTGTTCTCCAAAATGCCTGTACAAGTTTGCACTCCCACCAGCCGTGGAGGAGTGGAAATGCTGGATCTTGAGGTAGACTGATTTTCAGTTTCCTGAGAAACTGCTATACTGATTTTCAAAGTGACTGTACAAGTTTGCACTCCCACCAACATGGATGAGTGCTCCCCTTTTTCTACATCCTCTCTAGCATGAGCTGTCATTGGCATTTTTATTTTAGCCATTCTGACAAGTGTAAGGTGGTATCAGGAAGATTTAGTTGGGCAAAGACCAGAGAAGGAAAGCAAGGAAAGAGATTCCTTAGTAAAGGGAGCCGTTATGGCTTAACAAGAAATATGGCACTAGAAAATCTTTAGGGATATACAAGTATGACCTCAACTAAGAATCCAAGCAATAGTGGAAAGGCTACCTTAAATACCCTTTGCCTACAATGAGATTGGTGACTATCTTAAATGTCATCGTAGAGCCTTCATCCACTAGCTGATGGAAGTAGAAGCAGAGATTCACAGCTAACACTGAGCAGAACTCCTGGAATCCAGCTTTAGAGAAGGAGGAGTAATGAGCAAAAGGGTCAAGAGCATGCTGGGCAAACCCACAGAAACAGATGACCTGAGCAAGTGGGAGCTTATGAACCCAAGTCTGACAGTTGGGGAAGCAGCATAAGACCGATCAGGCCCCCTGAACATGGGTGTCAGTTGGGGGGCCTGGACAGTCTATGGGGCCTCTGGCAGTGGATCCAGTATTTATTCTTAGTTTATGGATGGGTTTTGGGAGCCCATTCCCTATGGAGGGATACTCTTTCAGCCTAGATACAAAGGGGAGGACCTAAGCCCTGCCCCAAATTATGTGATAAACTTTGATGATTCCCCATGGGAGGCCTTACCCTCCCTGAGGAGTGGATGGGAGATGGGATAGGGAGATTGTATGGGGAATGGGAGGATGGGAAGGAGAGGGAACTTGGGTTAGTTTATAAAATAAAAATTTTTTAAATTTAATTTAAATAAAAATTGATTTAAAAAGAAACATATTTCAGAATGTGAAAAAGAATATAAACATAGACACTCTGTGTTCATGTTGGGGGTAAGAAAGCTATGCAGTACAAATTCATAACGAAAATTTTATTCACTTCTCAAACTTTCAATTTGATTTTCATGTACCTCGTGGGAAACGTCCTTTATTTGTGCTGGGGGTATACTCAATGCAAAGTGGAGTTTCTTGTGGGATGGTACAAACTTCCACCACCTCAGCAGCACCAATGTCAGAAACTGTGCCTTAACTGATGTATCATCTTAAAGATGTCAGAATTCCCCAGAGATCTCAAATTTACAGCTTTTATGGACATTTGTTGTTGACATAGTCATGGCCCTTTTACCTTCTTTGGTTAGCACCTCTTAGAATAAGTATCTAGTGCAAAATAGTATGACATTATGTCAACTTTTGGTACTCAAAGTGAGACATTTTAAAAATGTAGATGGAGAAATTTTAATCTGAAAATGCATCATCACATTAGAACTCAAAATTTTGGACTTTGAATTTTGGATTTTGGGTAGTCAAATTGTAATTCTATGCCAGAACTAAAAAATAAAAATGTTTTAAAAATATTCTCAAAAAATAATGACTTGTGGCTTTGAGCACTTTTGATAAGGATAACTCAACTTGTACAGCTGTTCAAAGTGATCCAATGCTTACTGAATCAGAATTCTACATATACTGTCATTTGTAAGCCCTGTCCATAAAACTTTGTAATTTCAGAGAATCTCAACAAAGCTTCTTGTCTTCAGGCACTTTTTAATTAATGTTCTAATGTTATCAGATTGAAAACAGTGTTGCAGTGGGAGACCATAGGGAACCACCTGCCTCACATAGAACAAAGAACAGTCTATTGGAGCTCTGGCTGACAGGACAAATGGAGGAGGCTTTGGCTCATGTTTCTCAAAACAAAATAAAACCATTAAAATTTAAGTTTTGATGGTGTTAATTTAGGCAAGATGGTCTGTACAAACCTGCAGGGTTCTGTATGAAGAGTACCACTGCTCTGCAGTTACTGAGGACCATGGGCATTACAAGCTATCTTCATGTCCTATTCCTTGTATCACTTAGCATTATGACACCTTCTGGTCTGGAGATTTTCAGCCTCAGAATGAGAGTTACCAGATCTTTAGGGCAAAGAAACCCAAAAGTGGTAATTGCTCAAAAGCAAAACTACCAAAGCATGGGAACAACTTTCATAGCCTTCATAAGCCTGCCCCTATTAGAATAGCTTAAACTGCCTTTAGGACAGGAACACCTTGTAAATAGCCTAGACTGAATTAGGTGAATGAAAAGCAAAGAAAGACTCCACTAATACCTGAAAATTTCCTCTAAATAGAGGCATTTTTTTTTTATATAGTAGTTATGTGATTCCTTCTAGCCTGGCCCTGCTGATCATCACTCCAAAGAGTGATAATAGGAAACTGCTCGAATATTCAAGAGTATCTGAAACTGCTTTAAATAAACCAATAAAGAAAAGTCATTCTTCAAGAAACTGGTTTGCTGGAACTAACTAAGGCCCCAAGCATAGGTAAGTAACTAGTTTTAATAAAGACAGATAGGTAAAAGAGCATGACAGAAGGAAATATTAGAATCAGAACTGTATGAAAGGTGTTTAGAGTTGTCTGCAGATATTTAAGTCATAAAGGAAAGAGGCCCTTAACAAATATGGATTGATTTATTTATCAATTGATCTTAATAATGTCACAAACAAATATACAAAATAAAATGATTTAGGGATCCCAGCAGCAAAGGGTGTCGTTTCTGTCTTTTTGTTGATGTAAAATGAATCCTGACATTATTACCGATTCAAAATCTTTTTCTCAAAAGAAGAACTTTGCAATTCTCAGGGTGGGAAATGAGGCAAGAGAAACATGGTTTGGACAGGAGACAGACAGAGGATGTGGGGACTTGCAAGAGGAATGTGTTGACTATGAGTGTGTCCATTTGAAGAGAATACAATGATTTAACAAAGAATGCTCATTCCTGTCCTGTTCCTAATTCATTAAGATTCCCATTGCATACCTCTGCATTCTTCTGGTGATGAGTTCTGGCTTCCCCTTAGAGGATCCCAGAGTGTGGAATATGTATGAGAATATTCATCATTCTGTTCTTAATAAAAAAAAATAGCAGATAGAGTTAAATAAATAAATGATAACTGTCGCAGGGTACCATATGGATTTGTAATTTACAAAACTTTATTTTCCAATTATTTGGGAGCATAATGCAGAAAATGATGAAGTTGAGAAGTGATTTGAAAAAAATCTCATTATTGGTGTGAATTCTGCAATTGTTGATACCAGGCTCAGCTTCTTCACTGACTTTTTTTTTTTCTTTTTTAAGAAGAAGAAAAAAAAAAAGAAAGAAAAAAGAAAGAAAAGGTGGGCAAGGCAAGCAGCAAGCAGGCACAAATGATTGATATGAAGCTCTTACTCTTACTTAGTGTGCAGTGGGTCGGGAAGTTATTGAAAGGGCTTATTGACTCTGCTAAACACTGTCATCCTCGTAGTGTCTCTGTATCTCTTTCAACAGTCTGCTAGGTAATCTGAGAATACAGTTCCTAGGTCCCAAGTACAGTGTTTAATGTCATTTCAGTTCTTTTTCTTTGGGCCCAGAACCTGATTCAATTCATTTTTATCAGGCTTCCAATTTAGAGATATCAATTATTTACTCTGCTTTCTCTAATTCATTTATGTTTATTTGCCACACGTTGGAATTTGAGAAAGATTTTGTAGACATTTTTTGCAGCATTCACTGATATTAAGATTGAGGGATTCTCTATATTCTGAGTTTTTTCCTGACCCCTGATTTTACTCACTGAATACTAGTGAAATCAGTCTGAGAAGATTGAGTAGATGAGTGAATTACCTAGGACCTAAATAAGAGAAAGTACTTGCTGTAGAGTTTGTTTTCCTGGCTTTTCCATGTGTGTTAGGTATGTTTCTCATGAATGTGATCACACCCCAACAGAGAAATTCAAGGAAAGGTTTGTTTTGGCTCCCACTGTTTGGGGAGAGTCTATTATGGTGGAAAGAGAGAGATGGTAGCAGAACATCTCACAGCTACAATGGCGGGGGATTGAAGGTTCCTGCTCATGGATATTTTATAGAACCCGAGGAGACCTTAAGGCTGTTGCTCATTGGCTGTTCTCGTCTTTCCTCTTTTATTTAATCTGGGCTCTCAGTTTATAGGGTGTTTGATTCATACTGCAGGTAGTTCTGTTAAATCTTTCTGAACAGACAGGCAGACTGACACACAACACACAGATACACAGATGGAAAGACAGACAGACACATGTGTGCACTCATGTGTACTGAATTGTGTATTCTAGGTGATTTTGAGTTGTCATAACGACAATAAAAAATTGACCTTCATTAAGATGTTAAATGAGATTTAAATTCTTGGCACTCACATGTACTCTCAAAATCATCTGTAACTTCAGTTCCAGGGGATCTGAGGCCTCGTCTCATCTCTGAGGGCTCCTGTACACAAATGACACACATACATATGCTCAGGAACACACATACACATGTATCGGGCTTTCCTGGACTGCTAGCCCTCAAATTATTACAGAGACTTATTATTAAAGCTTGGTCTCAGCTTAGGCTTGTTTCTAATTATCTATTATAACTTAAATTAACCTGTTTCTATTCCTCTATGTGCTATCATGTGGTTCATGGGTTTTACCTCTCTTCCTATGTGTTCTGATTCCACTGTGCCCATCTTGTAACTCTGCCTTTTTTCTTCCTGGAAGAAGTTCCCCCCTTCATTAACTTCTCCCTGCCTAGTTATTAGCCACTTAGCTCTTTATGCGACACATTTTCACACAGTATAAAGGAATATTCTGCAATACATAAAATCAATCAGTCAATCAATTAATTCCATTACATAAATCAAATAAATAAAAACATATGAATAATACTTTAAAGGAAAAGTTAACCATCATACCAATGGAGCATGACTTTGCACACTTAATTCAGAAGATATTTCTTTTCCTGTTTTATAGACAATCTAGTGAAATTATTATTTTCAGTTAGACAACTTTTTTAGTGTGTGTGTAAAGAATTAAAGTAAAGGTATAACAGAACAGTTTCAATCTGATTTAAACATCAAAAGGAGATGGCATGATTTAACGTGAGAGTGAAGGTGGAGATGAGCAGTGCTAGTTTAGATTCTGTGAAGAGCTCTAACAGCACTCTGACCTGACACTCTGTATTCTCTTAGCACATCCCAAATCCACACCAGTGACAGATGGCCAAACAACATTTAAATTAATGGTCCAGAAAATACCTTTGGTCCAAAACACACCATGAAGATTTGTTCGATTTTTAGAAGCAGGTTGGGTTTCCTACTACTCAGTCTGTTCTGTATACATAGGATGTGTTATAAGGCTTTACATTTTAGACAAGGACTCCGGAGACTACTGAAATGTGTCCATGGTTCAAAGTCTCTCTAACATTGCCAAATCGTAAGAAATGTTTTTAAGCAGAGCTCTGAATGATATGCAAAATAAATAACACAAAGATAGTTATACTCCAGAATTCTGAAAGGTAGCAGGTGGAAGTTTGTGAGTATTAACACTGAAAAACATCAGCTGTGAAAAAGAGGTTGTGCTACAGTGCATTCTGTATTTCTGCCTTGAGTGTGATCCAAATCTATAAACATTAACACACACTTTCCTAGAATGGGGCTTGTTTTGAACTCATTTGCAGAAGTAGCTAATTTTTAAGCATTATACCTTTTCACCTAAACAAGACAAACCAGAAGCTTTTTGAATCCCACATATATCTTTCTGTGTGAAAACACCCAGATCCTAAGTATTACAGTTCCTCATTATGTTTCGCTGATCCTTCAGCTTATTCCAAACTGGATTGTATATGCTATTGAAAATGTAAAGAACTAGAAGATTTGCTTTCATTCATATAGATTTCATAGTCTTTCTAGGGAAATTAGAAAAATTCTAGAGTAATTGACAATGGAAAGAGGGCCTGTTTGGAGGCTGTCATGGTATTGACTAGTACAGATCTCAGTTGAAACAATTTGGATCCTTGTCTATAGAGGGAGCCTAGCAGATAACATCGGGGGGGGGGGACCATGAACATGTGTGAAAGATCTTTCAAGAACATACCAAGTTTTAACAGGCTCACACAATAGTTTACTTGTACAAGTTCACAGCTAAAATATAACTGTTCAATTATGTTTCAAGCTCAAGCCATATTCTTTATCTACAAAACCAGTAGTATTTCTCTGTTTTCCTGCATGCATTATAAATGTACATAGTTGTACTATGATAAGGAGAGAGGGAGGGAGAGAGAACATGTGAAATCTTCTAACATGTAAAAATTTCTACCACATCAGATATAAATATTTAACATCTAGGCTGTAAAGTGGACGAGGGTTACGGTAGGGTATACAGGGACAAGCAAAGTACTTGTATAGTTGAAAATCGTATCTTTTGAGATAATAAGACTATAAGCCATATTTGTAATGAAAATGCAGCATTTTCCAATTTCCTTTAGCAGGGATAGAGGAGGACTACTGGGCATGTTGATGGAGGCAAGACAGAGAGATTCTCAGCACATTCATTTTTAAAAGATCTAAGACAAAGTTTCTCATCAGGACTCCACAGTAAACATGACCCGAAATCAGTGTAAGAAGAGTGTGAGCAACATACTTGTCAGGCAAAACCAGACAGCAATTTTCATGTTTCTGAGCTTTAATCTGTGCTGTAATATCCGTGTTTCACCAAGAGCCATATAGCTTACATCAGGCACACTGATAGGGGCGGTAGGTGATGTCACCAAAGATGTGCAATAGAGACTCTGGAGTGAGTACCTAAAAGGTACCTGGCAGACAGAAGAAAAGGGAAGTTCAATATCTGGAATGCCAACCACTTAAAAATAATATTGCTACTGTCCAAATTATAGTCTTTTAGTATTAGAAACCCAAGATCTTCAGATATAGTTCAGGGGAAAACATTCTAAAAGTAGGCGGACAATCTTTTGCCTAGCCATTTTTTGATTTCTAAACCACCTCTCCATACTGATGTGCCATTTGAGATTAACTGGTGGTAGAGATAAATGAGAAATCCCATATATATGCTGTATCTGTGTGGACTGGGTGAATTACTGGATAATAACATACTGTAAAGCGAGCTTCCCAAATATAGTTGCTATGTGAACTTCCTCACAGCTCATAATTATAAATTTTTATAATTATAGAAATCATCTAAGGCTTCTGCTTCTCTGTTGCTATGAATACAAAGTCAAGTGGTAATGCAGAAACACATGCATCCTGCATAAAGATTACTTCTCAGAGGCAGATTATTTTAATGAGGAAATATTATCCCCTTACATAAAATGTAACCCACACAGATGCCTCTCCGCTGGGAATATCTGAACGTTGCTGTGCAGACCAGGATAACTTTTGTGCTTTTTTGGTTTTTTTTTTTTTCCTGTTGCTATTCACAACCTGCCCAAGGTTTTCCATATGGGACATATAAAATATAGGGTTTATTATAAAGCCCTCTGCATCTTGTTGAGGGTCAGAGGACGATTGACAGAAACTTTGCTATACCTCAGGACAGGCAGCCATCCCACAGGAAGGATAATCTCACACTGAACCTTTCTACAACTTCTGAACTAGAGATTAACAGAATGCATGATATCTGTTGGCCAAATTCTAAAGAACTTCTAGGAGTGTGAAATAAAGACATTTTAATATGTCTGACTCCAGGCACAAAGGGGAGATCTTAAAAAACAAAAAGTCAAAGTCAACAAAGAACAAATAAAATCAACCAGATTATTTGAAATGATAGTAATTTATTAAACCTTTAAATTAAAAATGACTGAATCTCAGTGAAATCAATAAATTATGTGGCCATTTAACATGTACTACTCCCATTCCCCACTTGGCTTTCAGACCCTGGTATTTAAAACTCTCCAGCATACCAGACTCAGGCTGCTACTTAGGGGCAGGCCAAAATAAGGTACATTTTCTGAGAGAAAACACATTGTTCACGTGGTTTCCCAAGTCTTGTTATCAGAGCCACATAGCATGAAGTGATGCATCCTCAGGGCATTTGCCAATAACACTAATGGCAATTTTTATTTATGAATCAGTCTGGGTCACACAGATTGAACAAACAAGGCCAGAGAGGCTGTGAAAACCTCTGACATATTCATAGGGATGTGGGGTGCTATACCTCATGCCTCAGAGGGATGTATGAGTAGACTATGATCTCAAAAGATGGCTGGTAAGGATGTTCTATGCAAGCAAGAATTAAAGATCAAGGCAGAAATGCAAACTTCTCAGAGACCTCCGGGCAAGCTGCAAACTCAGTTTCCCCTAGTAAATGCTAGGGAAGTTATTGATAAAGATGTTTTAAAAAGTCTCTAGCCCATTTCCATATTTATTTCAGATTATCATTGATTGCTTGAAGCAATTCTACTTGAACCAAAGTGTTAAAATAAAATCTGCAGTGTATGTTGATTACATCAGCATTTAATCTTCCTCACTACCCCCAAATCTTCCAAGTGCCAGGGTCTTGAGCATCACCAGATGCTGTGCATCCTTCGCATATGCCCTTTGCTCATCATCTGCCTTAGAACAAAGCATTTTATGCATTCTACTTTCAAAAACAAAGACTCAACTCAGATCAGTGACATCCAAACATTTCAAGGTGATTCTTGGCTGTGATGTTGGTATTTTGGGACACAGGGTTCTCTTTTGGTCTTATGCATTACACAGTGTTTAGTATCCTTTCTGTATTCCCTCCACTAAGTTCCAACAATTCCTATGACTGTATAACAATTGAAAATGTCTATAGACACTAATGGTGTTCATGAAGAACAGAAAGGTTTTTTCCTACCAACTAAAAGAATATTAGTCAAATCCCTTCACGTTCACAAGGGAGATTCAGGATCAGGTTGTTCTTGAAATGAAATTTAAAGCAGATGTTAATTAAGAGAATGACATGCTATGTGTATGGGTTAATATCAGGAATTTCAATATCGATTCATGTGTGGATTTTAGACATAGAACGAAGGATCACCAGACTATAAACTAGGATACGAGGAGGAACCTAAGAGATACAAGATCCCTCACAGAAGGGGAAATGAACAAGATCTCCTAAGCATATTGGGAGTGGGGGAACAGCAAGTGGAGAGGGAACTAGAAGAAAGAGAAGGGGAGGAGAGGAAAGATGTGGGACTAGGAAGATTGTGTCAGGGGAGGAATAGACAAGATAAAAAAGGGAGAGAGGTACCATAAAAGAGGGAGCCATTATAGGTTGGATGAGAAAAGTGACTCTAGATAAATGTCCAGAGACCTACAAGGATGACCCCAACTAACAATCTGAGCAACAGTGGAAAGGCTACCTTATATGCCCTTCCCTGATAATGAGATTGATAACTAACTTATCTGCTATCATAGAGCCCTCATCTAGTAGCTGATGGAAACCGAAGACGATACTCACAGCTAAACACTGAGCTCAACTTGAATCCAGATACAGATTGGGGGGACAAAACCAGGCTACAGAAACCCACAGAGACAGCTGACCCAAACAAGGGGGACCTACTGGGGCTCCCAGATTGAGCGCTGGGAAACCAAAATTGAACCCACTCAGACCCCCTGAAAATGGGTCTCAGTTAGAAGGCCTGGGCAGTCTAAGGGACCACTAACAGTGGAACCAGGATGTATCCTTGGTGCACAAAAGGACTTTGGGAGCATATTCCCCATGGAGGGATACTCCCTTAACCTGGAGGTAGGAGGGAGGGTCTTGTCCCTACTTCAAATGACTTGACAGATTTTGTTGATCCCTTCTGGAATGTGTCACCCTCCCTGTGGAATGGAGGGGAGAATGTGATGGAAGGGTGGTCAGGTGGCAAGGGAGGGAGGGAGGAAAGGAGGGAAGAAGGAAGGGAGAGAGAGAGAAGAGGGAATTGGGATAGATATGTAAAATAAGAAAAACAAAACAAAATAAAAATAAATAAATGCTATTTTTAAGATTAAAAAAAGAGAGAAAATGACATGGATTTTTATTTAGTTCTTGATATCACCCTGGACAAAAACAGGAAAGAGTTGCTGGATCTTCAAAGAAGTACACAAATTTCACTGATTATACTATTTGTATAGAATAGTTATCCATCATCACTTAGCATTTATCAGATGCTTGCATGTCACCCTGGTTTCTAACTTTTGATGTAATAGATATTTTTTTTATTTATTTTATATAACCAAGTCCATTTAAATGAAAACAAACATTTATAGACAATATTTGGGAATTTGGGCGTTGTTGTTTCCAAACTACTTCCTGCTGGTAAGGGGCGCTGTCATGGGGGATTCGAAGAAGATTCAGAAATCCTGGCTGTAGTCTGTAAGGCTGCTTTGTCCAGCTGTTTTGAATGTAGGATAACCTGGTACTCTGCTTCAGGTGGTCTGGCTTGATCAAACCACATTAGTCTGGAAGGAATCCACATCTTTTCATTTTCTGTGGAAACAAAAATAGAAATCCTTTTCCCCAGTAACTTGTCTTTGAACTTAAATTTTGGAGTCAAAGCATTTTTTAAATTTAATTTATTATTTTACATGTCAATTCCAGTTCCCTCTCTCTCCCTCCCAACCTCCATTCCTCCCTCCCTTCCTCCCTCCCTCCTTCTGTCCCTTTTACCCTCTCTGCCCTCTCACATGCACTCTAAACACCCTCCCATCCCCCTACCCCAATTCCATATGTAGGGGAATGCCATCCATTTGGGGTCATGTAGGTCTGACAGGTCATGTGAAGTAGGGACTAGGGCTTCTCTCTTGTCTCTAGATTAAGGCAGTTACCCCTCCATGGGGGATGTGTTCGCAAAGTCCTTTTGTGCACCAGGTATACATCCTGGCTCCACTGTCTGAGGTCCCTTAGACTGCTCAGTCCTTCTGGCTGAGACCCATATTCAGGGGGGCCTGAGTCAGTCCCATTCTGGCATCCCAGCTATCAGTCTGGTGGCCCCTTATCTCCTCCTTGTTCAGGTAAGCTGTCTCTATGTGTTTCTGCTGCCTGGTCTTGTCCTCTCCATCTGCATATGAGTTCTACTTCGACTCAGTGTTTATGTATGGGTGTTTGCTCCTGTTTCCAACAGGCATTAGTTGAGGGCTCCATGGATAAGTTAGTTGTTGATCTCACTCTCCAGGAAGGGCATTTATGGTAGCCTTTCCACGGAAGCTCAAATTGTTATTTGGCAGCAGTCTTGTAGTTCTCTAGACCTTTCTTTGTGTTCAATTTTCTCTTCAAACCAATATTGGCTCCCTCTTTTATGTTCTCTCTCTCTCTCTCTCTCTCTCTCTCTCTCTCTCTCTCTCTCTCTCTCTCTTTCCTGTCTTCTATTCCTAACCAGGCTCAATCTTCCTGGTTTTGAAGCAAGTTTGAAAACGATATGCCATAAACTGGAAAAAGCTAATTCAATTCAGCTCTAAAGCTAAGATCTTTATCTATTTTCTCTGCTGCTCATTAGAATTTGTTCATTTTTTTTAAGTAGAAGAGAAGGGTTTCAACAAATTTATCACTAAGTTATCAAAGGAAAACTACCCTAAGATTGTAGCCCACTGATGACTTTCAGAGGGTGCAACCAGAATTCCCTCATATTCTGTTTGCACACTGGGTTAAGTGAGTAGATAGATTCATTTCATTTTCTGTTCTCATTACAGGTTTTGTCAGGAAAGAAATGAATTACCACAGAGTTTCATTAGGTGATACATTTTGTGAATTATGGCAGTGAGCAAAGGATGGTTAACCTTCTCATACTGTATATCCTGAGTGACGATACTGCCCTTTCTGGGTGCCTTCAGAATCAAAATTTACCTCTTAATTGCTATATAAATTTCAAGATGATAATGTTTAAATTAAACTAATGGTAGGGAGGATCTCCCTGATAAAATGTCTCTATCTAGTAATCTAGCTTCAATCAAAAGTAAGATCCCGTATACTTTACTATCCGAGAAATATAAAAATTGCTTCAAAATCTCACAAAATAGCATTTGGTAAAGTACCCTGTAAAACATTTTTTTTTTTTTTTGGTTTCCAGTCATGATAGTAGTTGTGACATTAAAGTCTGATAGTGTGTTCTTTTCCTTATCCACTTACTTATTGCTCATGACTCTTCCAGAATTTTAGGCCCCCAAATTGTTAGGGTTATAAATCCAATAAGAGAGAGCCATTTCATAGACTCTTAGTGCCCTAAAATGATTAAGTCAGGGGAAAACAGTTGTAAGATTTGTCATCTTCGCTCTGGTTTTGGGGTAGAAGTTGCAAGAGAGGTAAATGTTAAAGTTTATGCAGAATTTATGTCATTGGCTTGATAGAGAAAGATAAAAGTTGTATCACTTTCAATAAGCAAGACCTTGTTTTCACATAAAAATATTTTAGTGAGTAGTCTTATCTTTGTATGTGGTGGTTTGAACAAGAGTGGCTCTTATTGGCTCATACATTTGAATGTTTGCTCCTTAGGGAATGGCGCTACTTGGTAGGGATTAGGAAGTATTTCCTTATTGGAAGAAGTGTGTCACTGGGTTTCAAATGCTCAAACCAGGCTCAGTATCACTTCCTTGCTTCCTGCTGCCTGCAGATAGAGACGTAGAACTCTCAGCCTGCCTGCTACCAGTCTTTCTGCCATGCTCATAATGGACTGAATCTCTGAATCTGAATCTGTAAGAGAGCCCCAGTGAAATGATTTCCTTTAAAAGAGTGGCTGTGGTCATAGTATCTCTTCATAGCAATAGAACATTGACAAAGACAATCTGCTTGTTCTCAAAGATTTGGGAATATGCCTGATCCTCAAAATTCAGGGAAAACTAAGTCTGTTTCAAGTCTCCAGTGTAATTTGAATGCATGGTGACCATTAATACAAAAGAAAACCTACTGAAGGAAATGTCTGTAGAAACTTGCATTCACAAGAGAATGTGCAGAGTTTAATAAAAAGCTCCTCTAGTCAGTCCCTCCCAAATGTTCTCAGTTCATGGTCTTTGGGAAGGATAATATTTTGCCTCTTATTTTTCTTTCGTTATAACTATATAATATCTTTAACTCTTAAGTTGTTTGTCATATGTATCATATATTCATTCTAGTAAAGGTTTTAGGCAAATAATTATCAGGATTTTGCAGTTTTTCTTATTTTTAACACTTTCACATATACACACACACAAAGTAATTCGTTTGTATTGACCCTCCCCCATTCTCCTCTCTTATCCTTCTTTCACACTCATAGAACCCATTTTCTTTCTTCCCAACATGTCCTTCTTCTATCTTCATGTTTTTAAAAATCTATGCTCTTTAGTGAGAGCAATTTGCATGGTCAAAGATGAGTTATTTACTTTCACAATGGCCACTAATGAACCTATCATTCCCCTCCAGTAGCAACCATAAACTGCCTATGCTCTTTTTACCTGAGTTGCATTTGCAGAAGGATGTGCTAGAAATCCTCTGGATAATTGCTGAAGATACCCAGTACTGTAACAGTCTCAGTAGTAAGCAGAGATCTGCAAGAGAGCATCTCCAAGAGCTCTGAAGTTATGCTACAGAACAAGAATGAAAATGATAATAGCAGCTCAAAATATGAGGACAGAAACCAAAAACATGACAATACAGGTGAAGCTTCTAGGTTTCCATTTTGTTTCATTATTTTAAATATGTAAAGATGAAAAATGTAAATATTCACAAAAGCCCCACATAACTCTGTGAAGAGAGATTTTGTGGATTCTAAGTTATAGATTCAATTTCTGTGTTCAGTCTTCCACATTGACTACAGTGACTTGCAAATGACCAGGTTCACATGTACTTAAAGCAGTGTTAAACTTGACAGTCTAATAGCCATTCTTTAGATGCTCTCAAATGACATAGCAGTCAGATCTATCTTGGTTTTTATTATAGTAATATTGATGGTACAGCTACAAGTTTCACAAATTTATTTCAGGTTGATGCAAAACCCTTACAAGAATCTTCAAGAATATTGTGTTTATTTTCCAAATCACGGCCATTGTATTTTGTGTGTATGGGTGTTGGGTATGTCTGTGTTTATTGTATATGTATGTGAGAGTATGTGCACATGTGTACAAGAATGGATGTGTCAGTGAAAGTTGTAGATAGACAATAGTATGTCTTTCTTGGTTTTTCTTCACACAGTTTTCTTTTGAGAAAGGGTTTATCACAGAATCTGGCTCTCAGTGATTAGGCTAGGCTGACCAATAAGCTCCCAGAATCTTCCTGTCTCTGTCTTCACCATGCAAAGATTATAGAATTAGGTCCTTGTGCTTAGTTTTTTGTATGGATGCTTGAGCTTTGAACTCAGGAACACGAATTCTGATGCTCTCTACTACTTGGTTTTGTTTTGTTGCATTTGTTTAGTGTTGTTTTTAAAACATCTGACCTCATATTGCTTTAATATTTATATAGCTCTTAGATCCTATACAATCCTACAGACAAAATTAGGATTTTAAAGTATACTCTTGGCTTATTACTAAGATGAAATATCAGTTAATAGTACAAGGAATACACCCTGTAAGGCCAAGGAAATCTCATAGAGGAAGGAGTATAAATAATGTACCATCTTGGAGATAGCAAGAAGGGGTGTAATATGTCATGTTCTAGTCCAGACACAGGAACTGTACTCATTAACTCAAAGCTGCAGTTACCAGCACCAGGCCTGAACAAGCCTGCTTCTACAACCTGTGATTCATGGGTAAGGGAAACACATGAAGCACCACCCCTCATTGTTGAACTACTGGCTACTAATAGCTTATGGGAAAGGAGGAATCGTTGTCTTAATGTGTGTACACCCTGGTAATCTCACCAAACTCAAAGGGATAGTTCCAAAGACACAATAATACAGAAAACCCTGGATAAACTCACTGGATCAAAAAACACAACAAAAAGACATTAATGTGGGAAGCAGTAGGTTTCATGTGGAAGAAGCTTACAGTAGGCAGAATACATTACACATGCGTGAAATCAGAACAACTGTACTCAATAAAACTCCAATTTATATCAGTCTGTGGATAACAAGATAAAGAAGAAGACTAAACTGTAAGCAAACCATCAATAAAAAAGTAACCTACTGGTTTTCTAGAAGTAGAATAAAGGAACACACTTCAATTGTGGGACTCCTGAGTAGAAGCAGAGTCATTCCAATAGACTTTTATCAGTCTGATGGAAACATGGTTTCTTTATCAATATTAGATAATGTTTGACTTAGTCATTGGTACTACCAATTACTTTGTTGATACATTCATTTGCTCATTCATTCATTCATTCATTCATCCATCCATTCACTCATCTACCCCTCCACCCACCCATCCATCCATCCACCCACCCACCCACCCACCCACCCATCCATCCATCCATCCATCCATCCATCCATCCATCCATCAATCCATCCATTCATCCATCATTTTCTTCATTCCCTTGCTGGAGTACAATGTCTGCAACTTTACTATCATATGGTATGGAGAGTACAAAAAGCTGAACACCTGATTTTGAACTTCTGAAAAACACACAGTTGTTAAGAAAGTAAGGAATAAAGGGTGATAGAGCAAAACCGGGCAAAATCCCACTGTGTTGCCATGGCAATCCCTTAGGAGACAAATGAGATCATTGGGTATCAGAGCAGGGAAGAATGACTCAATATGGACAGAAGAGACATGAAGTCCTCTTGGAAATTAGGCAGGTACCTAAACCGTCATCAGAGAGATGGTGTTAGATGATTTTCATGACATTCTGTAAAAAATCAAGGTACATACTTGAGTTTCCTCTAAATGAGAATTTCCTCCATGTTTATATCTGCACCTTCAACTTTTAGAAGCATTGTTAGAAACTAAAGACATAATTATTTTCACCTGTCTTCAATATCATCACCACAATTTTGAAATCAATCTCCTAGGGATCTTTGCTCATGAGTCTCCTTGACATGTCAATGGAATTCATGCATAAAGGCTGTTATTACAGTCATCAGATACAGTCTGCATTAGCTTTACATACAGACCAACCTTATCCCTTACAACACAGTCCATTAACTCTGCATAAACACATTCTAGCAATTGAGATAATGTGGGTAATGGTTAAAATGAGTGATGGATAGCTGTGCTCTAGGGAAGAATGATTCAAAATTGGTGGCATTTTGAATGTCCTGACCAGATGTTACCTGATTGTTTTGATAGCAAATCAAACATAGAAGAGTGGAAAGGGAGAGCAATCCAACAAATTGCCCTTGCCAAGCATCTTTCTTCTCCAAATGTCCCTTTGAGGCACTGAATGGATTCATACCACATTATTCATTCTGCATGGTTTACTCATGTGTGGCATGAGCTGGACACACACACACACACACACACACACACACACACACACTATTTTTTTCTGAGAAAAATGTAAAATTAATTAAGCAAAACACTGTTTCCATTTCCCTTCTTGTGATTTTCACTGAGCCTTGGAGGGAGTAAAATACAAATTCTGGTTTTGGTGTTTTATTTTGTTTTTGTTTTTCAAATTCATGGCTGAAGTTCTGGGCTACCATATCACAGCATCTACTTAGAATATTTAAGAAATGGAAAAGAAATAACCTTAGAGCCTCAATCCAGAATTACTGGTTTTACAATCACTCTCTGTTTTCTCTTAAATTCAACTTGTGCTGTATGGTTCTTTTATATGTTTTAAGTTCTTAATTTTATATTTAAACATTTGGTACTTGGGTTTGGAGGAGTAGTTTGCATTTTTTTTTCAGAATAACTCCAGTTAGCTTTTATTATAAAAACTAATATACCTAACAAGCCAACAAAGTTGCAAAAATTGTTTCCTAAAAACATGGTGGAGCTATGGTGACAAAAATACTCATTTTGATAAAAGTTGTTAGTTATGAATTGCTTCATAAAAATAAAAAAATGTGTTTTTAAAAAAATATGTCTTTTGTCAATGATAACTACTAATGATTGTAAACTGTGCCTAATTGGGATGGTATTATGACACACTTTTCCCATCATTTTTTTGTATGCTCCATCTCTTCTTTTTCAATATATTTGGGACTGATCCAGTTTTATCACTTTTCTCCATAGTTTTTCTTCTGGGATTTATTTTTTTTACTAGATAATTTTTTGCTCTTACATTTGTAATTTCTTTTCTATGTCTATACCTACTACTTTGGGGGTTTGTTCCTTTAGACTAATTTCTTAAAATGAATATTTAATTAGATTTCCTTTTTGTTTTTTTTTAAATAAAAGCTTTATTTCTCAAATATACATAAAAAGATGTAGTTTTAAATTTCCCTCTGGGCTCATCTTTAGCTATGTATAAGAAATCTTAAAACATACTTTACTTTTTAAAACTTAAAGTATTTTCTGAATTTTGATGTAATTTCCTCTTTACTATTTGGTTGTGTGTTTGAAAACTGTTAGAATACAGGTACAAATGATTTCCCAGTTTTCTTTTGCTTATAATGACCTCTATCTTACTTGCATTATTATAAACTGATATCAAATTTGGATCTTGCAAATACATGGTTTTTATTCCTGTTTCATGTATATTTAAAATATATATTCTATAGTTATCAAATACAATATACCAATTAGATAAAATCTTCTTAATGCTGTTTATATATTGGGTAATGCATTGGCCATTTTACCTGGCAGTTGGTAAGAGCAGCATATACAACCCCTATTATGATTGTGGTCATTGAATTCCCTTTGCTAATGATGTCAGACTATAAAGCTACACTATTAAAATTATCAATATAGGATGTATATTTCTCTTATATGAAATCTTCTTTGGATTTTAAATTATATATTCAATCATAATTTAAACATAACATTCTTTTCTGGTTTTTGTGTTCTAAATTTTTCCTAACTTTTTTTTTACCCCTTTTAGCTAGGGTTCCTCTATGTAGTCTTGAACTCACTATTTTAGACCAGGCTGGCCTTAAAACTCAGAAGATATTCATTTGTGTCTGTCTCCAAAACACAGAGATTTAAGAGATTTAATACATGCATCATAATAAATTTTATTATGATATTTTCTTCTTGATCAAACTTCACATTTTTTCTGGGTCAAGTAAAAAACAAAATCACCTTCATTCTGGTACAACTTCAGTTCAACAAGTTAAAAGCATTTGAATCTGGAGTCAGCATTTACTTAAAAACATATTTCTATTTAAATACATTATTCCATACAATATATTCTGATCACTGTGTCCCTTCCCTATACTCTTCTCAGATCCATCCCACTTCCCTACCTAAACTATTCCAAACTCTTTCTTCCTCTTTTGTTTTAAACAGCAAACAAGCAAACAAAACAATATAGGTTATTTGCTATAGATGCTTCTTGCCTCACAGATCTTGAAAGTAAGAACCTTGTTGGAGATTCCACATGTTTTTGACTTGGAGGCATCAAGCTAGAACTGACCTGGAAGTCTCCCTGAGGACTGGCTTTCATACTATCTGACAGTACTATGCAAGCTTCTAAGGGAGAAAACCATCTACAATCCTTTCCAGCTGTAAAGTCTGTGAATTACAACAATGACCAGCAAGGAAAGATGTCTCCAGTGGTACAACAAATGGCATTTATATCTTGGGGACAGCCAACAACATAATTGGACTTAAAGCCTGTTCAACTAGAGGGAGGTTCTGCCTGGTACTATAAAATCAGAAACAAGGAACTTTTCCAGGCACAAGATCCCTGTTAGGTTATCTAACACCAAATGGTCACATATACCAAATACATATAAGAATGCTATGTTCACAGCTAAGCACTGAGCCAAACTCCAGTTGCAGAGAGGGAGGGGTGATGAGCAAAGGGGCCAAGAAAATGCTGGGGAAACCCATAGAAACAGATGACCCGAGCAAGTGGGAGCTCATGGACCCCAGTCTGACAGCTGGGGAACTAGCATAAAACTGAACCAGGCCCCCTAAATGTGGGAGTCAGTTGGGGGGCCTGGGAAGTCTATGGGGCCTTTGGCAGTATTTGGCCCTAGTGCATGAATGGGCTTTGGGAGCCCATTCCCTATGAAGGGATACTCTTTCAGCCTAGGCCCTGTACCAAATGATGTGACAGACATTGATGATCCCACATGGGAGGCCTCACCCTCCCTGAGAAGTACATGGGGGATTGGCAGGGGGGGCTAGTGGCGGGGATGGGAAGAGAGAAGGGAGAGGGAACTGAGATTGGTATGTAAAATATCATTGCTTTTAATTTAAATAAAAATTAATTTTTAAAAAAGAATTCTATGTCCATACATATGTAATTCAAAAAACATGTCATGAATTTGATAGAGTAGAGGGCCATGGGAGGAGCTGGTGTAGGGAACAGACCTGTGAAAAGGATATAAAGTAGTACTTATGTATGAAATTCTAAAGAATAAATAAAAGTTTTAATGAAAAAATAATCATTTAGAAGCACAGAAGGGATGGTATCTACCCTCAAAATGAATTATATCTTCCAAAGGGCAATCCAGATATAAATTTTCCAAGAAAAAGCGATGAGTGTTTACCTTCATTTCTTCTGACAGTTACGCAGTTACGAAGTTACAATAGAGTTAACTGTTGAATGACTTTTTGGAAATTTAGTTTTATCTTAATGAAAGTGACCCAACAGGATGTTTCATCAAGTCTTAGTATATTTCTTTTTAAAATTAATAAGTAAAAGTGTATCTCAAGTAAGCCAGTGTTCTTAGAAACTGACTCTGCCTGTGATGCTTGATAAACATGAAAATATGTTTACATTATGCCATCTATAATGCACATAAATTATCATTTTATATACAGAAATACATGGATCAACTTATTCTTAACAATAAAATTATGGTAGGAGTACTTCAGTTATTTTACATTGCCATTTGTACTGCAATCTTATGTTTCTTACTAGATAGTTGATATATTTTTGACACAGGATGACAATCATTGGTAATGGAAGACCAAAGGCTATTTTATTTCCAAGACAGTTTGATAATGCCCTATATTTATTCCAGATGCAAATAAAGTTAAGTTATGAGAGACATATATTAACAGATAATTAAATGAAGATAAAATTAACAAATGGCAATCACACTTGCATCACAGCAGAAGGTGAACCTGGCTAAGATCCTGAGGGAATAATTTGCCTTGGGGAGCAATGTCATGAACAAGCAATATCTATGTGACAGACCCCAGGAAAGATGTCTAATGCCTGGAAGTTGCCTGAACAATGAGAATAAGTATAGAAGTAAGATTTAGTAGAAATAGCTGGGTATTGGTGGCACACGCCTTTAAACCCAGCTCTGGGGGAGGCAGAGGCAGGCAGATCTCTGTGAGTTGGAGGCCAGCCTGGTCTACAGTGCTAGTTCCAGGACAGCTAGGGCTGTTACACAGAGGAACCCTATCTCAAAAAAAAAAAAAAAAAAAAAAAAACAAAAAACAAAAAAAGAAAAAAAGAAAAAAAAGATTTAGTATAAATAAATATGAAATGTTAAATCTATGTCAAAAACAATCCACCAGATGAATAAGGTATTCAGGATACTTTGTCCTGGGTAGCAGGAGAACTTTAAGAAGACTCTGGAGGGCTGACAGCGAAAGGAGTTAGTGTGACATCTGAAAAAACAAACTGCTTCCAACCATGAGAAAATTGGGACTAGATTAAGATAAAGAAGTTTTTCTTTCACAAAATAATATTCCTATTTCATAGCATTAAAAACCCACAATTAGGAAGGAGAAACAGAATGGCTAACATA
The DNA here is from genome assembly GCF_943737965.1 of Phodopus roborovskii. NCBI lineage: Eukaryota > Metazoa > Chordata > Mammalia > Rodentia > Cricetidae > Phodopus > Phodopus roborovskii. The sequence goes on along the minus strand of NW_026126566.1, from coordinate 1,958,460 downwards.
ATATTCATTACTTCTACCATTAGCATAATTTGTTTATTGAAACAGAGCTGAGAAGACACATAAAGATAGTCAGATCTTGAAGGAAGCTTAGGACATAGAAGCTGAAATCCTGGAGTTAGTTGTCTCAATAATAACTATAATTTCAGTTCACAGAGCAAAAGATGAAAATCGTTATAAGCAATTTATTTTTGTTGGCAGATAAAAGAACCAATTATATTTTACACACTGAATCATAAACCATTTTATAGAAAATACTTTTTAAAAAATAAGATTTCCTGTTTATGCAACTTAAAAATTGCATATTACCCATTCCCCTAAAGAAGCCTCAAAATTCATTTGGCTTTGCTTTTATAAATGAGAGCTGTGATAGTGCCAAATGAAGGCTATTCTTCCATAGACCTACAGTGAAAAGGGTACAGGAGTGGAAGGGACATATAACAGGCATGAGCTTCTCTAATATGATATGATATCCTGATATGACTATGCATGTTAACTGGAGTTTTCTAATGTGCTTGCTGTTTTGCTTTACTTTCCTGCAGTTCTGGGTATTGAACCCAGAACCTTGTGCCTGTGAGAAAACTGCTCCACCACTGACCTCCATTCCAGCAAGAGGTTATATGAAGCATTTTAATGAGTTTAACTTACTGAAACATGGATTTATGCCGTGCATTTACTCCTATGTCCTACCTGAAATCCCACACCACCTGTGTTCTCACACCCGTGTTTATTTAGAGAAAAAGAGTTATCTAGTACCAATGGCATTTTGTTAGACTCAAAGGCAAACAGACTGATGGCATGGCTTTATAGCAGAGCATGAGAAGAAGGCTTCTTTGTGCTTCATTGAAAGCTGTTAGCATAAGGAGACATAAATTAGGTTAGCCTTCAAATGCTCTACATGGTTCAGTAGTGGCACAATGTTTCTTTTTCAGGTTGGTTCAAATTGGAAGAACAGATAAAACTGAGGAAACTTTGAGTTAATCCATCTTTGTTCATTTTGGGCTGATAATTATTGTCCTTGTGGTTTATTACTAGAGAAAGAAGCCGGCCTTCCTATGGCTCTGATTTTAGTGGACCATCTCACTAAAGTGGTTATTGCAGATAAGCATCTTGTTACCGGGTAAGGTGTCGTAAGGTGTGAACTAGTTATATTTTCATGTGTGGTCTGGCTGCTGCCTATTTGTACATTCAGTCTCTTTGCCCCAGATATTGTGTGATCTCAAGAGTATCCAACACTATTAATTGGTAAATGATAGATGCTATGCAACAAATGCTATATAATGGCTTGATCCCTCAGCTTCCTAAGGGAACTTCCATTTGTAAGACTAATAAAAACCCAGCACTTTATATGCTGATGTTAAGCTTTACTTCAGGCTGTGGACTTTTCTCAATGAAAATTTTAGGTTAATCAAGTTCTCCAGTTACGCTATGGTTCTTCCACCTGTACTTAATATTAATTGCGCCCAACATGAGCTTTTCCAGTTGGAGGAAATAATTGAGATGAGTGAAACAGAAGTAACTTGCAAGCCATGCCTTACCTCTCATTCAGGCAAAGTCCTACACAGCATTCTCCCTGGCTTTGTCTTTTTCACTCTCTGTTGTCTTTCTAATGCTTATTGACTCTGTTTCCTTTGTCACTTTCCATTGATTGCTGGGTCTCCACAGTCAGGCATTAATGGGATTGATCCTGAAGGAATAACCCTCTAATGGGGGTCAGCTTCAGCAAGACATGAGCCTGGCCCTCTTTTGACTTTTGTTAATTTGGTTTATTTGTATTTTGATCATTTTCCAGCATGTAAGAAGAAATTGGTTTGGGACGAGAGGAGATTTCTAATGTTTTCTAGCTGAGATTCTTCTTGTCATATTAGAACCTCACTTTCACAGCTCCTGTTTGAGCCTGTATTTTTTTTTATTTTATTTAATTTTATATAACAAAGTCCAATTAAATGAAAACAAACATTTACACACAATATTTGGGAATTTGGGCGTCGTTCTTTCCAAACTACTTTCTGCTGGTAAGGGGCGCTGTCTTGGGGGGATTCAAAGAAGATTCAGATATCCTGGCTATAGTCTGTACGGCTGTTTTGTACAGCTGTTTTGAATGTAGGATTAGCTTGTATTCTGTTTCAGGCGGTCTGGCGTGATCAAACCACATTAGTCTGGAAGGAATCCACATCTTTTCATTTTCTGTGGAAACAAAACTAGAAATCCTTTTCCCCAGTAACTTGTCCTTGAACTTAAATTTTGGAGTCAAAGCATTTTTTTTAATTTAATTTATTATTTTACATGTCGATCCCAGTTCCCTCTCCCTCCCTCCCTTCCTCCCTCCCTCCCCTCAACCCTCCCTCCCTCCTTCTGTCCCTTTTACCCTCTCTGCCCTCTCACATGCACTTTAAACACCCTCCCCTCCCCTCCCCCCACCCCAATTCCATGTGTAGGGGAATGCCATCAAGTTGGGGTCATGTAGATCTGACAGGTCCTGTGAAATAGGGACTAGGGCTTCTCTCCTGTCTCTAGATTAAGGCAGTTATCCCTCCATGGGGGATATGTTTGCAAAGTCCTTTTGTGCACCAGGTATACATCCTAGCTCCACTGTCTGAGGTCTCTTAGACTGCTCAGTCCTTCTGGCTGAGACCCATATTCAGGGGGGCCTGAGTCAGTCCCATGCTGGCTTCCCAGCAATCAGTCTGGTGGCCTCCTTGTTCAGGTAAGGTGTCTCTATGTGCTTCTGCCGCATGGTCTTGTCCTCTCCATCTGCATCTGGGTTCTACTTTGACTCAGTGTTTATGTATGGGTGTTTGCTCCTATTTTCAACAGGCATTAGTTGAGGGCTCCATGGATAAGTTAGTTGTTGATCTCACTCTCCAGGAAGGGCATTTATGGTAGCCTTTCCACGGAAGCTGAGATTGTTAGTTGGGAGCAGTCCTGTAGTTCTCTCAACCTTTCTTTGTGTTCAATTTTCTCTTCAAACCAATATTGGCTCCCTCTTTTATGTTCTCTCTCTCTGTCTCTGTCTCTCTCTCTCTCTTTCAGCCTGTTTTTTTGAAAAGTTACTCCCCAGGTGCAGCACATGAATGCTGGGTAGCACTTTCACTAGTGAGAGGACAATGTGCTTGCCAGTTATAATACTACATGTAGTCATTCTTAATGTTCATTTTGTTCCTGCTAAAAGTAACAGCTAATGCGGGCTCTGGAGTGTTTTATCAGAACTCTTGCATCCTAATATACTAATAGGTTTTAGCTTTTGAATTCTGATAATTTTAAATGATATTATATATTTTGAAAAGTGAACTTTCATATAGTAAAACCAAAGCAGTATGAAGAAAAGGCTCAGTGTTTTGGTAACTAGCTTCTAAGTTCTTTGTATATTTTGGAAATAAGCCCTCTGTCAGATGTGGGGTTGGTGAATATCTTTTACCATTCTGTGGGTTGCTGTTTTGTCTTGTTGACTGTGTCCTTTGCCTTAGAGAAGCTTTTCAATTTCAGGAGGTCCCTTTTATTTATTTTCTATCTCAGTGTCTGTGCTACTAGTGTTATGTTCAGGAAGCTGTCTCCTGTACCAATTCATTCAAGGGTACCTTCCACTTTTCTCTTCTAAGATGTTTATTGTGGCTGGATTTATGTTGAGGTCTTTGATCCATTTGGACTTAAGTTTTGTGCATGGTAATAGATATGGATCTATCTCCAATCTAATAAAAGTAATCCAATTAAATAATGGGGTATAGAACTAAATGGAGAATTCTCAATAGAGGAATCTAAAATGGCTGAAAGACACTTAAGAAAGTGCTTAACATCCTTAGCTATCAGGTAAATGCAAATCAAAATAACTCTGAGATACCATCTTACTCCTGTCAGAATGGCTAAAACCAAAAACACCAGAGACAGTTTATGCTGAAGAGGATGTGGAAAAAGGGGAACACTCCTCCACTGCTGGTGGGAGTGCAAACTCATACAGCCACTTTGGAAATCAGTATGGCCATTCCTCAGGAAAATGGGAATCAGTTTACCACAGGACCTGGCAATTCCACTCTTAGGCATATACCCATATGATCCACATCCATGTAACAAAGTCATCTGTTAACTGTGTTCATAGCAGCATTATTTGTAATAGCAAGAACCTGGAAGCAACCTAGATGTTCCTCAACTGAAGAATGGATGGAGAAAATGTGGTACATTTACACAATGGAGTACTACTCAGTGGAAAAAAAGCGAAACAAGACAAAAACAAACAAACAAACAAACAAAAAAACCCCACAATGGAATCTTTAAATTCACAGGCAAATGGATGGTACTAGAAAAACCAACCTGAGCGAGGTAACACAGTCACAAAAAAGACAAACACGAGTCTTCATATAATAACTGATGGAAGCAGAAGCAGACACCAACAGCTAAACACTGAGCCAAACTCCTGGAATCCAGTTGCAGACAGGGGAGAGAGATGAGCAAAGGGGTTGAGACCAGGCTGGAGAAATACACAGAAATTGCTGACCTGAACAAGGGGGAGCTCATGGACTCTATAGTCTGACAGCTGGAAAACAAGCATAAGACCAACCCAGACTCCCTGACTGGGCAGTCTATGGTGTATCTAGTAATGGATCAGTATTTATCCCTAGCATATTCCATATCCCATTGTGTCCCTCAGCCTAGACACATGGGGGAAGGCCTTGGACCTGTTCCAAATCATATGATAGACTTTGAAGACTCCCCATGGAATTCTGCTCTCTAGGGAGCAGAAAGGGGATGGGGTGTGTGTTGGTGGGGGGGAACAGGGAAGGACTGGAGGGTGAGGGAGCTGGGATTGACATGTAAAACAAGTTTGTTTCAAATTTAAATTTAAAATATTACAAAATAGAAGAAGAAATAAATCAAAAAGAGAAAAAGAAAAGGCTCCTTGGTCTGTGACAAAGCTCTATTGAGGGTTTGCATGGCTATTGAGAACCTGTATGAAGCTGAGCAAATTATTCAAATTCTTTGTATTTCAATTTTCTCTATGAACATAATCCTAATTCCAATGAGAATCAGAGATAGTATTGTGTAACACATTTCCTACTGTGTTCGCATCAACATTAACATTAAAAATAATAGAAAAGAGGAACTTTCACAAGCCGATTTTAAAACTTCAGCAGGATGTTAGCCATTATGTTGGTGAATCCAAAAATGATATTACAGAATACATTTTTGGGGAAAATATTTCCAAAGAGAAGAAATGAAAGAACTAATTCTGAGAATCTAATTATTATTGTCCTATAGAAAAAAGACAAGGATATAGTGCACAAATCTACTCACTGGAAAGATTTCAATTTGTTTGAAAAAATGAAAAGTAATCAAACTATGCAAAATAAAGGGCAAAACCAAGGAATGATAATCCAGGATTGCATTGTATAGCATAATCCAGATCTCTCAGCACTTCAGAGAATAAGTTACTAGTCACATCAGACTTTGGAGCTGCCACAGTATCCACGTTTCTGTTCATAACATTCCTAACACACACACACACACACACACACACACACACACACACACACACACACACACACAAACACAGAGAGGGGGGGGAGGGAGAGAGAGAGAGAGAGAGATGTTGGGGATTGCTACAGTGTTTTCTGTAAATTACTTGAGTGCATTTCATTCAGTTTCTTATTGAACTTAACTAAGTAATAGTGACAAGGGTAGCCAGGGCCCTTATCATCAGGTTCCATAAGTCCTGTGAAAATTACACACCAATTTACAAATTATTCAGGGTTCAAATTCATGACTTCTTTTTGTGGAGTGGGAAAAATACAAAGTGATACATTAGCTCCAACCATCCCGACAATCTCAAAGCAAATTGTCTACTACAAGCACATTGTAAAAAGCAAAATGGGTCCATTCCATCTTTCTTCATTTATTACTTCTTAGGACAAACTTGTCTTTATCTATAACCCAGTATTGGGAATGGTTATTTCTTCCCAGAAGAATTATCTTCTCAGTGATATTTAGAAATAAAACTCAGATGAAATTGTGCTTTGTTTATACATTTATTTCCCCTTTCCTGCTGATTCTGCTCTCCTCTTCTTTACCTAAAACTCTTATACTGCCTTCTGGTACCCTGATTGTATCACAGGTCTGGATCCTAAGGCAGGGTAGAATATTTTTAGTTATATTCTACCTCCACTGCATGGTTTCCACCAGTCTCTTACAATGATAACCCACGTCTAAAACATGGACTTTGTGTGTCATAGCATACATGGATACCTGCTCAGCTGAAAACTCAAAGGCAAAGGAGTAGAAACAAATTCTCAAGAGACACAAATATCTAGAAGAGACAAGTTTCCTAATTTTCTTTTGTTTGCTTAAATTTAAATTTCTCAAATCCCTGTGATTCTTACTGTCTAATTTCATTTCTGCCTTAAATTTTGAAATAAAAATAAGAAATACTTTAAATGAAAAGTAAGGGACATAAAAAGAACACTTAAAGAGTACGTAGTTTTCCACCATTTCATAAAGTAGAAAAACAAATTCCTAAACAGTATGACATAATTTGCATTATTTTGATATAAATTAATGCATTATTATTAATAATGAGAAAATGACTTCATGTTTGGCCAAATATAAATTTATATATTTTATTTGAACAACATCATATTGAGTAAAAGCCATACATTATGTCTTGGTGGTATGCATTGATTTAAAGTTCTTTTTTATTACATTCTATTTATTTATTGATTGATTCATTCAGTTTGTGTGTGTGTATGTGTATGCATAGGTGTAGAAATCAAAGTACAATTTTGGGATGTAGGCTCACTCCTTCCATAATATGGGTGCCAGAGATCAAATTTGTCATCAAGTTTGGGTGCAAGCAATTTGTTTAATCATCCATATTGCTGGCCCTAAAGTTCCATTTTCATTTGCAATATTTTTTTGTGGAAATGTCTCTTTAATATTTCATAACCTTCAACCCACCAGATCCACAAAAAGCTTAACCAATATTTTTTATGTATATATTTATTACTTTTTCCTTATTTTATGTATTGATCCCAGTTCCCTCTCTCTCCCTCCCACCCATGCTCCCGACCCCCTTCCAATCCCACCTCCCAACTCCATAGGGAGGGTGATGCCTTCCAGGAGGGATCATCAAAATCTGTCAAGTCATTTGGAGTTGGGACTAGGCCCTCCCTCCTGCCTCTAAGCTAAGGAAGCATCCCTCCATGGGGAATGTGCTCCCAAAGTTCTTTTATGCACCAGGGGTACATCCTGATTTCACTGTTAGAGGTCCCTTAGACTGACCAGGCCTTCTAACTGAGACCCATGTTCAGGGTGTCTGAGTCAGTCCAATGCTGGTTTCCCAGCTGTCAGTCTAGAGGTCCATGAGCTCCCCCTTGTTCAGGTCAGCTATTTCTGTGGGTTTTTGTAGCCTAGTCTTGGCCCCATTTTCTTATCACTTCTCCCTCTCTGCAACTGGATTACAGGAGTTTGGTTCAGTGTTTAGCTGTGGGTGTCTGCTTCTGTTTCCATCAGCTGCTAGGTGAGTGCTCTATGATGGCATATAAGTTAGTTATCAATCTCATTATCAGGGAAAGGCATTTAAGATAGCCTTTCCACTGTTGCTCAGATTGATAGTTGGGGTCATCCATGTAGGTCTCTGAACTTTTCTCTAGATTCAGTTTTCTCTTCAAACCTATAATGACTGCCTCTATTATGGTATCTCTCTCTCTCTCTCTCTCTCCCTCTCTCTCATCTATTCATCCCCTGACTCTATCTTTATAGTCCCACAAGTTCTCCTTTCCTCCCCTTCTCTTTCTTCTAACTCTCTCTCCACTCACTGCCCCCACCTCCCATTACCAATATGCTCAGGAGATCTTGTTTCTTTCCCCTTCTTGAGGGACCTTGTATGAATCTCTTAGGTTCCTCCTTGTATCCTAGTTCATCTGGTGGTGTGAATTATAGGCTGGTGATTCTTTGCTCTATGTCTAAAATCCATATATTAGTGAGTACATACCATGTTCCTCTTTTTGTGACTAGCTTACCTCACCCAGGATGGTTTCTTCAAATTCCATCTATTTGCCTGCTAATTTAAAGATTTGTTTTTTCCATGCTGAGTAGTATTCCTTTATGTAAATGTGCCACATCTTCTTTATCCATTCTTTAGTTGAATGGAATCTAGGTTGCTTCCAGGTTCTTGCTATTACAAATAATGCTGCTATGGACATAGTTGAACAGATGTCTTTGTTGCATGGATATGGATCATTTGTGTATATGCCTAAGTGTCGGTAGACTGATACCCATTTTCTGGAAGAACTGACAAACTGATCTCCAAAATGGCTGTACAAGTTTGTCCTCCCACCAGCAGTAGAGGAGTGTTCCCTTGTCTCCACATCCTCTCCAGCATAAGGTGTCATTAGTCATTATAATTTTAGCCATTCTGAGAGGAGTAAGATGGTATCTCCGAGTTGTTTTGATTTGCATTTCTCTGATGGCTAAGGATTTTGAGCATTTTCAGAGAATTCTCAATAGAGGAATGCAATAATTATTGAAGGTATATAATCTTCAAGGTTTATAAAGTTGGATCTATCTTTTCCATGAATTAATTTTTCATATGAATACTGATCTTTTATTATGCACAGATGCTATTCTTACTTTATGCGTTTCTTCAAAAATCTGTATGTACTTATTATATAATTAGACTTTGGGTAGAAAATATTGATGAGGGAGTATGAGTGGAAATTTTTAGAAAAGAATACCAAATGACCACATGTACTAATGCAGGCATTGAAAATCTGTCTTTAGAAATGTACTCTGTGGCCATCATAGGGCATGGATTTACAAGCACATTGACTCTGAATTCATGTCAAGATAGAGTAAAAGTGAAAGATCTTTTAAAAGTAGAATTTCACAGGTATAACTACATAATTCTTAGAGCAGATTGACCTAGTCCTGTGTACAGTGGTAGAGTAAGGGTGATTTGAGGACTCCAGCTCCTCCAGTTCATTCAGAAAAATTCAAGATTTTATTTTGTGCTTAGGTAACTTAACAATAATGTCTGCTATGGGACTAATTTATCTCAAGCATGTCAAGAACACTCTAAAGCATTGAGTGAATTGGGAGAGTGATACTTTATGATAATAGTTATTGTTCTACATTGTAAATTATATATATATATATATATATATAAATAAAACTCTTAAGTTGTTTTAGAAGTATTTTAATTGATAGAATTCCAATTAATAATTTGTTAATTAGTAAAAAATAATGCATATATACAGCCCAATTTGAGTTTTAAAAATCACAATAATACTATTGTATATGTATGCATGTAGTATGCTTTTGTATATGAGAGACTGATAACCAATTCTAGTTTAGTCCTTCCACTGCATAAGTAGTGGCTCTATCCTGTTAGTAAGTAATTTAGAGAAGTCAACTTCAATTAAACTATTATTTATAAATATGACATATCATTCTGTTTGCCTAAACCAACCTACCCATTTGTAGATGGAGAAATAAAGCTACAAGGGGACTTATGGTCATTGTGCAAGTCCACATAATATCTAAAATAGATACAAATCAAGACTTTTCAGCTCTTCATTGAGAAAAATTTCAACTGTACTGTGAACAAACCAAGCAAGAAGCTGACAAAATCATGAATGATATGCACATCTTGGACTTGCCTTGATAACATATTTTGCTTTTCATACATTCCTAATCCCCAAGAAAGAGTAAAGTATGGTATGGTAACAAGTATTGAGTAAGTATCACCTGCATCAGAAACAGAGATTTCTGGAAGGTTAAACTACCTAGTCTTCACTAAGAACAATGTGGTCTTTTCTCTCTTCTCCTTTTCTGAGAGCATATGTATATTAAAAAAGAAAAAGTTGAATGTGTGCCCTTATATTTCTTCTTTTCAGTATTTACCAACATTTTAGACACAGAACTCATGTTCAATAAAGACTTGCTTGACTGAATTGAGTTGTATTGACTTACTTGGACCTAGTCAATCAGTGAGAATACATTGAATATGTCTCACATTTACTTTAATTTGACACTGAAATAATAAGAACTTTGACTAAAATGAATTGATATGAGCTAGCTTGTGACATTCAAGCTGGCTAATCACAGACAAAAGTTTTATGATTATTTAAGTTACATGAACCATCATATGCATATAGAAGTTATATATACATCATATATTATACATGTGCGTGTGTACACGCGCGCATGCGCACGCGCGCGCACACACACAATCACGCATTGTCACTGACTGGGATTATTTTTTCTTTTAAAGTAACATTTGAATTTATGACCTTTTATAGCCCTGTTTATTAGCAGTGTTTATTAATCAAGAGGTAACTTGGGAATTACAATTGGTGAAATCACTGAAGGAGAACTTGTATTTTTATCATTTTATGGGTAGAGTGGAGAAGGGTCTGACAGGGTTTACTTCATTAAAATTTCCAAGTTGATATTTACATTAGTTTAAAGCTGTTTGATGTAAGGAGTAAAGTTTATCCATCCACCGCTGGTCTTCTCCCGCCATCACACCAGCCCCAAATAACATACAGAGACTCTGTATTTGATATAATGCTGTTGGCCAGGTACTAGTTTCTTATCAGCTAGCTCTGTCTTAATTATTAACCCATTTCTATTAATCTAAGTATTTCCATGTGGTCTCATCTTACCGGAGAGCTGGCTGCCATCCTGCTCTCTCCAGACTCTCCATGTTGACTCCTCCCTACTCCTTCCTCGAATCCTCCTTGTCTTCTAGCCCCGCCTATCTTGCTTTCCTATTGGCCAACAGTGCTTTATTCATTAACCAGTATGAGAAACATATTTACAGAGTGACATCTCCCATCAGTTTGATGTTATGATATGGATATAGCTTGAATTTATTCTCTTTAGTTTCCTGTACTAGAATCTTGCTCCTGTGTGTGGTAGTGTTGGTGTGGCAGAATCTTTAAGAAACCTAAAGTAAGATCAATAGGCCAGGAAGATTTGGCTTAGGAATAAATCACTGGTCCATGGTGAATGGGGAAAAGATCTAATTCCTGCCAGAATAGGTGGTTACAAAAAAACCATGAGCCTGGTCTTTGCGTGGCATGTAGCTGTTAGGAGTAGGTTTTGCCCTGTAGCCAGTCTGGTCTCACTGCCATGCCAGCCCCAAATAACACACGGAGACTCTGTATTAGATATAATTCTGTTGACCAGTTACCAGTTTCTTATTGGCTAGCTCTGTCTTTATTATTAACCCATTTCTATTAATCTAAATATTTTCATGTGGTCTCATCTTACCAGAGAGAGGGGATAGCGTTCTGCTGTCTCAGTCCACCATCTTGGAACTCCTCCCTACTACTAGTCCTGCCTATCTTACTTTCCTATTAACCAACAGTGCTTTATTCATTTACCAATACGAGAAGCATATTTACAGAATGACATCTCCCATAATCTAGCTTCTTGTCTCACGCTGGCATTCTTCATTGGCTTTGACCCTGATCTACTTACAAAGAAAGGTGTGTTATAGCCAAACAATGCTTATCGGACTCTACCAAGTGCTAGCACTATGCTCTCTGACTTTGAAGACTGTGATCTAAATAATCTTTTCCTCTCTATCAGCACCCAGTTTCAGGTATTCTGTTATGGCATCAGAAAATTAACTAAGATCATTAGTTTATTTGCACTTACTAATAATGGCTTTCTTAGTGTCAGAATTGAACTCCATGGTTGGTTGAATGATAAAGGGATAAATCTAATGGTGAGAATGCCTCACTATCCCTTCTGGATGCCTCTTCCTTTCTCTTTTCTTACTTTCAACATTTCCTGTACAAGTGTTACATGGATAATAGTGTACCTTCAGATGTTTTCCTCTGAATCTACCTCTAACCCAGGAAAGTAATGTCAAGGCAAGAACAGAAGGTATAAACTATAGGCATGAGCTTGCCTAAATGTGCTAAGGGTTAGCAGAAAAACATGTGGGTTTAAATTCATTCCTTTAAGTAAATGGTTTCAAAGCCAGGTGACTACCATGGGTCACAGCATTTCAGAAAACACATGAGGCAGGACAGGGTAGGAGCAGGGTAACCACAAAGGTTACAGTTCTGACAAGAATGCTTATACCTGGGAGGATGGCAGGGGAGAGAAAATAATTTAGTTTGTGTTTCCTATATCTACAGTTTATGCTTCCAATAATAACTAGGAAAGTAAGACATGCTATTCACAGGTGTAACCCTAATGAGAGTTCCTTTTCTTGGCTTTAATTCTCTCTTCTCTCTTTGATACTTCCTGTATTTTCCTCTCTGGGTTTGTGTCTTAGAGTCCCAATTGAACCCATCAATATGACCCCATAACACATCCCTGTATTCTTTCTGTTAGAGGAAATGATGCAACAAGCCCTCCTCCTAACAGGGCAACTGTGTTCCAGTTATCAGTTTAAAAAAACTACAACAACATAAAAGAAACCCAAGATAAAAATAATGGGTATTATTGACTGAAAGGAGAAATCTTAGAAGAAGTAAGTAGAAGAAGGGAAGCTTCAGTCTTCCATCAAGCCACTCTTTTCCAGAAGCACTTCCTTGTCTAGATATCAGAACAGTTTATGTGGAAGAATGTTTTAGCACTGAGACGATCTTCATTACTGATATTTAATTCATTTCATTTGAGAAGATAGTCCAAGCTTTCTTAGAATATACCAAGTTAGGGATAAACTGGCAAGCATTCTAATTTACATAATCTGCTCCTTTTAAAATGGTAATTAGTCACTCTCCAGCTAGAACATACAACTCAGCAGGCAAAAGTAATTTTAAAATCATTACACTTCTACATCATGGTCAGAAGGTCAGTAAGCTTGAATTTCATTAGGCAACACGGAAAAGCACTTTCAGTTCCTACCTCATTGTCCTGTGCCCTTATTTAGAAGACTAATTTAGAATATCACAAAAAGAATCATCCATTTCTACCAATTACTTTCATAAAGAAGTAAAATTAGTGACCTCTGATTCTGCTTTTAAGGAGCAAGTGTGGCGAAGTTGCATTCATGAAACCATCCTGTTAAAGTGCTAAAGTAGGCTAGCGATTCCATTATAGTGATCTCACTGAAGATCAAAGTTGAGTTTGTTCACTGTCTTGCCTCAAATTCCAGCAGAATCTTTGCTTTTTATGCTTAGGACAGTTAAATGGAAGGACAAAGTCTCATTTGGGTTAAGGTGTTTTGGGCTTCCTTGTTTCTGGATCTATATATTTATCAAATTTCTGCATTGTATATCTTGTCTGTAAGCTGGGTTCAGACATAACATACTTAACAGGTGCAAAATTGAATCTTATTCTAACCACTTTGCTTAACAGGGAATATGTATTTCTTCTGGGTCATTCACGGAGCGCCCCCCCCAAACACACAAGTATATATCAAACTCCTCACCTCAAGGTTCAGGGATCTATATAGAAGATGAGGTGTAAAGATTCTAAGAGCCATAAGTGGCTGAAAACCAAGGAAATGGCATCTTCTAGACACAACAGGAATGAAACAAATAAACTCACAGATACTATAGATGTTACAGCACTTTCTTTTTTAATTTTTTTAATTTATATTTTTCTTATTTTACATATTGATCCCAGTTCCCTCTCCCTCCCTGCCTCTCTCCCTCCATCCCATGCCCCCCCCAAGCACCCTCCTATACCATCCTTCCCCTCTTTCAAAACATGCACACATTCATATCAGGCAAAATTCTAATGAGAAGGAGAAGTGAAGACAAAGTCTCTCTCCTAATCAAGAAGCGATTTGTAATTGATACCTGCTGGGAAAGAGAAAAATCAGTTTTCCTTCATGTAGTGTCACTGGGAATACCAGCCATAAGCTAGGGCAAGCTTCATGCCCAGGAATAATTGGTTAACCCATAGCATACTCTGTGCTTTTGTGTATGCCTTTTTTTATATATATATATTACTCATCTTACTGATTTTTTTAGTTTGTCTGTTTTAATTTTAATTTTTTGTTGTCTTCCTGTATTTTTTTGTGTAAGAGATATAGATAGGTAGAAAATTAGATAGATAAATAGATAGATAGATAGATAGATAGATAGATAGATAGACAGAGACAGACAGATAGACATAATGTTGGGTAGGTAAGGAGGAAAGAAGGATCTGAGGGGAATTGGAGAAGAGAAAAGTATGTGGTCAAAATAATTGTAAAAAAGTTTTAATTTAATTTGAAATTCATTCTTTGCTGTACATATTATTTTTTTTACCATTTATTAAAACTAAAAGCCAATGTGATATTGATTATTTTAACATTGAGTTAATTCAGGATTTCATACTTGATATTGCAGGATAGAGAACATTTTCAAAAATTATTAATATTTTGATTTGATTTTCTAATTGTCAGACTGAGCATGCCCCTTGACATAACATACACAGTTCCAAATGTCAAATCCACATTCAGTGCCATTTCAGAAACTGTTACTATTTCTTTCCTTACCTTGAGCCAACAATTAAATAACTTTTATGAAACTCAATAATTCAAAAACCAATTTTTAAAATTAAACATTCTAATATAATATCCAATTATGCTAATTTGATACTTACATGCTGAGGAATGAGCATAGGAAATAATGTGGTTTTTATTTTTATAATTAAGCCATTATGCTTCTATAAGAGCAGAAAACCTTGTATGTGCAATTAAAATACTGTAATTGGTAATACATAATAGTGTTCTCTGTGCCCATCATTTGGGGCACATAGACTTTGGGTGGTATGATGATATTAATGGCATAAAGCACACAGTTGCATGTTCAGAACCAAGGCTTCTGTGACAGACCCAGCATGGGTAAACATAAGTAGAAACACCCTGGATTCATTGCACATGTGATTTTCCTCCATTCCCAGCGTTGCACATTTAGACACCTCTTACTTCTGTTGATTATCAAGATCACTTTGGGTTATGACCCCTCATAAGTTTAAGAAGACACCAGTCAAACTCTGCTAAATTCCTGCAAATAGTAGCAAGAGTTCTGGAAATATCTAACTGGGATGGCTAATTTGCTCTGCGATCTAGAAATTGATGAGTTATTGTGTTAGAACCAATGTACCACTACTTCAGATAGTGGCTTTGTAAGCCTGGCCTTGAAGGTTAGCTGAGTGAGTCAAAGTACTTAAACATGGCCATCCCCTGTGTCTATTCATGATAACACATGTGGGACTGTGAAGGATACAACTGGACAAAATGAACTCTGTGAGCTGTCAGTTCTTGGACTAGTGTACCTCATATTTTTACGATGGAGGAATGTCTTTCTGTATATATGTTTCTCTTATTGGTTGATATATAAAACACTGATTGGCCAGTAGCCAGGCAGGAAGTATAGGCAGGGCTACTGGACTAGGAAAAGGCTGGGGAGAGGAAGGCAGAGAGGAGCCACCAGAGGAGACATCATGCAGTGGAGGAAGGAGTAACAGGCTTGGGCCTTTCCCATGTAAGATAAGACCATTTGGAAATACTTATATTAATAAAAATTAATAATTAAGAGAGCTAGTCAATAAGAAGCCTGAGCCATTAGTTTAATAATTATTGTGTCTCTGTATGCCTATTTGGGGCTAATCATCTGTGGGACCAGATGGAACAGAAACTCCAGCTACAGTTCTCTTTACCTGTCTATCATTTCATTCTAACCCTCTTCCTTTCTGTTAATTTAATCATGTTAATAGATCTTTAAATCCATCTAATTTTGTATTGAAAGATATCATTTCCATTTCACCATATGTCTTCTGGTCTTTTAAATCTCTAAATTATTGTCAGTGTTTATACTTTTTGTTCTATTTCTTTTATACTACTTCTATTCTTATAACTTTTTAATTATACATATCACCAAACACTACTCTCTATTTAAATCTCTAAATTATTGTCAGTGTTTATACTTTTTGTTCTTTCTATTTCTTTTATACTACTTCTATTCTTATAACTTTTTAATTGTACATATCACCAAACACTACTCTCTATTCTGTGTTATCATGTGTGTGTGTGTGTGTATGTGTGTTTGTGTGTGTGTGTGTGTGTGTGTGTGTGTGTGTCTGTTTTGTGTGGGAGGGCAGGGAGCCATCCTATTTATATTACTTAACTTTATGGTGTTAACATTTCAGGTCTGTCTCTTTTTCTTATTAATTTACCCCTTTCTGACATGTATCATTGTCAAGCTTCTCCCCCCACCCCTTTTAAATCTTATGGTGGATAACATGCATCTCATTCAGATTTTCATTTTTCATATTTGGATTAATGGTCAAATGTCCCATCTGCATATTTATGTTAGCTGTTCCATTTTCTCTTCTCTGAGTGGTTTGCTTATGACTTTTATCTAGCTTCCATTTTGTTTTTACTCAATTTTTTCTCAGTTTTCCCCTATAACTAAACAAAAAGGATGAATTTCTGCCTTCCCTTCCACAGGGTTCCCTGAGGTCTGAGGATTGGGATGGGGACGAGGGGGGAATTTGATAAAGACATTCCTTTTCATACTGAGTGTTCCAAGGTCTCTCACTCTCTTCACATTTTCCTGCTCTGGCTCACTGTATTTGTTCCCATCTGCTACAGAAGGAATCTTCTCTGATGATGGCCGAGCAAGGTGCTGACCTATGAGTATAGCAGAATGTCTTTAGGAGTCATTGCTTTATTCTGCTAAAGGCCTTTCTGATCTCAGGTTATTGACCAACAAGCAGTGTTGGAGATGGGCTCATACTTATGGATTGGACCTTAAATCCAATAAGATATTGGTTGGTTATTTCCAAAGCTCTGTGTCACTATTGTATTATTATATCTTGCAGGTAGGTCACCATTATATATTGAACTCTGCAGCTGTGTTTGTGTTTAGCTTTCTCCTCTAATAGTATGCAAAGTGCCTTGTAACCATGGATACTAATCAGTAAGGACAAAGGCTGTAGGTAGGTGCCAGTTTGACTTCACCATATTGAATGAGTTGTTGTCTTAAGCCATAGGGCCTTACCATCTATTTGGGGAGAATAACCAATATCTTTGGCAATAGCCTGGGTTATTCCATGTCTCCCCTTTGTCCAACATCTTGATTAGATGTAAACCATTTCTTGTTAGATGTAAACCATTTCTTGAACTGGGTGCTTCATTTGATGACAAGTGATGTCCAGTTGGGTCTCCAAATCCTATGTTACTTGGAGAGTCCATTTATATAATCTCTCTCTCTCTCTCTCTCTCTCTCTCTCTCTCTATATATATATATATATATATATATATATAGTGAACTTTAAGGGATGGAGAACACCTAGGAAGCATAATAATACTAGTGAATATATGAAGTCACAGAGACTATGGCAACATGCACAGGGCCTGCACAAGTCTTATGGGATCCTAGTACTGGAGCAGAAGTGAACACAACCCCCCATCACTATTCCAGATGCAATCTCCAATTGTTAACTACTTGCCATTGAAAGATGAGTTTTCTTCAACAGTGTCACTGTGTATAGAAAATAGTCTTAAGGGTAGGCCCCAATGCCCAGAAGTTTATGGCTAACACAAAATGAATCAGTGACATTTTTAGAGGGGTTTTGTTTCATAATGTTTTGTCAGGGCTTTCTTTCTTTGTTCTTTTTTTAATGTAAATGGTCTTTGTGTATTATTATGGGCATGTTTTTGTGTTTTATGGGATTTCTGTGTGTGCAAATGTGTGTCTTTGTCTACGTGTGTTTCTTGAACTTTTCCTTTGCTCTTTCTTCCATTTGTTTTGTCCTGTTTGATTTGCTTTTATTTTACCTTATTTTATTATTATTATATTTTTAGATGCCTGTTTGTGTCCTAATGGGAAGGAGAAAGAAAGGGTGTGGATTTGGGTGGGTAGGGATTGCAGAGGATCTGGGAAGAGTTGGGGGAGGGAAAACTGTATTTTTAAAAGCCCTATTTTTAATAAAAATCTTACTTGAAGACAATGACCATAATGTTATAATGAGAGATTAAAAAAAAGTTTATGTAGGGTAACATTTTTTTTTAACCCTGGAAGTATCTTTAATTTTTTTTTTTTTTTTTTTTGGTGGGGGTTGTTGAGACAGGGTTCCTCTATGAAACAGTCCTGTATGTCCTGGAACTCACTCTGTAGACTAGATTGGAATCAAACTCACAAAGATCTGCCTGCCTCTGCCTCCCGAGTGCTGGGATTAAAGGTGTGTGCCACCATCACCTGGCATTTATTTAATTTTTAACATGTCTTTCAAATTTAGTTTTGTTGTTGATAGCTTTTGGTAGAAAGAACAGTTTGTTATTTATGCAAATATATCTAGTCTTTAGGGTGATTTTGTATCTTAGAAATATTTTATTATACTAATTTTTATTATACTAATGTTCACTACCACACTACAACCACACTATATATTGAGACTTTTGGAACATTAAAAAGTTTCTGATAATGGGTTCTAGAACTTAGGAGTTTGATATGAGATTTTACACACACACACACACACACACACACACACTTACACATACTTTTTTTTTTAAATACCAAAATACTGGATGTGAGAAATTTTAAAGAAAAGATTTATTTTAGCTCTTTTGAAGGGTTTCTGGCCATGTTTGTTGGTCCTGTGATGTGGTAGCTATGTCAGGCAGGGAGTGCGTGGTACAAAATGATACTTTTGTCATGGCAAAAAGGTAGAAATGGTGGATGAAAAAGTGGTGATGTCCCAGTGTTCTCTTCAATAATATGTCCCTCTCTAGGTTAATACCATTTGAAAAGAATGAAGCCTAGAGTTTAAGTAAAATGCATTTATCTACTCCTCAGATGTTTTAAAGGTTATGAAAGATCTATGTTATAGCAATAAATATGTATTTTTGTGTGTAGACATGTATTATGTATTTCAGTATAATGTGTATAAAAGAGTTGGGTATCAAATAACTATCTTTGCTGCTATTAATGCTATTGGTGTTTTATGAAGTTATTTGCTCTTAATATTATGCTACATATTTGCATACTTAAAATGTCCTGTAATTTTCCATGAGAACTTTTGGCTCTATGTTATCTATGCATTACATCTTGAGTAATGCTATGTGTTAATCTATCAGGGATAGATAAGGGAGTTGGTTTAAGTGAATGCTGGCCAGAGAGTTGCTCTTTTAAGTAAAAATTCTTATTCATTACAGAACCAGAACTATTTAGTTTTCATTATACCACCATTTAATCTCTCCATAAAGACACAATTATGTGGCAAGTCATGTCTTCCCATTATTCTTGTCTGTCAAAAGTTTAGATCTAAATGTCTAATCTACTAAGACATTATGGGATTTAATTGGAATTTTGTACATTTTTCTTACTCTTTTGCCCTATTTTCATATACGTGTATCAATATTTGTCTTATTAAATTATGTATATTTATGGAAATTGCTTTTAGCAATTATTAGAAGGAAACTGAAGAGACCATTATTTTTCATTAAATGGAGTAATACATGTTTGACTAAAATTTCAGATTATTTCACTAAACAGTCTAATGAATTCAGTCAAAATAGTGGAACTGGGTGTTTATGCTAAATGTCAAATTCCTCCAATTACTTGAGTTGATGAGAGTGGTCAAATTCAATATTTTTCATTTTAGCCTGGAAATGGTAGTTAATTCAACTTTATGAATATGTCTCTTTGAACATGACCTTCTGTTCAGTGCAGATATAACCTGTTGAAATTTAACAACTAAAGCTATGATTATATATGATTTTCATTTTTCTCCTATCTCAAAAATTTTCTCCCTATAGTGAAAAAAGTACAGGCTTTAAACACATATAGAAAGAGATTCATTTAGGGAAAAAAATCTAATATGTATATTGTTATTAAAATCTTACTGCTTCAAATGGATTTTAGATTAATGTACCTGCAGAGATATAAAATCATTTGATTTATAGCCATGCACTATTAGATCAGAAATGTCAATTATGATCTCTTCTACTCAATACTTATATTACCATATAATTTTATGCATCTTTGAGAATAAAGGTTGAAAGGTAGCAAGGACATGAATCTTCTATAAATGCAATGTCTCTCAAAACTGTGAATATTGCACTCTCACACTGACTTAATTTTAAGAAAAAAGGGACAGTAGTAATGACATCTAAGTCACCCCTTGTTTGTGACCAATCTTTCTAAAACTTAAATTGACTTACTATGTCAATTGCAACCTTCCACCTATGCTTTGACTCTTAAATTGTGAACATGTGAAATTAAACCAAGAGAATCCATCAACCAAGCTGTCTCTTCTTTGGCAATTCAAGAATAAAAATGCACTATTTTAACAGAGAGAGTCATCAGGTCAATTCTTTCTCATAAAGTCTTCAACTCCTATGTCCAAGTAATGCTGGTAGTACTAAAATTAAATTAAGTTTTCATGAATTCTATCAACATTTAATGAATAATGATTTCATATCTATAAATAAGAGACAGAATGAAGAATCTGAAGAAGGAGAAAGGACATTTTCTGAAAATATAATGTCTGTAATAACATTATGCCATGACCTTTCAAGGTCTTAGGGGTGACAGGTAAACAACTTACCTGTACAAGAATGGAGAACTGAGAAGATAATGGCAAAAGCTTGAACTTCAGTGTTAAATCTTATTCAATGTGTAAACTTGACGGTTTTCTTATCCACTAACTATAAGCATCTCTCTCAAACATTTTCTATATATAGAACTGATGGCTACAGAAACCCACAGTATAGTTTAATTCACATCAGCATATGATACAATGCATATGTACTTAATTTTGGCAATTCTGGCACTTCAACTGGACAAGCTGTTATAGAGGATTTTCTGCAGCAAGGTGTTTGGAACTTCCAAGTTTCTGTCCACTAAGCCAGTAGTGCTTCCTACAACTGCCTCTGTTCCATCTTGTCTTGACACTCTTGGAGGAAAACTCCTCCCCTGTTTGAAAACCATTGCTTTGAAGTAATAGTTGTAGAGTTGTTATTAAAGTTCCCACAACATTAACTGTCTATAAAATTCAGCCTTGTCATTTTCATGCAAATCCCCTGTGTGCCATCCTGATACCATGGGTTAAAGTGGCATTTTTATAAACTATTCCCTTTAAAATTTTGTCTTTATACTTAATTTCTGAAAATCCTCTTCATTCTGCAAAACCTGGTTCCAATTCCTACCAGTTGCATGAAGTTTTCCCTACCCATTAGGGATTTCAGCTGAGGCTCAAACAACTTTTGAGAATTATAGATATGAGCATAGCTAGAATAGGCTGTGTCTCACAACTTGTGCAGTTCCTGGATGGGCCAGGACCTAGAGATGGGATGGATACTAGAACCTTCCAAGAAGTAGATCGTAGAACACATCACCTTGACAACAAGTTTATGTCTTTCCATCAAGCTCTCAAATTTATCAAACATTATGCTTCCTTCCCCCCACAAACTCTTTTCCTCTTTTTTTCCCCCTATTAAGTAAGGACACATCATCCACCCCAAAATGACCTAAGCTGAAATTTCAAAATAGCACATAGATAACCAGGTGAATTTCATGCTGATAAAGGTGAAGCCTGTGCAGTACACTCCCCTTTCTGTCTATCAACATCCTATTTTGTACAAATCTGCTGTAGTTTTATCTTCTGCTCAATTTCATCCTCTCTACAATGTGCTTGATTACTCTTGAGTCATCTTTGCTTTCCCTGCTGACAGAAGCCATT
The DNA here is from genome assembly GCF_943737965.1 of Phodopus roborovskii. Classification (NCBI taxonomy): domain Eukaryota; kingdom Metazoa; phylum Chordata; class Mammalia; order Rodentia; family Cricetidae; genus Phodopus; species Phodopus roborovskii. The sequence goes on along the minus strand of NW_026126566.1, from coordinate 1,936,833 downwards.
CTCTCCTGTTTTATGGGAGCAGCTGTAGTCTTACAGGCATCTGAAAGCCACTTCTTAGAACTGAAACTACAGATGTCAAAAGTAATAACAACTGATACAAAGCAAATATCAAATGGCTCAACTTAGAGCAAGGAGCACAGCACAAAGTTAGTGGCTGAGAGACATTGAGCAGAACAAGAAGAACTAGAGTTCCCAGAACCATGGAAAAGATGAGACTTGTGCAAAATGTGAGGGAGAAGATGATCCAGAATGTCCCTCAAAAATTTAAAAATCTGTACAATGTTGGCATCAATCCATTCACCAAAAATGAAGCATAAATGGATGAGATCATATTCTTGTGTTTCTTCCATGATTTTTTTTTTTTTTTTTTTTTTTTTTTTTTTGTGACAGGGTGTACTGGTAGAGCAACAAAATAATCATTAGGACAGCAAGTGAGAAACTCTTAAGAACTGAAGGCACTGACATCTTTCCATTTGATTTGGTGATATTCCAACAGCAAGTTGGCTGAATGCCAGCCCTGAGAAACAGTGATAAATGAGTGGATACAAGGTCAATAGAGTGACTACATCACATATAGGCCACAAGGGTACTGGGTACTGGATGTTGTGCTTGGTGATGGATATGATGGATATGCCCTGCTTGGCTGATATGGACTATACCTTTCTGATTAATGTCTATTCTCCAGTAGTAACTGTCTACTATCCATTCTCCACACTGGCACCCAAAACATTTTAATAAATCTATAATCGTGGCACACCATTGTGTAAGACTTTGCAGAGCTTTATATTTCCTTTATGCATACTTTTGCTGTTATCAATCATATCTACATAATTTCCATTTATTTATTTATTTATTTAGCTTATATTTGAACTAATTGAATTTCTCTGGTTTCTTCTGGCTTCCTAATTATTTTACTACTACACTCACACTGTTTTAACTTCCTGAACCATCTCACAGGTTTAGGAGAGGAACTTGTACATTTATTTTAAGAACAAGGAATATGTTGAAATATTGTAACAAAACTCCTCTGTCCCAATCTTTCACTCTGAATGAATTGATTCCTCTTCTTGTGCACATTCTTGCCCCAAATACTTTAGGATTGTTACTATATTTTTTCATATTTTACCTTGATTTTTGAGATTATAACATAACTATAACACTTCTACCTTCCCTTTCACCCACCCCAGACCTCCTCAAATACCTTTCCTGGATAGCCTTAAAATTCATGACCTGTTTTTTTCATTCTTTGTTATTAAATACAGATTTGTATAAGCACATATATCTCTAAATAAGCCTATTTAGTCCATATACTGTATAGTATTATGTATTTTTCAGGGGTAACCATTTGACATTCTTCCCTGAGAAACACCATCTCTCCTGCTTCCAGCATCGTTTCCGTTCCCTTTATTTTTGTGTAGAGTTCAGGCATCGTGCCCTTTGGTGTTGTCCTTGTTCAGCCCTCCTTTGGGCAGTCACATTTTCAGAACTTTATGGATGCATTACTTGTAGACACAATCTCACAGCAAACTTCCCGGTATTCCGACTCATAGCCCTTCTGTCCTTCCCTCCACCTCTTTTTAATCTAAATTTGAAACAAGGTTGTTTTACATGTCAATCCCAGTTCCTTCACCCTCCCATCCTCTTCTGTCACCCTCACCAAAACCCATCCCATCCCCTTTCTGTTCTCCAGGGTGGGTCAGGCCTTCCATGGGGGATCTTCAAAGTCTGTCATATCATTTGGGGCAGGGCCTAAGCCCTCCTCCATGTGTCTAGGCTGAGAAAGTATCCCTCTATGTGGGATGGGCTCCCAAAGTCCATTGGTATACTAGGGATAAATACTGATCCATTACTAGAGGCCTCATAGACTCTTAACTAACACCCACTTTCAGGGGGACTGGGTCAGTCCTATGCTGGTTTCCCAGCTATCGGACTGGGGTGCATGAGTTCCCTCTTATTCAGGTCAGCTGATTCTGTGGGTTTCTCCAGACTAGTCTTGGCCCCTGGAATTATGCTGTGCCACCATATCTTAGAAGAATTTGTTTTAGCACTCAGTTGCTTGTCAAGGTCAGGGTCCTGACACTAGTCACTCTTAAGTATCCATCTCTTAATATAGTATCTAAACAAATGAGTGACAATTTGTGGACCTATGGTGAATATAAAGCCAAGACTAATGGTGGCATGAAATGTACTTTGGTGCCTACTTGAATTAGAGTCTGAAAAAACACATCTAAGGACTTTGAATTCTTTAGGAAATTTCAATAAAATATCAGTGACTCCAGCAGTAATTTGGATTTTTTTTCTTGGTCATGAGTTCCTATGTAATGCAGACCATTTTTTTTCAGTCTTCTAAAAACTGGGTATAACATGAGCAAGTGAATTATCTATGTATTACTCATAAAGCTTATGCTTTATTTAAAAATAAAAAAGCACAGTTAAAGCCTTTTCTTTTCCTGGAGAATACATTCAGAGACAGAACCACTCTTGCTTTAAAAGAATAAAAACAACACAACCACACCTAAAATAGTAAGAACTGAACAAGATCTCCTTAGAAAATAAACAGTTTATGAATTGTAATAGCTTCTATGTGTGACATATTGCTCAGACAGTGTTTCAAATCCCCAGTAATTGCAATGGAATGGAACCATAGGCTTTCAGTGTAAAGTGTTAGAATACAAATGCAAGGATTCTGGCATTTGTGGTCTTTTTTGCATAATCTTATTACCTTTTGAATACAAATTTCATCAGTATCTCCAGTAATTTGGATGCTACTGGTTCCTCTAATTTCAACAGTGCTATCTCACCATATAAGGCAGACAGAGAACATTTGTTTTGAATTGGAGTATTTCAATTTTGTTCACAAGCTGGATTTCAAACACCTGTCTCTTCATTTGTATTTCTTGAACAAATTACTTTTCTGATCCCTGCATGGATAGCAATGATTTGGTTGCTGATCTTCTCAATTCTGGGTATTTTCATGCCATCTTGCCCTTGCAATAAAAGAAACGTATTTAAAGTTTCAGCGTTTATGAGCCTTTTGGAGTCTGCCATAGCCCTCTTGACTTGAGTGTTTCTTCGTCCTGATTCTTCTTGCACAGAGCAGCCCTGACTGTGGACTCTGAAGCTGCCTCTGATTGTTACTCCCCAGCCTCCTGCCCACTCCCCAAAGTTTCTCTGCTCTAGACCAGATGCTCTGTGATTTGCTCTACCTGATCTACCAAGCCACCCTGATGTTTGTCCTCTAAAGACTGTGCCTAAGCACAGTTGGAAGGAGTGTCTAAAGTGCTTTGTGCCGAAGCTCCTTGCTGTGTCGATTCTCTGTGACAAGCTAAGACAAACACAACCCACTATTCTTATGGGATCTCATGGCTCATACTTAAATATAATCACATGTTAATCATTATAATATGTAACACAACACATATGGTATATTTCTCATAAAAAATGAAAATGATTACTTGTTACAAACAAGTATCAGATACATGCTTTGTTTCTGCAATCTGTTAGGTAAATAATATTTTCTTTTATTATTTTGAGAGTCCTGAAATACGGTATTATTACAGTTGTATATGCTAGAAAATATAGTGTCAGAAAAATTATATGACTTCTTTCAACCATGACACTAAATTATTTAGCTAACCAATAATTCAAACTCAGATTTCAATGGCTCTAAAATCTTGTCTCTTTTCTCTGTCTTTTATTTCCCATCTAAAGATAAAAGATAGCTCTCAAAATAATCTAACCCAGTCAGACTTTGAACTTCAATTCAGTTTCATTTTCATCAAATGGAATTGCCTTCAAAAGCAATGCTAATCTGTTATTTCAAACTCTTCATACATATCATAGTTATGACATGTAATAACTGTTAACCTTTTGGTGGGAAATAATTTCAAACCTACATGAATATTATCCAATTAATTATTCAAAGACATTGTTGGATAATAATCGTGAAACTATTTATTACAGATCAAATTGGTCACAAAATGGATTTTCCTTTCCATTATGTGAACAAGATTCTTCAAACATAATCTGTTGTCTTTCATACTATAAAATCATTTAGCTAGATGACAAGTATTAAAAGAAAATCAACTTTGAAAAAACAGTGACTCAAATGATCAATTTAATGTTAACTGGATTGAATACTGTACTGACCATAGTTCAGACTTGTTATGAAAGCTGTTTACAACTCCAAGTATCGTCTTCAGCCCCCACCATACTTCCTGCCTGAAATCAAGCATGCAGCTATGAAGACTAGACATTGGATAATCTGAGTCTGTCTGATGTCACCTTACATAGAGTACCCTTTTTCTTTTCCTTCCTTCCTTCCTTCCTTCCTTCCTTCCTTCCTTCCTTCCTTCCTTCCTTCCTTCCTTCCCCCCCATCTCTCTTGAGGCCATATAATCTGAAAAACAAAAGAACAAAAACAAACAAGGAAACTACAACAACAAAAATGCTTCTACTTCTATGGGACCCCTCAGGATACTAAACTTGGTCCCCAGGCCAGCTAGATTGCAACATTTTCTAGAATGCTTGTTGGTAGTGAAGAGTCTCATCAGGTCCTGTCCTAAATGTTCTAACTAGAATCTTCATTTCTACACATAAATGTGTACACACACTTAATTATCAAGATATTTCAGTTGGCACTCCCAACTTTCCAGTGGACAGATAGTAGGGGAATCAGGGTATTTCTCACTTTCTCTTGGTCACATCAGGACCCTCTGTTGGTTAGGTGGATGCCTTTGATGTTGCAATAGAGTTCCTTGTTCCCAACTTATATGTGTGTATAATTCACAATTAATTATCACTCACTATTATGTTATTGTGTACCTTTTCAGTTTTTTTTTCTTTTTTTTTTTTTTCATAGAAAGCTGTCAGGAGCAAAGTCATTTAACTTTTTCATTTTCTTATGATGTTGTGGCTAAAGCAATTGAACAGACTTGCTCAAATACTGTAGATAGCTAGTTAATACCAGAGCTAAGAGTAGACAATTCACCTCATCACACCGACTCTTGTTTTTTCTGCTTTCCTTATTGATATGCATGCTTCAGTAACAGTTTTAGTGAAATACCCAACAAATAGGAACACAGAAGTATCTCTAACCCAGAGGGCACTGAAGCTTCTCCACTGATGTTCAAGAACTTGTGAGGATTAATGGTATACAAGCTTTACTTTGCAAATCAGTTCGCACATGTGGTGGAATAATCAGTCATGTTGGATGGAGTTGAACCCTGGGACTTGAAAAACTCTAAGAATTCACCATTTCATTCCTGGAGACCTGCTGTCAAATTTTTATAAGCATTGTATTCTACTCTATTGCTATTTCCAAAGGAGGACTTGGCTGACTCAAGAGCCAAGTTGGAGGCAGGTCTTAGAAAGAGAACTACGCTCTATGTTTATGGGTTAGATGACCTGGAAGCTGATGCTTTCTGCCACTCAACAGTGACATATAGGTGTATAATATATTTGGCATTTATGTTATCATGTTATTCTTTTGTTATTTTGAATATTTTTGAGAGTTTTAATATGGACTAATGTACTAAATAATATGTAGTACCTATCATATCATGGTTACAATTATATTCATAATTCTGTGTGATTTGTATTTTATTCCTTGCCACTGCTACCTTAAGATTTTTCATATTTTCCTGGTCATGAGGAAGGGCTGACTCTCAGTTCATTAATACATCTTTGTAAGTAGTAAAATTCCAACTTCAGCTATATATCTTTCCAGAACGTACTTTTATAAATGTTCTGTACATATTGTAAACAGACAGCAACATGTTCTTTCTGAGGAGTAACCATTAGTTTGCATTATCATTTTGTGTTCTAATTTAAAATAAGCTGTGACTATGAAAAGCTATCATCTAAACAGCAGTGAATAGACTTGCTGATGACAACCTTCTTGCTGGGCAGAGCAGCCTGCCTTCTATGGGAGAACATCTATCAGCATTTTTACTGTGGGTGGTCCAGGTGCTGTGATTTGGGTTGGTTCACAGGACACTCACTGATGGCTTAGTTAGTTATTTCAGAGGAGAAGCTCACTTCCTTTCATCTTTCTTTTCTGGAAGTAAAATTGGTTATACTTGTTATACTTATGGCAGGTAGAGTATGACAAGGGAGTGATTTGCCTTTGATTAATCAGAACTCAAGTTACTGCTCTGTCTACACCTCCACCTGTACAACTTTTATTCCCCACTATGGCTTCTGTGTTTAAAAAATACCTGGCCTCACACCTGTGCCAAAAGTAAGATTGCATAAGCAGTGAGTTATGAAGAGCCTCTTCTGGGGCTCACGGAGTAACAGCTGGTTTGTACCAGCACAGCACACAGCTATAGGGAAAAGGAGAAATGCAATCTGGAGTCAGTTATAACCAAATGTAACCATGTAACTCCACCTTCCGAGGACTGCCTCTTGTCCATGTGCACAAAGAGTACCTGCACCAAGTAAGACTTGATAACAAACATGGCATAGTTTAAGGGACACATCCTTACTGTGAATTTTTATTAGGGGAAAAACAGTGGATTTTTCAGATTGAAAATTTGCTTAAATGAAAGATGCAAAACTAAACAACTACTAAAATTCCATGGGACAACCTATGCAGTGGATTAGAGTGTTCATCTCAAAGGTGAAATATCTAAGGTTAAAGTTCTCCTTTAATGATCCTCACTTTGCATCTGTCTTCCATCATTCGATTTTTTATTTATTCTTCTCTCATACATTACATCCCAGCCACAGTTTCCCTTCTACTCCTCCCAGTTCCCTCCCCACTTCCTCTCTCCCACAAACCCACTCCTCCTCCATTACTTTTCAGAAAGAATCAGGCCTCCCAGGGATATCAACTGAACTGACATTACAAGTTACAATAAGGCTAGGCTCAAACCCTCATACCAGGGCTGGGCAAGGCAACCCAGTAGATGGAAAAGAGTCCGACAAACAGACAAAAGAGTCAAAGACACATATGCTCCCAATGTTAAGAGTCCCACAAGAATACCAAATGATATAGTATGGTTTTACTATTGTAATTCTCAACTAAGTTAAAGACAATTTCATCCTCTATTAGCTTAAACAAAAACTGAATTCCTAATATTTAACTGCTCTTATATCTTATGACAAGTACCTTAGCCTTACCTATTCTATGTGGTTTAAATTTGAATTTCAAGTATAGAAGAAGACCACTGACATAGTATACTGCCACCCTGAAACTGTTCATTTTTAAACTACAGTGTTTTTTAGGACATTGATTCTCAAACTTGCAATTGCTTCAGTCCCTTAATACAGTTCCTTATGTTGTGATGAACTCCAAAATTATTTTTATTGCTACTTCATTATTGTAATTTTGCTAGTGTTATGAATCATAATGCAAATATCTGATATGCAGGATGGTCTTAGGTGACCCCTGTGAAAGGGTTGTTTGACCCCAAAGGGGTCATGACTCACAGATTGAGAACAAATGTTCTAGACTGTTTCTCTTCACTTTATTGCCTTGTCTCCTCTACATGCTTGTCTTTTCTCAGCTGAGCACAAACATTGCCTAAGAGTCTGGTAAGACACTTCTTGTCTCCTAGTGTCATTATCCCATCCAGCTAGCCTACTCTTGGGGCTGTCATCCAGCCTCCATACTTGCTATTGCTGTAAATAACATCATTGTTCAGCATTAGGGTTCATAGTGATTTTTTTACACTCCTTCCCTCAACTCTGTGTAGTTAATTTCTGTAATTTATCTAGTTGTAATGAAATGTTACCTTTTGGTGAGACCAGTGTTAACCATTATTAATAAGTGGGAACTCCTGAAATTGAAACACTTCTGTAAGGCAGAGGACATTGTCAACAAGACAAAACAGTAGCCCACAGAATGGGAAATGATATTCACAAACCCATATCTGACAGAGGGCTGATTTCCAAAATATACCAAAAACTCAAGAAGCTATTTATCAAAACACCAAATAACCCCATTAAAAAGTGAGGTACAGAACTAAATAAAGAATTCTCAATAAAGAAATTAAGAAAGTATTCAACATCCTTATCCATCAGGGAAATGCAAATCAATACAAGTTTGAAATACCATCTTACTCCTGTCAGAGTGGCTAAAACCAAAAGCACCAAAGACAGTTTATGCTGAAGAGGATGTGGAGAAAGGGATATACTCCTCCAGTGCTGGTGGGAGAACAAATTCATACAGCCACTTTGGAAGTCAGTAAGGCGGTTCCTCAGGAAAATGGGAATCAGTCTACCTCAAGATCTAGTAATTCCTCTCTTGGGCATATACCCAAAAGATGCAAATTCATACAAGAAGGACATCTGTTCAACTATGTTCATAGCAGGATTATTTGTAATAGCCAGAACCTGGAAGCAACCCAAATGCCTCTCAACTGAAAAATGGATGGAGAAAATGTGGTATATTTACACAATGTATTACTACTCAGAGGGAAAAAATAATGGAATCTTTGAATTCCTCGGCAAATGGATGGAACTGGAAGAAACCATCCTGAGTGAGATAACCCAGTCAGAAAAAGACAAACATGGTATGCACTCACTCATATGTTTTTTAGACCTAGAGCAAAGGATTACCAGTCTACAATCCACACCACCAGAAAAGCTAGGAAACAAGGAAGAGGGTCATGATCTCCCAAGAAAATTGGGAGCATGGGGGAAGGAGTTAGTAGGAGCAGAAGGAGGGGAGAGGTGGGCATGACAGAGCAGGAGGATCGAGTCAGGCAAAGAATAGAGGAGAGCAAGAAATGAGATGCCATAATAGAGGAGCCATTACAGGTTTTAAGACAAATCTGGCCTAGAGAAATGTCCAGAGAGCTACAAGGATGACTCCAACTAACAATCTAAGCAATAGTAGAGAGGCTACCTTAAATGCCCTTCTATGATAATGAGATTGATGACTCCCTTATATGCCATCCTAGAGCCTTCATCTAGTAGCTGATGGAAGCAGAAGCAGACACCCACAGCTAAACCCTGAGTCGATCTCTTGGAATCCAGTTGCAGACAGGGGAAAGTGATGAGCAAAGAGGTCAAGACCAGGGTAGAGAAACCCACAGAAACTTCTTACCTGAACACGGTGGAAATCATGGACTCCAGTTTGATAGCTGGGAAACCAGCATAGGACTGACCCAGATTCCTTGAATGGGGTGTTAGCTGGGAGGACTGAGCAGTCTATGGAACCTCTGGTAGTGAGTGGATCAGCATTTATCCCTAACATACAAATAGACTTTGGGATCCCATTCCACATAGAGTGATACTTTCTCAGCCTAGACACATGGGGGATGTCCTGGACCCTGCTCCAAATGATATGACATATTTTCAAGACTCCCCATGGAAGGCCACACCCTCCATGGGGAGCAGAAAGGGGATGGGATGGGGGTTTGTGGGGGTAACAGGGAAGGACTAGAGGGTGATGGAACTGGGATTGACATGTAAAACAAGTTTTTCCAAATTTAAATGGAAAAAATATAAAAAAAAAATTAATAAAAAAGTTGTTTTTATCTCAAATTTGTTACCACCATTTGTCATATAATAGTAAATATTGTGCTTGTTTATTAACTTTCCTGTTTGTGTGTCCTTATCTAACATCAGAATATAAGCTCTGTCATATAGACATTTTGTCTGTGTTTCTGAGAAAGAAAAGATACTTACAGCTGTTTAATTATTCAACTTTTCTGTTTTCCTAAAAGTTTCCACTAATAACATTGACTAAAGGTTTCTTTCCATATTGTTTTCTAACTTCCTACCTTCCCCTTGGACCCTCGGAAGCCCTGGGATGGGGGAAGCTCTTTTTCCTGTGGTAGTTGCTAAAACTGTCATGTACTCTTACAGATCATGTGTGTCTATAGGCTACAGCCTGTCTAATGACTTGACTCCCCCTCTATCTGGTTGCTTAAATTTGGACATAATATCATAAGTGTTTGTTGTGTATAGCACGATGCTTGATTTATAGGCATATGCAAAATTGTTAAATGAATATATTATTCTATGTAGTTATTTTAATAGTAAGAATTTTTAATAATCATGGTGAATATTGTTGTATGTTGTACGCATATACATGTGAACTCATGCTCACTGTGTGTGCATGTATGTGTACAGGTGTGCTTAAACTTGTGTACATATCCATGTAGAGGCCAGAGATTGACATTGAGTGTCTTGTATAATCACGATTCATGTTTACTGAGGTAGGTTCTCTTATTGAACCTGGAGCTCACCAACTTGTCTAATCTTACTAACAAACAAGCTTGCCCAGGGAATCCTTTTTCCTTTACCAAAACTCTGGGGCCATCAAGACTCCCTGGCTTTCTGGCCTTTTTTTTTTTTTTTTTTTTTTTTTCAGGTACTGGGTATCCAAACTTTAACCCTCATGCTTGTTCACCAAGCATTTTGTCCACTGACTTCCTGCCCACTGACTCAGAATTTTTGACAAGTAAAACAACTAATAGTTACTATAATCACCATGTTTACAATAGATATCTTGACTGTTTTCATCATAGCCACAAGTGGGTATTTTTGGCCAACATTTTTCAAGCCTTCTCTCTACCATTCTAGCCTCAGATAATTACCATACTAATCACAACTTCTATAATATCAAACTTTCTTTGATTCCACATAGAAGTGAGATTATGTAGTTGATTTTCCCTGTTTGTGGCTTGTTTTACTTGACATACAATCTACTAAAGTTACTTGGGTAACCACAGATGGTGTGGTATCTTTTCCTTCATCTCTTCATTAATAGTGTTCCATTGTATCCAGAGACCATAATTCTTAGCTAACTTTCTGGTGCAAGATAGTAAATATCTCCCCCTACTCATTTTTTTTTCTGAAGTAGGATCTTATATATTCCATGTGTCTCAAACTCATGATGTAGTCAAGGATGAACTTGAACTCCTGGTTACTGTATGAGCCATCATGTTCAGCTTGTGCTTCTTGTTAAAATGCTGTTTAACTTCTTGTTGGTCAAAAACAATCACATAGTCATAGCTAGCTTTAGATGTGGCAAAAAAATATTGAACCTTACTATATCCAAGAATCAGCTTTAATTGGTGGTAAACCATACTATTAACATCCACATCAATACAGTGCAGTTAGAAAAATTGAAACTTTATTCATACCATATGTTTATGTCGTTTGCCTCCCTACTCTTTCGATATTTTATGTACTTTCAGTTTCAGGATTTCAGAATTACAGTTGTGATATTTACATACCACAGTAGTATTTTAGAAACTTTTATTCATTGTTTTGCTGAAGTAAAATCTAATATTCACTCATATTATTTATTAGGTTTTTTAATTGTATATGTGGCCTTTCAATATGTTGTTCCTTTTGCTAAGTGATTATCTGCACAGAACCCTAGCACTTTCTGATGCAAAGCTGCTAAACTATTCCTTTTTCAACTATGACATGTGTTTCATGTGCATGGATGTTTTCCTGGATGTGTCTCTGTGTACCGTGTGTGTTCCCAGTATCTACAGAGGCTAGAAGGTGGCCCAGGCCCCCTGGAATTGGAGTTTCAGAAAGTTATGAGCTTTCATGTAAATTTTAGGTAGCCACCCTGGTTCTGTGCAAAATCAATAAAAGCTCTTAATCAGCAAGCCCCACTGTGTGGATCTTAAAATATTGTTTGTTTTGATTGTTAGTTTATTTGTTTCAATTGTTAGGTTTTTTTTAAATCTTTTTAAGTATTTTAAAATTTGCCTCTTTTAAAAGAATAAGTTTTTAGACTCCATTGTTAGGGAATTATTTTAGATCCCATTGTTAGAGAATTTTTTTGAAGTTATGCAATTGTACAGTAAATATTTGTATTCTTGCCTTGCCCAGAGATTATGTCAAAGCTAGCTACAATATGGTGACCTCTGGGGTAACTAACTATACTATGCCTCTGTCTAGTCCAGTTTTTGTTACCTGGCTGTGGATCTATCTAACAATACAAGCTTTAAATGTCATTTAATTACATATGTCTCTTAAAACATGCATTCCTTGTGAAGATTTTGTGAATTTTCAAAGGTGTATGAATTATTGGTACATAGTGCTGTCAGTATAACTGAGAATCAACAGCTAATGCACACAAGTTGAAGTTGACATTTCATTTAATTCAGGCTTGCAATAAATATCTTTTAGATCTTGTATTTGGTTTGAAGCTTAGTTCCTGGAAACTCTTTGGGACTAGTAAAAAACAATGGATTTTTTTTTTTTTTGAACAGTAAGGATATCTTACTCCAAATTTCCTACCAAAACATAAAATTTCCTGCCTACTCCTAAATATGAAAAAATTGACCTTTCATTCTAGGTAGGAGGATGGCATAAAACTTCAGTAAAACTGAATATCAAAGACTCACAGAGAGAAATCAATTAAGAACATGTATATGAAGCTCGAGGTGCAAACTGAAAGATCAGGCAATGCAATGTGAAAGATGAACACTAAAAGGTGATATGGGTCCTAACATTAAAGCCTAGCAAAAGAAAAGGTTTAAAACTAAAATCTGAAGGTCTATACACCTAATACTGCAGTCAGTAAAATGGCATCGGCATTTCCCTGGAGAGAAACTCTTTGAACCATAATACTTTTCTCTTTAAAAAAGAAATCTAAGGAATTGTCTGAGAAGTGGAGAGACTTAACCATCATCAGTAAGGCTTTTTCTAAGGCTAGTGAGAATCCTTCATGGAGATTAATGGACAGCTCTTTTCAGAGAATGTGCACTCACTTCCTGGTAGTCGGATACTGATGACCTCATGGCTCCCTTTTATCTTGTATTTTTATGGTACTGATTACATTAATTAGAAGATATTGTATAATGAAGCTTATCAGAAAAAATTAATGGGTTTTCTTAATAAGTTTTTCTGTGATTTGTGTTGCCGATATGAACAGCAATTATCCAGCTAAGTAATGACCTGGTAATGAGCATGTCTATTTGAAATTACTTTGAAAGTGCATTGATTTTTTTTTCTGTAAGAAAATTTGACAAGAAGATTTATAAAACCCCACAACAGTGAACCCTGTTATCTGTTAAAGTGGCTCAGAATATCTCATTAAAAGTCTAAAATTCTTTAATTCTATTTCTTGATCCTTAGACAGTCCTGAGAAGTTTCAGGGATTGTAGTTATCAGTTACATCTATGAACTGATCTAGGAGCCTCATCTATGTGTGATTTGCTCTGGGGAATTGGATACACAGATTTTGTCTAGAACTGTCTTTTAATTAAATGACAAATATCTCAAAGTAGACTTTGGAATTATTTAAAGTACTCTGTTTGCATGGCTCCAAATGTTTCTGGGAAAGAGTTCACATGACTTATGGATGAGTAGTTTAGTATATGAGAGAGAATAGCACCGAGATTTAAGTTCAATACAAGTCTCTTTCCAGTTGCAGAACTTTGCCTAAGTTTTTACATATCATCTTTTCTTTTGTTATCAGAATAAAGATTTTGATTCAGATTTTTTTCCTAACATTCTCCCCTCCACTAAAATTCTGTGACACAAATGCAAAGATTTTCAAACCTTGTGGAATTACTTTTTTAATTTCAAAATTCAATTGTTATATTATGCAATAAGAACATAGAACTTTTTTTTTTATATGAAACATTTCACTTAATGCTGGAACATTTCTTTTTTTTATGCATATAGAGTATTTTTTATTTAATTTTATATAACAAAGTCCAATTAAATGAAAACAAACATTTATACACAATATTTGGGAATTTGGGCGTCGTTCTTTCCAAACTACTTCCTGCTGGTAAGGGGCGCTGTCTTGGGGGATTCGAAGAAGATTCAGATATCCTAGCTGTAGTCTGTAGGGCTGTTTTGTCCAGCTGTAGAACTTTTTTAATCAATTTTTTTCATGCAATATAATTTGATCATGTTTTTCTTTTCCCCCCAGCTCCTTCTAGATCCTCTCCACCTCCTTATCTTCAGATTTAGAACTTTTGATTTTGGTCTTTGTGTTTTCCACTTCTGGCCTTGAAAATTACTCAAAAAAAAACAAGGTCAAAATATAACTCAAATATAAAGCCATTCTTATAAAATTTTCTTCTTACTGTGAGGTTGCTGGATCCCTTAGGAATCCACAGCCTTTATGTAAATCTCAAAGCATTTCTAGTTGCATCAACATAGATTAAAAAGCCTGTCCAAATAAAACAGCGAGATTATACCTTTGTTGTTTCTAGAATTGGTAAGATTACTGATGCAGCCCAGTCTTTGATGAATTTTACATGCAGTGATAGTTTACAAGAACAAAGTACATGTTATATACCATTCTTTTGGCATTTACAAAAGAGAATAAATAGAGGAGAGGACGCTCATGAACAAGGATAGCCTGGTTTTCAATTGGATTCTGTTTTATCTGATATTTTGTTAAGAATCCTTTCTTCTATCAGCACAAAAACTCAACTTTTACCTCACAGAGGATGAATACGTATTTATTCTGGTGCCAAACATAAGTGGCTGTGGGCCCAGGACCACATATTTATGTTACCCCAGACTCTATATTCCAACATGATAAAACTTTGATAGCTTTTATAGTTGTATAACAAAGAAAGTCATAAGTCAAGTCACTTTTCAAGGACATTGGATGAAACATTAGGTAGGTAGGCTATAGCACGGCTGGAAAACATCTGTTATAGTCCTAGGAATACAGTTGATGAAATGAAATTCTTAGTCCCTTGATTGTTTGGAAACTAGTGGTCTTTTTCTATATTCCAAAGGATTTTCCTACAGGGAACAAACTGCTATATCAAATACCCAAAGGAGCTATGTGGTGGTTTGACAGAAAATGCCCCTCAAAAAGAGTGTTAGTATTAGAGGTGTGGCTTTGTTGGAGTGGATGTAGCCTTATTGGAGAAAATGTGTGACTGTGGGGATGTGCTTTGAGAGCTCCTATGGTCAAGCCACTCCCAATGTCATACACCACTTTCTGTTGCCTGTTAAGTTGTAGGACTCTCAGATATTTTTCCAGCACCATGTCTGCCTGCAAAGCTCCATGTTCTACCATAATAGACTAAATTCCTGAACTATAAGTGGGTCACCCCAATTAAATGTTTTCCTTTATAAGAGTTGTTGTTGTCCTGGTGACTCTTCACAGCAACAGAAACCTTAAGACAGGAAGTAAATAATTGTTAAGGTGGTAAATATGCTGCAAGCTAATTTGCCACTGAAACTGCAACATTTTCACCTCACTACATCATGTAAGTTCAGACTAGTGATACAGTCTTGCAGAAAGGACAGTGGAAGGTTGGGTTCTTTTCGGGAACTTTCATTCATACTTCTTACTTATCGGGAACTTTCATTCATACTTCTTACTTATCAGGCTAAAAAATACTGAATTATATTTTGTTTTGTCAATGTTTTTTATTAAAATGTTGTGCTTTTCAGAAGGTAGAAGGTTTTTATATGGTGTTGGGTTATCAAAAACAAAAAAGGACAAACAGCCCTAATTCTGGGGAGAGGTCTATACATATTGTCATTTCCCGAGAGTATGGAAGAATCTACAGAAAAAAATAAAACTCCACACACCTACATTGTTTCTCTCTCTCTCTCTCTCTCTCTCTCTCTCTCTCTCTCTCTCTCTCTCTCTCTCTCTTAGATTGAATCTTAATTTTTTTTTAAACATTTTGATTTTAAGATTATATATAATGACATCTCTTCCATCTTCTTCCTTCTTCCAAACGCTCCCATATGTTCCCCTCCACTCTCTTTCAAACTCACTGGATCTTTTAAAAATGGTTGTTGCATGTAAATACATACATATTCCTAAATATAACTTGTTCAGTTTGAATAATGTTACTGTCAAAATATTCAAGGTTAATATTCTGACACTGGACCACCAACTGGTGTGCGTTTCCCTAGGGAAGACCACATCTCCAACTCCCAGTATTCCCCAATTATGTGAAAATCCCCCCTTTTATTGAAAATAGATCATTTTCTTATCCAATGGATCCTAATTATAGTCTCCCTTCCCTCTACCCCTACTAGTTCCACCCTACCTCCTCTCCCATCTGGGTCTACTCCTTTTCTATTTCTCACTAGAAAAAAAACCTACACAATTCTAAAAGATAATAACAAAACATAACGATAAAATACAATAATATAAAATGAAAAGCATAACGTTGAAGTTGGACAAGGCATACCAACAGAAGAAAAAGAGCCCCAAAGAAGACAAGAATCAGAGATCCACTCATTCACACACTTGAGAGTCCCATAAAAATGCTAAACTGAAAGCTATAATATATACACAGAGGAACTGGTATGGACCTTCCTGGCCCTGTGCATGCTGTTCAGTCTCTGCTTTATTCATGCTGACATGTTATATACAGTGCTTTGTGTTTGTTTGTTTGTTTTGGCAAGGGGAGGTGTTTTCTTGGTGTCTTCCATTACATCATGCTCTTACATTCTTCCTGCTGCCTTTTCTGCAGGGTTCCCTGAATTATGATAGGGGGAGGGATTTGATGGAGACATCCACCTTAGGGCTTTGTGCTCCAAAGTGTCATGTTCTGCCTATTTTCTGGCTTTGTATCTTTCTATATTTGTTCCCATCTGTTGCAAGAGGGTGCTCTCTGATGATAGCTAACTAAGGCCCTGGTTTATGGTGTGAAACACTACCATTAAAAGTCATTTTATCACTACTTAAAAAAAAGATAAGTAGTATTTGTTTTTATCCCAGGTCTCTGGGCTATCAAGTTTCTGGTTCTTGCTCACCCAAACAGTGTCAGGTATGGTCCCGTCTCATGGAGTGGGCCTTAAGTAAGACATTGGTTGACTACTCTCATAAGCTTTGTGTAATCCTTGCAATAGCACATTTCGCTGGTAGGACAGCATGCATTCTGTAGGATACCACAGGAGAAATGTAAACACAACCCAGTTTATAAATAGCTGTATAGGTCTATGCTCTTTCTGCCATCCATATCCATTTTAGCATGTCCATTGGGGTTATCCTTGTTCAGCTCACGTTTGGGTGGTCATCTTTGTGAGACTTTATGGGTATAGCTTCTGATATAAGGAAACAGCAAACTGCCTGATTCTCTGGCTCTTAAACTCTTTCTGCCCCATCTCCTACATTGATCCCTGATCGTTAGGTATAGGAGTATTTTGCTGATGTGTCTACTGAGTTATGCTCCACAATTCTGCATTTTGATCGGGTGTGGTTTGCTATAATGATCTTCAACTGTTACAGATATAAGTTCTCCTGATGAGGAATTGTGGATTAAAGTATAAATATTTATAGATTATTATTAATGATTATGTAGTATAAAATTAGTATAAATGTAGTATAAAATAGATTCTGCTGCAATAATTATAACTTCATTAGCACTGAGTAGTTAGCCAGTAGTTAGTAGTTAAGTGTGCCAGGAATTGTGTTTCTTTATTTTAGCAGGTCTTAAGTCCAGTTAGAGAACAGTTGGTAACTGCCAGTTTATTCATGCTACTTCTGCACCCTTAGGACTGTCGTGCCACGCTGGTTGTTGTGATTCACAGACATAGTATCTGGTCAAGATTCTTGGTTGCCTCCCTCCTTTGGAAGCTTGCAAGATGCTTTCTTGTGCCATGAAAGCTAGTGCTCAAGGAGGGGGTGTCCTGCCTCAGTTCCTGCTCAGGGGCCTCTGGGTTCTGTTTCTAGAGTGAAGAGTGTCTTCCGAAAAAGGGCTTACTTTCCTCATCTGGAGTGAGTATAGGGCAAAAGGAATAGACTGTATGTATTGGGAGTCTCACAGACAAGCCTCCCGGCAACTCAACAGAGAGATTTTCATGTCTGCTATTGGGGTTTTGGTAAGGCTTTTGGAGGAAGTGTAGTCACCCCAGGTAGTAAAGGATCCTTAAAACTATATATGTATATTTATGCATGGAATTTTGTGTATTATGGTTTTTAGGCAAATAGTTAATAGTATGATTCTTATTATTAATCACCTTCCTCTTGCACCTGCATGCCCCCAGCATTAGGTCCCCCTTTGCTGTTTTCCCCATGGAATCATTTGTTCCTGCCATCCCATTAACTCTTCTCCCATATTTTTCTGTATCTACCTTCCTCCCCCTCCCTAAGGACTCCCCTTCTTCTGTTTCCCTGATCAAACCACTTGTACCCTGATAGTCCCCTCCCTATTGCAACCTAACTCACCTATCCTGGTAATGGTTCCATTTTACCATCCTGGTTTCTTTAGTTACTCCATCTTCTTTATGTACTCATTCCAAATCTTAAGATTTGGAACTAAGAACCTCCAATGAGGGAACATGTGATGCTTATCTTTCTGGATATCCACTCAGTATGATCTTTTCTAGTTCTATCCATTTACCTGCAAAGTTCGTGGTTTCATTTTCTTTACACATGTGGGCATGTACACCAGTTGCATTTTCCAATTGTTGATTGAAGGACATTTAGGTAGTTTCCATTTTCTAACTATTGTAAATAGAACAATAGTGATGCCATGGCTGAGCAAGTATCTATGGTGTAGGATGTCAAGTTTGAGCATAAGCTAAGGACTGGTATAGTGGGCTCATATGGTAGAGTTATTTTTTAACTCTTCAAGAATTCTCCAAATTGATTTTCATAGTGGATGCACCAATATGCAATCCCACACAGAGTGAGTGAGGGTTCCCTTTCCTCCACAATCTGTTCAGGATTTGGTGGTGGTGGTGGTTGTTCTGTTGATATTTGCTATTCTGCTATGGTACAATAAATTAACAAAGTTCTTTTGATTTGCAGTTCTTTAATTACTAGGGATGATGAACACTTTTAAAGATACTTCTTATCTGTATTTTTATTCCTTTGAGAACTCTCTGTTAAGGTCCAAGGCTTACTCTTGAAAGGGTCCTATGTTTTTTGACTCAATTTTTAAAAATGTATTTGTTATTTTTTCTTATTTTACATATCAATCCCCATTCCCTCTTCCTCTTTCTTTCCCATGCCCCCTGATGCCCCCTCCTCTCCCATCCCCCACACATTTCACATGGAGGGTGATGCCTTCCAGGAGGAATCATCAAAATCTGTCAAGTCATTTGGATTAGGGTCTAGGCTCTCCCTTCTGCCTATAGGTTAAGGGAGTATCCCTCCATGAAGAATGTGCTCCCAAAGTTCTTTCATGCACCAGGGATACATTCTGGTTCTACTGTCAGAGGTCCCTTAGACTGCCCAGGCCTTATAACTGAGACCTATGTTTGGTTTCCCAGCTATCAGTCTGGAGGCCCATTAGCTCCCCCTTGTTCAGGTCAGCTGTCTCCTTGCGTTTCTGTAGCCTGGTCTGACCCTTTTCTTATCACTCCTCCCTCTCTGCAACTAGATTCCAGGAGTTTGGCTCAGCATTTAGCTGTGGGTGTCTGTTTCTGTTTCCATCAGCAACTAGATGAGGGCTCTATGATGGCATATAAGTTAGTTATCAATCTCATTATCAGGGAAAGGCATTTAAGGTAGCCTATCCACTGTTGCTCAGATTGTTAGTTGGGGTCATCCTTATAGGTCCTGGACATTTCTCTAGATTCAGTTTTCTCTTCAAGCCTCTAATGCTTCTCTCTATTATACTTTTTTTTTTTACCCTCTCATCATTCTGTCCTCTGACTCAATCTTGCTTGTCCCACATGTTCTCCTCTCCTCCCCTTCTCTTCTCCTGTCTCCCTCTCCACTCACTGTCCCCCTACTTTCCCCCACTCCCAATATGCTCAGGAGATCTGGTTCCTTTCCCCTTCTGTGAGGGACCTTGTACGAATCTCTTAGGTTCCTCCTTGTATCCTAGTTTCTCTGGCGGTATGTTGTGAATTATAGGCTGGTGATCCTTTGCTTAATGTCTAAAATCCATGTATGAGTGAGTACATAACATGTTTTTGACTCGGTTTTTTGAGTCATTCCTTTAAGTATTAATCCTCTCACAGTTTTTAATCCATAGGCTCTCTTCCTGTGAAGTAAATCTTTTTTCCAGTATCCCATATTCAGTCTCAACAAATCGTACCCTGATGTAAACTTCTATGTCAGTATTTTAGCTCTTCCCAGCAGTACCATATTTCCTTGGTTAGTCCAGGCATCCCAGAGATCAGAGATACCAAATGACTTTGCTTTTGCTTCACCGAGCTAAACAACCTTGAGAACTACCAAGCTCTCTCTTCTGGAAAATCATAAATCCTTTGTTCACATTTAATCTAGTATTCTTAGAATTCTGACTGGCTGACACATTGACAGCTCATTAAAGTCTGTTGGGTTCTTCCTGACATCTCATCTGCACATGCCCAAAAAGGCAGCTTCCGTTTGCTTTGCTTTCCTATATCAGATAGCATAATCAGCATCCCTTTAATATTCTGATGTTAATATCAACTGATATCTAAACAAATACTTCTTGAAGCTCTGGCAAAGTCACATCTAATTTATCAACATTGTATGGAAATGGTATATTCCTTTTTATAAAATAATCTTTCCTCTAGAATTCTTATCTCTAATTGGTTCATGAAGACTTGGGATGTCTTATTTCATTTTTTTAAATTCTGATTCAGGATATGTGATAGTTTTCAGATAAAATTTTTTATTACATCATTCATCTTCTCAGAATATGAACACTTTATTCAGTGCTTAAAATATATGAAATTCATGGCGCATTTTGAAGAAAACAGAAGAGCAAAGTCTACAACTTGTTGGGAGAATTGTAAGACAGAATCATTTCTTCCAGAATATAATGGCTTTATTTTTTTAAAGACAAATTAACAAATTTACATAATGAGTGACTCAGAGGAGCATGGTTTGAAAGAACAAAAGCACGAGGTTAGTGAAGTCAACACAGAGAGTGACAAAATATGAAGCAGTTCAGAGAAAGTAGTATATACTTTAAAGCTACATGCCCTCATAAACAAAAACACACCATAGGAATCATCCTTGAAAATTATTGTGACAAAAGGTAATTCTCTTCAAATGTTTTCTGTTTGTTCAGCCAAAAGGGTTTATATACAATCAGTTGTACTGTTGTCATCCACTTCACCTAATGTGGTCTGCCCTATCAGAACAACATTACAAATTCTACGAGTATCACATTTGCAGCTATTGTAGCTATTTCGTTTCAAAAGCCAAGTCCATTTAGGTTTCTCTGTAAACTGATTACTGAGCTCGTATGAGGCCACAACAGTTCTGTAATCATACTAAGCCACTCTCAGCTCTTCCCAGCATGCTGGGCTTCTACAGACGATGTGATAACAAACCCAGGTAATGATCACCTTTCAACAGGGACTTCATCAATCTCACAGTTGCACTAGTTGTTAAGTTCTTTGTGGCCAAGCAGGGCAAGGAAAAGTGAGTTAAAATAAATTTAAAGGGCCAATTTCATTAAAGGGTGTCCTTGAGGGATCAGGTACAATGGTTAATTTTTATTGAATTTGTGCCTTGAATATATCCATGGACTGTTCTGTGCATAAAACAGAAGCTGCACTAGTACACAAATGCATCTTGGAGCATTAAGAATGAGATTTTTATCATTGAGTTATGAGTAGTTATAATGTAGCCTCTTTATGAAATACCATGTTTACCTAAAAATCATTATTTATATACAAGTCATGAATATTCTGACTTGAAAAGTTGGTTGATAATTTCTCAAAAAGGTAGAAAGTGAGCCTATGCTTTTAAAGGAGAGCAGGGGAGTTCTATTAATGCTTAGTGGATGTCCATGCTTAATTTAAAGGAAGGAACATTAAGAAATATTAAAGGCTTCTATTTGATATACAGATTTGCCTCCTTGCTATACATAAAAAATATTTTCTGAGATACATGGTGATACCAACAAGTATATTTCCTTCCATAATATTCAAGCAATGCATTTATACTGTCAATATCAGCATAGTTCAGTGAAGCAATACTTTCCAATCAAAAATTACCTAATATTATACAAGCAAAATTCACTAAAAACGTAAGACAACCACATAGGTTAAATATAGTGGAGTATTTGCTATTTATTTATGTGGTTTGAGTCCAACATTGCAGCAATATTTAGTAAATACCAAAAAAACAAATAGCTGTGGTCCTCTGGAAAGACTATTGAATACTACTTATTTGACTTTGTGAGTCCATATAGGTTTTGTAGGCTTCAATTGAATAATACATTATAACATACTACATAAGGAGACCTTTGTATTCGAATCAGTTTATTTAGCTAGACATTGATGATTTCACAATGTACAAAATGTTTTTTTCTAAAAAAATTTTGCATTACAAAGTGCATTTTCAAACTATTAATGTTAATATGCATTTATTTGTAAAATGATTTAATGTGATTAGTTCTAGAGTCTTTTTCTGATTTGGTAAAGTTCAGTAAAAATAACTCATACAACTGTGATTCCTTAACTCAGACTCCAGTCTTGCATTTTAAAATTCAGAGAAAGGTGGATGTGTTCTGGTGTTTTTTGTTTGTTTGTTTGTTTGTTTTTTTGAGACAGGGTTTCTCTTTATTGCTTTGGAGCCTGTCTGGAACTATCTCTGTAGACCAAGCTGGCCTTGAAATCACAGAGATCTACCTGCTTCTGCCTCTCAAGTGCTGGGACTAAAGGTATATGCCACCAATGCCCAGCTCTTGGGTTTTGTTTTTATCCAGAAAAAAAAATGTGCTGGTAAAAATAACCTTAATAATCCAGGCATGTTGGTGTAGTAGGAAATATTGTGAATTCAGGGCCAGCCTAAGATATGTAATAGGACTGTATCAAAAAGCAAGCAAACAAAAGTAAGGCACA
This sequence comes from Phodopus roborovskii, assembly GCF_943737965.1. Taxonomy (NCBI): domain Eukaryota; kingdom Metazoa; phylum Chordata; class Mammalia; order Rodentia; family Cricetidae; genus Phodopus; species Phodopus roborovskii. The sequence continues at coordinate 1,914,171 of NW_026126566.1, read as the reverse complement.
GGAACCTGCAAGACCTTCCTTTGTGTCCCCTCACTCTTCTTCCTGAAGTTCTTGCTGTGTCCAGAAGCTACACTCCCTCTTCATCATCTGCCATTCATGGTCAGAGAATTTGGGGAAAGCAAAGTCACAAGGCTGAGATGTTAAAAATACGTCCTTGACTGAAAAGTGAAACAGGAATGAGTTATGTTTGTCATGTCAAGAGATAACAGAGAACAACTCAAGTGAGTGGGTTCATGCCATGATGTGAATGTTGGTGTCTATAGGGAAGTTGGAATTCATATACTGAGAATGTCATCCTTTATCTGTTTGGGGGGGGGTGAACATTCATTCTCATACGAGTAATGCTTGCTTTTTTTTTTCCTAGCCTGAAAATGCAGATGTAGTAAGATATAGTAGTGTTCCATGGAACATTGTGACTGTCAAGCTTTTCCTCATCGTGTGGTGTCTGTCTCTGCCACTTTGTACTTCACGGCACATTTGAGTAGCTGTGTCACTCATTTTTCAGAATGCATCATGACACACTGACTCAGTTTCATTTTTAGAGGCACAGTTGTAACAAAAACTGTGGCATGGACATGGACGACTTTCTTAAAAGCAGAGCATGGTCTCAGCAGGATCTGCATGCTTCGATATCCAGAGTCTGGTTAGGGGCTAAGTAATGGTTTTTAAGGTTTTAAGAAACAGATTTTGTTTCTTAAAAAGGAAAACATTTTTTGAGGAGTAATTGAAACAGAATATTCCTGAAATTGAACTTTTAATAATAATTCACCATTTTAAACAAAGTGATGCTTTTTTTCTATAAAATTTTGTATAGGGGCATTTAATAAATACCTCAGGTACAAAATAAAATCAGGTTAAAATGCACCAAAACATATGTTAATTACCCTATAAAAACATGCCTCATTTTGTTTTATAGTTTAAATTAGGTGTTGCCAAGGCAACCCTGCATTCTATAATGACACAATGGCTAAGAGAATGCATTCTAGCTCCCATGAAACTTATAGAAATCTGACAGAAATGATACAATGAAATAGAGTTCAAATTTTTTATGCTTGACCAAGGACACATTGCTGTGTAGTATTCAGTGATAGACAGTGGTATCTGGAGAATAGGCTAGGTCAGACATCTGAAACTAAATAAAACCCCCAGGTGATCAGTGTCAATCATCTGTGTTAAGAGAGTTCTCTCTTCCTTCCTTTTTCCTTCCTTCCTTCCTTCCTTCCTTCTTTCCTTCCTTCCGTCCTTCCTTCCTTCCTTCCTTTACTCCTTCCTTCCTCTCTTTGTTTTTTTCAGGACAGTGTTTTTCTGTGTAGTCATATTCCTGGCTGCCGTAAAACTTACTTTGTAGATGAGCTTGGCCTCAAACTCACAAAAATCCACCTGCCTCAGCTTCCCTCATGCTGGGGATTAAAGGTGTGAGCCGCCACTACATGGCTCTTTTTTCAGTCCAACTTAAATCATGGATATTATTGTATCAGTTGGGGAAAAAGAACAAGATAATAAATTATAGTTTTAAAAATCTTATTGAGAATTATTAGGTATTTGATTTAGCAAAATTTTACCTTTATATTTTTCATATTTTTATCTTAAAACTGGATTAATTTTGAAAACAGTGTTATTCAACTCTAATGAATATAAGATTTTAAAATATTATTTTACCTATATGTCCTCATAATTTATTTTATACCTTTATTGTCTACCGCTGATCTACATGATAAAAAAAATACTGCTGTTTTTATGGTCCTAATTCTGGTAATTATTAGGACAGTGGTCCTTTTAAATAATTTATATTTTTGGTTGTGACCCTAGCCTTGAACAGCTGAGCCATCTCCCCAGCCCTTGGATAATTTATAAAAAATGTCACCCAAGTGGCTAAGGTATAAAAAGATCCCTGAGCTCCTGAGTGAAAAGTTTATAGTTTATCCACAAATGAATACTGCTGCATGATCATAAAAGGATCACTATACATGAAGAACATTAAAGGCTAAACTAAAAGCATACTTATTTTGTATTTTAGGACACATATACATAGAAAACTGAGATGAAAACATAAATGTAATTACCACTCAGGTGATTCAGTCTTAGCTATGAGCAACATGGTTCATTCATGAAAACTCAAGCTATGCCTCCAAGAGTATTGAGAGTATTTACTGAGGTCTTTGTGAAAACTCGAATTCTTTCAGCAGTGTTACCATTTCCTTCTTACCAATATGCAAATATGAAACCAGTACAGTGTTGTTCATTGGTCCTCCATAATGCCTTCTCTTATAGTTTCTGTTCGTTTAAACACAATTCTTAGGACTCCACAGTACTACTAATATTATTTTATCAGTGCTCAAATTGAAGACAATTGTCATGTTCTTATTTTTAGTTTTGTTTGGTTATTTAGCTTAGAGTCATACATACATTTTGCATCTCTTCTCACAATATTTGGCTATGTGGTCCATGCAATATAATCCATATATTAATTTTAAATAAGAACTTAAGCACTTTTGCATTTTCATGTTTTATTTTAGTCCATGTACAAAGTTTAACATTTATCTTAATCACATTATTAATTAAATTCATACTTTTAGTTTTGACCCTTGTTCAAATCTAACAATTTATGAATCTGGGAACTATTTCATATATTATGAATTTGGCTTCATATTTAGAGTTTCTTATTCTGCTTATGTGCCTTTTTAAAAATAACTTTTTCCAAGTTAAATTAAAATTGTGATAAAAGTAAATAAGGTTGTAGACAAATGCCTTTGATTCTATACATTTGGATATCCAAAGCAGAACCGACTTCAGGTACAATATGTTGTGTCATGTATTACTCAAGAAACTGATTATATTTAATAGCACTTAGCATCCAGTTAAATATTTGCATCTGGTAAAACAATCTGCAATAACAAACACATTAAATTGGCTGTTTAAATCAATCTTCTCTCTGATATTTAGGATATAGTATGAGAAAAGAAAAGTCACCAGTAACTGTTAGAGAGATGATGGGAGAAGATGAAATTACCTAATAATGATAAATGTTGAAAATAAACACAGAATGTTCTAATAACTTATTTTCTATCCATATTGTTTACTATGAATCTACATGATGAAAAATTTTTAGTACTAATTTTAATATCAAAGCATAGCTACAGGGCATGGATAGGCTTCCATAAGACCTATCTAGTTGCTTAATGAAAAATGGATTAATAGAGTGAGAGTGAATATGGCAGTGGCCATTGGGTGGGTGTTGTAATGCTTTACCTGGGAAACACTGGCATCTGGAGGTGTTGTGTTGGTAGGGAAGATACAAGTGTGAATTAATTGTTTTAGATTTACTTACTTCTGTTTGTCCAATGTATACAAAAGATGACTATGAGAAAGTGAATACTGTGAAATTCAGCTTTGGGTAATGGTCTTCAGTGGCTTAATAAGCCCATCTGAAGAAATTTCATGATATCACTGTTCTGTAAGCCTTTCCAACCTGCTTATATTGCAATTGTACAAGTGGATTACTTTTGAACCCGTTGTCCAGACTCTACTGAGGGATGTGAACATGGAGCATAGAAGTGCACTCAGTCTTTGCATTTTCTGCTGAAGGCTGAGACACAGCCCCCTATTTCTTAGAGCAATTCATTAATACCTTCCTGATAACTGCTGACAAAGTGACAGTAGTTGGGGAAAACAAGTAATTACAAACACCACTAAAACTAAAATAAACAGTATCTGCAGGAAGAGTAGTTGAACCTAGCATGATTAAAGGCCTGTGAAAATGGACCATATAACTCCTGCATGCTGAGATCTTGTGGGGAAGGTTCTTTATGACTCCCTCTGCATGTGAGATATCACCAAGTTCCCTCTCACAGAGTTACAGGAGATTTTCCAAATAAATCTTATAAACAAGGAAAAAATGAATTTTTCAAACAAGTGTTTGAAATTGGTGGCAACTCAATTTTCAATGTACAATGTGGTTATTAGTTAGACAAGTGCCCATGAAGAAAAGTATGGGTTCCAGGGAATGTAGGCGAAAATATAAAGCACAATTTAAGATTCTCTGGCAACCTTGACTTCCTGTACTCCCATCTGGTACAATTATTGAACATCTGTAATTGTCTTTCCAATTTGATAACTATTGGTTACATGCTGTATTTTATTTTTATAATACTTTATTTTAGCTCAACAGACTTTCGAGAAGGAAAGTCAATATTATAAGAAATTATTGGATATTGAATTAGAGTAAATTAGCTTTTATCAAATATACATAATTTTAATTCTGAGATTATTGATGTCAGAATTTCACAAGGAAATGGATTTCCTAGTGTGTTTTGAATAGATATAAATATCGTGGTTAGTATGGTATACACCACAGCACCATTCTTAGCAGTACAATGTACTTGCATACTTTCTGATTTCCTAAATGACCTAACTGCTTGGGCTCATTTATAGCTTGTGTTCCTAGTTTCTTCTACTCCCCAATGTCTCACCCATTCAGTTGAAGACTCAACATCACATATTTCCTCTCTGAAAGAAGATTCTCATCACAGAAAGTCCCTTGATGACCCATGAAGTTGAACAAATAAGTGTTACATATGTCTGTAAACAGTTAATGAAGAATATAGATGAACATGGAGATTTTATATTATTGATACAGCTCTTAAAAACTCTAATTACTCTACAGTTCCAATGTCCTAAGATTTCCTGTTTTGAAGGAGATAAAAACCATAGACATTTTACCAGATATGTCAAACAATCTTGACAATTCATTCAATTCTGAACTTATGTTATAATCTGGAAGCAGAGGTCTTTGGGAAATTTGCATATAAAACCAAAGAGGGTTAAAAGTGATAAAAATAAAAACTTTAAAACATACTGTATGCATGATTCCTTCAGTGGGCTTGAGTAACACCTAGTTTGGAGACTGGCCAAATGATGAACATAGTAAAAAAAAAAAAAAAAAGAAAAGATGGTCAGACATGAAAGGTGAAAAAAGCTTGCCAAACTAGTTTTATGAACTATTATTCAAACTGTATTTGCTAAGGAAATATGTGGATAAACATAAACAAAAGTTCAGAAATCAGCTAAAATTAGTCAAGCAAGGACTTTGCCAGATGGTAATGTCAAATACCCAGAAAAGTTGCTAAGAGTCATAACAGACCAAATAATACTAATGCTCTTATGTAAGCAATTTTGAGATGAGAGGATTCTTTGAATTTCAAGTTCAGCTATCAAGAGGTCAGAAGAAGGTCATATAATTAAAAGAAATTAAAATGCATGATACATTTTCCACACTAGCCTAAGTACCTGAGTTCGATTCTTGATCCCACAACTTGCTCTCTAACTACTACATGCATGTACCATGATATGTGTGCACCCACACTAACATATGCACATCGTATGCATACACACAAACATACACATTAATAATAATCATTAATAATAAAGTAATAAATGACATAAATATTTTATACTGTCTCAGTAGATACCATAACCTTGGCATTTATAACCACCTTGAAAAGTATTGACTTGTTTTCCTTATGAGAGACTCAGTCAGTGGTATTTTGTGGTAGCAGCAGACATTAGAATAAGAGGCTTTTTAGAAATACGGTTTAAATCCTGCCACACACTCACTAATGATGGCACTCTGTATCCCCCATAAAAGCTCAGCTCATAGTGATACTCAGTAAGAGATAACTCATGAGAATCCCAAGAACACCTGTGCCCACTACTCACTAAGTGTGGTCAGCAGCACAGGAGATTTCTCCTGCTTTTAACCTCTGTCCTTGTAAGTGATGCTTAAAATGTTAATATCCAATTTACTATTGCCTTTGTCACATTAAATGTGTTTTCTGTGGGAAAAGAAAGGCCATAAGTAAACAGGGTAAATCTTCCCTCACTGTCAATAGACTTGATAGTTATTCTCATCATTTTTATTATGTATTATTCATTTTAAGGTTGAAAGAAAAAATTTACCATCCACAGTTAGCAAGACAGTCCTCAAAGACATTTTTTTTAGCCCTTTTGATAAACAGCCTGATGTGAAGCAGCTTTTACTGCACACTATGAGCGTTTCCTATAATAAAAACTCAGCACGCAGCAATCCCATCACCTTTATTAGATTTGGGTTTTTATTTTAACTGCTTGCACACAGACAAGCCTATGAAATTGTCTTGGTTTTAATCAGAAGAAGAAATCAGAGATATAAACTGTGTCTCTAATATTGAGCTATCTATTTTAACTTTTAAACTGCTGGCATATGCTTCTAGATACTATAATCAAGAGAACTGTTAGTAAAATTTAGGAAGAAAAGTATGTATTACAATTGATACAACCTAGTTAGTTAATTAAAATTGTTTGTATACTTAGGTTAAATTCTTGCCAGTGTGGTACTGATTTGATTGGCCTGGGTGTTCTTGTTCTAAAATGCTTTGTATCTTCACTGTGGGAGTATGCAGGACAAAAATATAGCACAAAGATGAACTATGGAAAGACAAGAAAGGTACATGACCTCAGTCTCACCAAGGACACTCTTTCCATGGAAGAAACTACAGTGACCATGAGATAACAGTTCCTCCCTTGAACTCCAGGAGCAATAATTAGGATCAATAAAATTTATATGATAGTATGACACATGCTAATTATAGAGAAAATATGGGAACTTCAAGAACATTGTGTTGTCAGGCAGTGGTGGTGCATACCTTTAATCCCGAGGTAGATGGGTCTCTGTGACTTTGAGGTCAGCTGGTCAACAAGCAAGTTCTAGAACAGCTAAAGCTGTTCCTCAACACAGAGAAACCTAAGAAACAAAAGAGCATTACATGTAGAAAATGACTTTCCTAAAAAGTGATCAGGCTGTCTCAAAGACTTCAAAACAAGAAATCAAGTCAACTTTAATTTAAGCCCGGCATATGATGCAGATGAGCAAAATTACTCTGTTCATGCCTCAGAATACTTTGTCTCACTCCAGTTTTCACACCGAGTCACTTATCTGCTCCTTTGTGTTGCCAGCTTTTGGCTTCTCACTCATCATCTAAACTGAAAGCACTCAAGTCTTTCTCACCGGCTTGCTTCTCTTCCCAGTTTCTAAGAGATCACTGAGGTCAGGGGTGGAAGGTACTAAGGTTTATTTCCTTAGTTGTGATTCTCCCCTAAATGATAATGGAGAGTTCATATAAGAAAACTGCATAGGTTTGAGAAGTCATGTAGGACTTTTAAAGTATTACTTGGTACTGAAGCCTCTTAGGAATGATAGGGTAGGTTGTGAATAGAGAAGCATCATGTTGTTAAGAATTATTCAAAATGCTCAGGGGCTATTGTCCCTATCCCCTTTACTGGGGGACCATGTATGTCTCTCTTACGGTTTTCCGTGTTTCCTAGCTTCTTCATAGGTGTGGTTTGTAGTATAATAAACCTTTGCTCTATGTCTAATATCTGTATATAAGTGAGTACATACCATGTTTGTCTTTCTGTGACTGGGTTACCTCACATAGGATGGTTTCTTCCAGTTCCACCCATTTGCCTGTGAATTCCAAGATTCCATTGTTTTTCTTCACTGAGTTGTGTAAATGTATACATTTTCTGTATCCATTCTTCGGTTGAGGGGCATCTAGGTGCTTCCAGGTTCTGGCTATTGCAAAAAATGCTGCTATGAACATAGTTGAACAGATGCCCTTGTTGTATGAATGTGCATCCTTTGGATATATGCCTAAGAGTGGAGTTACTAAATCTTGAGGTAAACTGGTTCCCATTTTCCAGAGGAAGTGCCGTACTGATTTCCAAAGTGGCTGTACAAGATTGCACTCCCAGCAACAATAGAGGAGAATACTTCTTTGTCCACATACTCTCCACAATAAACTGTTTTTGGTGTTTTTCATTTTAGCCATTCTGATGGGTGTAAGATGGGTGTAAGTTGGTTTGATTTGTATTTCTTTGATGGCTAATGATGTTGAACACATTTTTAAGTGTCTTCAAGCCATTTTAGATTCCTTTATGGAGAATTCTCTACTACATTCTGTACCCCACTTTTTAGTTGGATTATTTGGTGTTGTGGTAACTAGCTTATTGAATTCTTTATATATTTTGGAAGTCAGCCCTCTGTCAGATGTGAGGTTGGTGAAGATATTTTCCCAGTCTGTAGGCTGCTGTTTTGTCTTGTTGATTGTGTCCTTTGCCTTACAGAAGCTTCTCAGTTTCAGGAGGTGCCATTTATTAATTGTCGATCTCAGTGTCTGTGTTGCTGGAGTTTATGTTCAGGAAGAAGTCTCCTGTACCAGTTTGTTCAAGGGTACCTCCCACGTTCTCTTTTAAGAGATTCAGTGTGGCTGGATTTATGTTGAGGTCTCTGATCCATTTGGACTTAAGTTTTGTGCATGGTGATATATATGGATCTATCTTCAATCTTCTACATGCCTGCATCCAGTTATGCCAGCACTCTTTGTTGAATATGCATTCTTTTTCCATTGTATAGTTTTAGCTTCTTTGTCAAAAATCGGTGTTCGTAGGTGTGTGGGTTAATATCAGGGTTTTCAGTTCTATTCCATTGGTTTACCTGTCTGTTTTTGTGCCAATACCAAGCTGTTTTCAGGACTAGCTTTATATAGACCTTGAAGTCAGGGATGGTGATGCCTCTAGAAGTTCTCAATGTTCTTATCAGGAAGGCAGAAAATAAAATAGGACAAATAGAAGATGAGAGTTTTCTTCCATTATTGGTGATAAGGTTGTACATGTGTAGACAAGGGCATATTAGAAAAAGCAACAGAATTCAAAGTTGAGCCTGATTGTGTGAAGAAGACTGATTCTATGAGTTGGGAGAAGTGGATTAAAGTGACTCAAATATGACCTATTTTTTCCCTCCTTTTATTACATTTCATGTCATTCAGCATGTTTGTTATGAGTACCATGCCTTTCTCTGCATTTAAATCAAGTTGGTTTTTGGGAAAGAAAAAAAAATAGAGGACATGAATTCATTAAATTCACAACTGAAATTAAAACATTTGTGTAATTAACACCAAGTGTAAGTTGTATCACCAAGATGTATTCATTTTTCTCCATTACTCTTTTCTATATTATGGGTCTGTCTTCAGATAGATTCTTTTCTATTGTGATGCCAAAACAATTAAAACAAGTTACATATTCCAAGGTTATTGGCACTGAAAAAATGCATAAATGCATCTCTCTTACCCCATAGTTCATCAAGATCCATCTGGTATTGTATTAGCTATTATTTGAGCTGTCTTTGAACAAATTTCAGTGACCTGTAGAAAGCTTCTCTCTCTGTGGTTGGTCGCATCAATGCCAAATGAACACCCTTTGAATCAGAATTGGGATACTAATAAGGAAGATTGAACAATAATAGCAATGGGATTCTGATAAGAAAGGAAACAGAAAACGATAGGCAAAGAAGAAATCAACAATCTTTATCACAAAAGTGTGAAAACACAGATCTGATATTCTCAGCAAAATGAATTTATATTCTTAAAGTCTAATTCTAGAAATTTATTAACATTTAAAAGCTTAGAAGACTTACCCAACAAAATGCCACCAAATGTATAATAAAAATTTTAAAAAATGTGATAAGACAATAACTATATCACAAAGTAAATATTTGGTTATTTGAAAAAATATTGTTAAATAATAGTGTAGTTTCAGTAGTGTACAGAACAAAAACTATTAAGGTTAATTAGAAAGAAAGGTTGGTCACCCAGACATGTGGATACCAGGCTTAAGAATGACATCACTCTCTGTGCTAAAATTAAATGGTAAAACAAGAATTTAAAGATACATTTTTAATTTAATTACAGAAATAGTTTGAGATATGATCGAGGTACACAGAGACATCTGATATGTGCTTATGTCAGTTATAGTTTGAAGAAAGAGAAAAGATGTGAGCTATCACGCAAACATGTTAATTTAAATTTGTTCATTTTTATAATCTCGGAACCTTCCATTACTGACTCATCTCTTCTACTATGCTCAAGTTGATATGATTAATAAATAAAAAGGAATTATCCTAAGATCATATTGCCTGCTCCCTTAGCAACAAAAGTCTTTCAGGGAGGGATACCTGGAGCCCAGAAAGGGTGAGGGATGAATTCTCTGGACTTCAGGCAAGCTGATGTGGAATTTTCACTGTTCCTGACAAGGTTGAATCTACCCAGAGGCCATGACAGACTACAAAGAAACTGCATTTTTTTTTTTTTTTTTTTTTTTTTTTTTTAGATACAACAGACAGCTGTACAAATAACCTCACTATATTACTGTATGGTTCTGACTGTATGCACAAGAGTGGCACAAACTACACTGGACACATTCCAAGTGCAGAGGGTGATGTGAGCAAGAAGTTTTACCCCTAGATGTGGGGTTATTAGTAACTGATGGCTTTCGGGAAGGGAGAGGAGAGGTAGTTTATGGTATGGCTCTGGCAGATTAACTATACTCTAGTGGGTAGCTACACACCCAAGAGTATATGGGAAGCACACTGAAGGTAAGGGTATAATGATTTCACTAGACCCAAGATAAATGAAAAATGGATGTTTATTGGGGAACACTTTGGATAATAATAAAGAACTGCAGGAGTGCTTCTCTGCCCTTCCTATCCGATCTGCTGACCTAAGAGAAAGAGTCCTTGTGAGGCCATGCCTTACACTTCCCTCCTTCTGCTTCAGTCTGCCAGAAGCCATACCAAAAGGGGTATGGCCAGCATTACAGGTTCACCAGGAAGGTGCTGCCACAGTACAGACTGGGCTGTATAAAATAATAATAATAAAGAAAAAACAAATAAGGGGTCATCAAAGTCTAGGCCTCACCCTCCCTGGGGAGTGGATGGGGGATGGGATGGGCAGTCTGTGGAGGGCATGGGAAGGAAAGGGAACTGGGGTCTATATGTAAAATAAGAAAAAATATTTAAAAATATTAAAGAAAAAGAATACTAAAAATAAATAAGGATGTCAAGTCAGACTGGTGGAGATATGGGGTAGACCTAACCCTAAACCTAACCCTGAACAATAGACACATTTAATAGAAGAAAAGGGTGACTGTGATCAAAATATATTGTATGAAATCTTACACTTTTTATACCATTTTCATTGGTGCCAGTGATTAATAAGTTATACTAAGAAAACTGTGGATTCTCAGAATGGATCAGCAGTGATGATCATTATTCTGTCTGGTGTTCTATTATTGATATAACACATTCATAGCAAATTCCTATTCAAATGTCTAAGATGTAAATGATATCATATAATCCTATAAGTAAAAGATCTATAGTACTCTTGATATGCAATGAATTTTAAGACTAGAGTATTATGATCAGTAAAGTGTGGAAATTACTGTTTCATAATGAATCATATTTAATAATTTTAAAGTTTTTATTAAATATTCTAACAAGAAAAAGTTATAAAACAACTTAAAATAAATTTATCTGCTAAAATCCAATAACTTGATTAGAAGACAACATATATTTGTATTAACAGTTAGAGGCAAGAGCGAATGAAAGTTAGGAAATGACTTGGCACATGATAAATGCCTTTGCCTTGGCTCCTACAATGTTGAGTCATGGTAGAAATACCTGCAAGAAAATCTGTTGCATCTTTCTTGACAGCATGCATCCTCTATCTAGTGACAGTTTTCTCTGCCTTCTATTGCCCACTGACCAGAGGAGCCTTTCAGGAAAGCTTTCAACTTCTCCAGGAAGCTCTTGGGTGTTGTTGTCCCTTGAAAATTTCATTTTCATTTTAGAGCCTCTAGTTTTTCTCTCTATAAATGTTGTGACCCTTCTGATCTGATTTTTCCCTGAAATCTGTGATACTGTAGTGTAACCATGGGAACCACAGACTTTCAGAACAAGGTAAGGATAAGGCAAGATGGAAAGAGGGGGAAGGCATTCAGAGTGACAAAAGGAAATCTGAACAATAGATTCATTGTAACAGAAGGAAAGAGAGGTGACAGGTTCTTGGGACTGATGGGAAGTCATGGCAGAGGGAATAATGCAGAGTATGTAGGTGGGAAAGAAAAGCATCACATGGCTGGAGCAAGAAGTTCACAGTAATGACTAGTGATTAATCCCACTGGTATAATAGGATGAGACAGGTTGATTGTCAGTTCTGAGACTTGTCATTCTCTAATTGGGAAACTGCTCCAAACTGTAACGTGTGAGCTCTTGACAAGAGAAAGGAATAGCATATGAATAAGTATACATTTAAATTTCAATATTTATGTATGCTAGCATATTTGAATTGGGGGAGTAAGTCTCTATTAGAAACAAATATATTGAGGTTATAAAGATTTACATAGCAGTGATGTGAAGTTCCATAAATACATTTATGTTATGTTTATAACAGTATCACCTTTTTATAAAATTGGGAGTAAATAAGAGAATATTTGGAAAGCAGACACCTAACTCCATAGTTTTGATTAGATCATTGTTGTTGATGTTATTATTATCATTCTTCTTCTTATTGTTGTTGTTATTATTATTATAAAAGAGACAGGCTCGGCACTAATGCAGTCTTTGTGCACTAGAAAACCACAATATACGCGCTAGTATCAGCCAGTCACTTCTCTACCTGAAATAAACATCTCATGAGACTTGATTACACAGCATTCTGAGCAGTAAAATGACATCTCATATTACCTTCCTGAGTCCTGCCCTGTATATTAACCACTCCTTGGGCTGGTGTTTATACCCTTTATGCGTTAGGCACTCGGTAATCACTCTAGTTTCTGACTAGCGCCAAGTGCTTGAGATCAAGTCACACTTTGTAGTAGCCCCAAACTATCCCACATCACCGGCTTTCATCTCATTTCAGCATGTGTGCCTTACATCATTTCATGACATTGTAAGAGGTGAAATTATAGAAACAGAGAGACAACGTTCACAGAACTTTTATTTTGTCACAAGTATATATGTATGAGAAAAAGCATAACTCATATATGTTTGGGGACTATGTATGAGCTAATGGAACATTTACAGTTAAGTGGGAACTACTGCATGCAATTAACTGACAATAATTGACAGGAGAAAGAACAATCAAGAAAATCACCCCTCCATAGCAGAAGTAGCTTTATGTCATAAATATTTTTAAGCATATTGTCAATATTTATCAATAGCACAGCTCAGTTCTACCATCCATCCATCCCTCTGGGTTCTCAGGCTTCAAAATTGTGGAGAACATGGTAACAGATGTGTGGGCCATTGACTTGACCTTCAGAAAAGCTGCCTTTGTGACTCCCAGGGAGAGACCTGAGAGGCTGCTCTGGGCAGGTGGCCAAGCAGAATACACACGGGAGGGTTACAGGTTCTGTTCAACATGCTTTTGGTGTAGAGAAAGCACAAATCCCCATCTGCCTCTCTTGCTGTTATAAAGAAAAATATTCACAAAAAGATTATGATTTCAACTCAGAAATACAGATGTCTCATCAGAATTCTCAAGTAAGTCAGAAAGAAACAATGTTGTTAACATAAAAATTAGGAAATAGAATGAATAGCAATAACAGGTAGAATTTATCACCCCATGCAGCAAAATTAGTGACGCCATCAATTTTATTTGAGAAGTCAACTGGTTTTCATTTTTTACAATGGCCATTGAATGTTTTGATATTTTGATATTATTTATTTTCAGTTGATCTGACTATATATATATATATATATATATATATATATATATATGCATACGGTTTAGTGAAATAAGCAGTAGGGGGCATTGTTTGAACAGTAGAGAAGAGTTTTCAGTAGGGATCAGAGTATCCTTGAGCAGGATGTTTGCAGTACTATACCTCAGTTTTCTTACATATAAAGTCAGACTGCTGACAGTGCAGGCTAGAGTTCTGAGGATTGAGAGGCATAGCACATGCACACATTTAAAACTCCATAACTACATCAGCATATTAGAGTACCCATTTGTTTTTGAGTTTTATTACATACTGGCTCCAAGATCTATAGATAGTAAGTGACCTACTCAAGATACCAGGATGATGACAGGCATACATGCTATAATGGTTCACAATGGAACTACCCAGTCTTCTTATATATATAAAATATCCAAATTGCTCTCTCCCCTGCTAGCTTTACTTCATCTCTAATGCTTTTCACATTTATACATTTTTATTTCTATTTTTATTGTGAATAAAAACTGTTTTTAACACATTTTTCACATAAAAACTTTTCAATGAGTATTTGTTAAAAAGAATATCTTACACAAGTTTGTAATAGTATGGGTCATCTTGTAAAATAGAGAGACTAAACTTATTATCTCAATATCAAAAGAAATGGGGACATTGAAGTATTAGCTTGTAGAAAACAGAAAAATGATTGAGAGAGATAGACAGCATGGTTGGAACATATATATTATGCTATTTTTGGTTATCAACTTTGTGAAGTCTGGCATTAACTAAAAACTCAAGAAGCTGGGCACAACTGTTAGCGATTTTTCTTGATTGGGTCATTTGACATGAGAAGAATCATCCTAAATACTCATCATTTGGGGCAGAAAGATCCACTTTAATTTTGCATTATTAAAGTCTAAAGACCCACCCTAAATCTGGACCATACCCTCCCCTAATAGCCTATATATAGGATGTGGAAGAAACAAGGTTTTGCCTTTGCCTGCTTGCTCTTATTTCTCACCGGCAAATTCATATATCCTGCTGCTGAAGCAACCCCCCCAGTGTTATTAGAGGTAGCACCTTCAGGATTCCAACATATACTGAAGACCAGCTGATACATGCACCTATCGTGGATAAATATGAATCTAGAAAAACAAATAGGCTGATGGATGTTTACTCTTGGAGAAATCACTTACAACAGAAACAGATGACCACCAGCCAATTCCCATCCCAACGATGCCTCTGGATGCTATCTGTCTCTGACCAGGAAGCAAGAGAGAGTCCTCGATTCCCTGACCCCAGATGTAGTTCCCCCAGGTCACATATGCACCTCTCTCCACCCCCATTGGGTGTGGTCAGTGCAACAGGTGTGGGTTGGGTGGGTATCTCACTACAATTCCCCTTTTAGTGTAAAAAAAAAAAAAGATTTAGGCTTGATCCAAAACTATATACCAAGATAGTAAATATCAAGTATACTCTAAGGAAAGGAAAATTAAGAACATATAAACTTAAGACCTACATGCAACCATATATATTATATATGATATGCATATATGTATACAATATATACATATATAAAGGTACTTGAGGCCATGGTGACATCTAGGGCCTGCTGAGGGCCATGTTTGGATCTGTGGTCCTGCTGCAGCTGGGGTCTGTGTTGATGTCTGTGACCTGTGTTACCACTGGCAGCAATGCTAACCCATGTCTGTTGAAATCAGAAGGCCATGTTGAGCCAGCACATTCCTTCACTGGCCTTGTCCCTTGCTGGCCACAGCAGCTAGAGAGCTTGTCCCACCCCACATGGGCTTTGATGATGGTGGCCCTAGGGGAGCTCCCCCTCTCTCGTGGGAGAGCTGGCCCCACTCAATAGAGCTGGTCCCATACCTCACTATGGCCAAAAGAGCTGACCAGGATAGCATGGGTGTAGGAGAGCTGGCCTTGACCCTTACCTTTGAGGGGCAGTCCCAGTGGAGTTGTGGACTGACAAACTCAGCCACCACATCCAGGGCTTTGTGTTGGCCTGCTCAAACATCTACCCCATCTATGACCTGCTGGAGTATGTGAAGGAACTTGGCCTGTGGAACCATAGCTTCAAGACCTCTATGACTCAGGGCAGCAATAGAATGTCTGAGAGTTGTTTTAATGAGGGTCCAGTAGTATCAATATCCAGTATTGAGTAGCAAAAGCCAGAGGCCTTAAACCAGACCAACAACTCATTGCAATGAACAATTGCAAGTAAAGCTGTTTGGACAAAGGGATGTACTGCGTGACTTACAGAAGCTTCCAATACCACTGAGACAAATGAAGAGGTGATGGAGAGGCCAGAAAGATGGAGGAGCAAAGCGTGCTTTTTTATTAATAATTTTTAAATTTTCCTTTGGGAGGCACTGCAAGGGTGAAGGATGGAATAGAGGAATGAGTGGAATTGGGAGGCATGATCTTCTTTGAACATCTAGAATTCTACTTTGAATGCATCAAATCTCATAATTTATTTTAGCTGGAAGGAGTTACTGTTTTGATGTCATTTGTTATGGGTCTGTTTATGGTGTTGATTTCTTCTTGCTGCAATTTTGGTTATTTGGCCAACTCTAGAAAAATTATCCATTTCTTTCAGATTTTCTGGTTTAATAGAATATAGATTTTTGACTTTTTTTTTAGTTTTAGATTTTTTTAGTTTTATTCCAACTAACAAGGAATAAATATGCAAAATTTATTCTGCATTAGTTATTTTATTCAGTAGCTTTCCTCTTCAATCGACTTGTGACAACCACATCTTTTAAAATCTGTAAATAATGTTATTAAAATAATCTTAATCTTTGAAATCTCACAAAAATTAGTATTTGACAATTTACCTTGAATATCAAGGCTGCAAGAATAACATTTCCTATATCCAAATATTTTACAGCTGACCCAGAAAGAAAACAACAAGAACAAAAAGATAAATAAAACAAAGAAAACAAAACAACAACAACAAAAATCAACCACATATGCTTGGTTAAGGGCTAAGTTACCGGAGCAGTCAAAAATAAAATATCCAAATTATTAGCATTAATTTAATACGATTATAACCAATAGTCACTTTGTCATTGACAATGACTGCTTGAGCACAGAGGTGAGTGAGTGCCCAAGGGCTGGTAGTGGAAGCTGCTGAGCATAGCTGTGTCTCGGCTCCCCTTGCATCTACGCCAGCTCCCACCTGTGCACGGCCCCACAGGTCCTGTGTATCGTGTTTTAAAAATTCCACCACACAAATGTCTCTCTATTAATCAGATAACAGGGAACAAAAACAAATGCTAAGTAAGACAATTGCCCTTTTTTTGGGATATGATTATTTCCCTTGCTCAGGAAGTATTCAACAACGTAAGAAGAGGAAAAGAACACTTCATAATCTCTAAACACAACGCTGAGCTCAGTGGAGCAGATCAACTGTAAGCACTTGTATTTCTACTTTCAGGCGCCGTCATCTGATGTCTCACTGCTGCCTGTTTCTATGTCTGAGTCCTCACATTCTACATTGATATTGCTTCTCCAAAGGGAGAACAGGCTGGGACTGTAGCTCAGCTGGAAGCCATTCTTTCCAAACCATTTCTTCATAGCTGCTCTGTTCTCATGTGGAACTCTTTGAGCTCATCTTCTGTGAGTGGAAGGCAATTCTCAACATTTTCAGGATATTCCTGCCATCCCATTGCTTCTAATAACCTGTGCTCATCTTCCAGAGGTGGGACAGGTCCTCCCTTTCTTCCACATGGGTAGAGAAAAACCGTTCTGAAGACGACCTTGTTCTCCATTTTCCTTTGGTTCCGGTGTGTGGCTGCCCTCCAACCTCTATAGCTTGTCACAATCTCTGCTTTCTGAGCAGTCTCCATTCCGTTCATCCTTCAGAGTCTTCAGGATCTCACTCTTCCTGTCCGTGGTTTGGTGGGTCAATTTGCTCAAGCGAGAGGAGTTGCTCTCAATTGGAGAGGTAGTATTGGAGGGACTCTCTTTGGGAGAGTTTAGAACTACACCAGCAGCTAGTACCATTGGTTTAGTAACAGAAATTGGACTGGTAAAAGCAGACTCCAGGCTAGAGGAAAGGGATCCTGATTTGTGTTCCATTCTCTTAGCTTTCCAAGCACTGGGCTTAGAGAGGAAGGTAGTGCAGGCTTAGGAAACAATTTTTTTTTCTTATTTTATATATCGATGTCAGTTCCCTCTCCCCCTCTCTACCTCCTTCTCTCCCACCCTCCCATGCCCCTCGATCACCCTCCCTTCCATCCCCCTCCCCCACTCCACATGTAGAGTGATGCCTTCCAGGAGGGGTCATCTGGAGTAGGGACTAGGCCCTCCCTCCAGCCTCTATGTTAAAGGAGTATCCCTCCATGGGTAATGTGCTCCCAAAGTCCTTTTGTGCACCAGGGATTGTTCCCATTTGCATGCTGGGATCCTGATTAGGTGAATTCAGCAGAGAAGGCAGCAACAGGATCCTCTTTGGAAACTTTTTTGAGGGTTGCTTGGCACTAGGTGGATTTTCCCACACTCCAGAAGGGGTCCCAATAGGTTTTCATGGCTGATTCTGTTTGTCAGCTTCTGGATTCAAAGAAGGAAAGTCTTCCTCTTTGAACTGCAACTTTTCTACTTTATCCTCCTCCTCCCCTTCCTCCTCCTCCTCTTTTTCTTCTCCTCCTCCCTAATCTATGTTGGTGGTTTTTCTTGAAAGGTACAGCTTTTCTAAGAGTGGAAGCTGCCATTCCAGTGTCGATGGTTTCCTGTACTATCTCCACTTCGTTGGCTCATGCCATCATAACCTCAGGAAGGACCATGCTAACCAGGTCGATTCCCTGTGGTTCCAACATACGCTCCCTTAGAGACACAGAGTCCACAGAATCATGGAGAAATAGAGAGAGTTGGTGCCAAGAATCTCCCATAGTCCTCAGAGGTCTATTGTTTTAAAAAAGCATTCAGAGGAATTATGTCGACGATGGCTAACTCCAAATCTACCTTCTTCATGGGATAGGTGCTCTCTGTGTTTGTCAAAGGTGTCTGTAGATGACTTAGCTGAGTATAGGTTTTTAAAACATTCCCTTATAATATTCTGAATTTATCTGGAGTCTGTTATAATGTTTCCCTGCTCATTTCTGATTCACTGTGAATCTGGGTCTTCTCTTTCTTTGCTTAATTAGGCTTGTTGATTTTGTTGATCTTCTCAAAGAAACTACCTGCTCTTAGATGTGTTGATTCTTTGTATTGTTTTCTTTATTTCTATTTTATTGAATACTGTTCTTATTTTTATTATTTCTTGCCATCAACTGGGTTTGGATTTGGATTTTTCTTGGTTTTTAACTTTTTGAGTTGCATTCTTAAGCTATTTATTGGTCTCTTTCTGATTTTTTTAGCATAGGCACTTAGAACAATAAAGTTTCTTTATAATATTGCTTCAAATATATCCCAGACATTTTGCTATTATGTTTTTAATTCTTATGAAACTCCAGGAAGTTATTTATTATTTATTGTTTATTCCTTCTTTGACCCATTCATCATCCAATAAAGATGGATGCATTTTAAATGATGAGCCCCAAGACCTGAAGATTAATATTTTTTAGTTGTAGAAGACATATCATCAAAGAATAGAGAAAGAACTTTCTAATGCAAATAATCTAATCAAAAGTGAGTCGGAATAAAAAGTGAGACAGGAAGAAACTTCTCTGAGTTTTACCCAGGGTAAGTTTCCATTCAGGCAGCCTTGTTGACTATGAAAACAAGATGTTATATATTAAATCTACTTTTGAAAATAAGATTTCAGTCAAACTGTTTATTGCACAATATGTGTTAGTTCAATTAAGATTGGGAAAAAAGAGTTATGGAGGAAATAAAAAAGAGTTTATGATAATGCAATGAGTAAACAAATTTAATAAATCATAAACTATCTCTTGTCTAGAGTGAAATCAATTTTCAGCTCTGACTGACAAGCAGTCTAATGCATTTCAGCATTGTATGTGAATGTTGTCTTTGCCTGTTATTTGTTAGAAGTGCTCAAGAACACTAAGAGGTCCACAGAATACTAAGAGAAATATGTAAACTAAGAAATTTACTATTGCTAATTTAAAGCAAACCTTCATAGATTATAAGATACACTTTATTCTTTTTTTTAAAGAAATATCTATTACATTTTGAGAAAAATTTAAACATTAATAGGAATGATATTCTTCTTTTTTGAAATCTTTTTAATAAAAATTTTGAGATTATATTCTAGTTACAACATTTCTTCCTTGCAAATTCTCCCATGTACCTCTCCTCAATTCTCCTTAAAATTCGTCACCTCCTTTCTCATCAATTGTTATTGCATGTATTCATAAAATTGTATATACATATATATTCCCAATATAAATTATTGAGTCCATAATAATGTTACTATTGTGTGTGCTTTCAGGGATGACCAACTGACCATTTCTGAAAGTGCACAACCACCTGGCGAACTTTCCCTGGCGTGTGACATCTCCTCCTAGCTTCACTCAGTTGCCTGTAGTTTTTTTGTGTAGTGTTGAGTACCAGTTGGATTTCTTCAGGCAGTTTGTCATGGTCATTGTATCCTCCTTGTTCATCTCATGTTTAGGCCATCATGTTGGCGAGACTTGGTAGGCTCTTTGTTTATATTCAAATCATCAACATTTGGAGAAAAAAAAAACCTTGCCAATAGTCAGGAGTCGATTCTTATAAAATCTGGAGTCAGAGATAGTATCAATCCTACGAAATCTATTGAGTTTATAAGTATAAAAGGTTATCCTTTCCAAGGAAGAATGAGGACAATCATTTCAAAAGTAGTCTTCTATATAAGCAAAAATAATAGATGTGTATCATTGAAATATCCTATACTCACTTTCAACTTTGAAAAGAAGTTTATTCATGAAAACAGAAACCTAGGAATTTCTGGTTTAGATAACTACTATAGTAATGACACCCCTCCCAGCTTTAAACTTTTCTGCCCCCCCACAATTCAATCCCTTCATCTCTCTTTGTCCTTAACTAAAGTGGTCTTTGGAAGCAGTTAGTTGCTTTCTTCCCTCTGGTATCTAATTAGGCTGGCCTCCACCAAGTATTTTGTCCATAATTTCTATCCAAAGAGACCTAAAGAGCTATCATTTCACTTGTTCCAGGTTGAGGTATCCATAGAAACATTGAACTCCTAATGTCTGGTATTTGGCAGGCTCTTGTACTCATAGGGCAATTTATTGCTAAGCTGCCTTGAAACCAACTCTTGAACTTGTGACCTAGATTCAGATAATTTTGTTGATAATAACACCACACCTAATTGCATCTTGGCTCACCAGAATCATTCTGAAATACTCATTTTAGAGATAAACATACAATCTTAGCTAAATAAGCTAGTGAGAGTGAAGAGCAGAAATCTTATATAAGGATAAATAGGGGAACAGAATAATTGCTTTGTCTTCATTTGGATATGTATGTATGTATGTATATAGATATACACATACACATATATATATATAATTACTGTGTCATAAATATATTATTAATATATACAGAGTAACACATGTATATATCTATATGGAAAGCAATTATGAACACCAGTCTTTACGTTTATGTACATACATGTACATGAAAGAATAGTCTTTCCCTTTAGGCTACAGCTTGAGAGCTCTGATGTTGACAGGCTTTTTTCTTAGCCGCCCTGTTTTCCCCAGACCTTGTATTTTGCTTTTGTCCTTCTGGTGTGTGAGGGCAGACCTTAGCAGAGAGTCGGCTGTCTTAAATATGGCAGGTCATCCATCAATTTCTCCCCATGCTGTCACAACTCCTTTTAATACCACTTGTAGTTTTCCTGGGGAAGTTTACAAAAGCCACAAATGGAATTTTAATGCTGTAAAATACCTTTGGAGCTAGTAAATATTTCCTTTTACATGAAAAGATGCTGCATGACAGCTGGCCTCTGAGAAGATGAAGATACATTCCCAGTTAGTTTTAATTCTCCATGAATCAAGTCCTTTGCATCACTGTTCTGAAATGTGCAGGGACAACCTAGACACTATTCTCTGTGCAGTCACTGGTTAAGCACTTTTCTCTGGACAGTGAGAACCTGGGCACTATTCTTTGTATACTTGTCATAGATGAGCACTATGTTTTGTATAGTCATGTCTTGAGTTGAAGCATATGTTTTGGTAGGTATTAGATTCTTGAAAGTCATTTTCTCTTTTGATACAATCAAAAATATTAATTGCTTCCATAATTGCCCAACATTCACCCAGCTAATTTGCAAGTGTTTTGATTATCCATCCCAATGCATTAGCTGAAGAAACTAATGACAACATTAATAGCTATCACAACCCCCATTGAGAAGAAAATTTAGGCTCCAGGAAGCTTGCTGATAGAGGCTGGACTGCATGGCCCTAAATATTAAGACAGTAATGACTTTTCACAATAATTAGATAACATAGACTCTAAAATCTTTCAAATCAGCTAACAAATAAATACTATACACTAAATATGTTATGGTAGGTGGGCTTTCATTTTAATTTTTTATGATAATACTCCATATTTCTCTCAGCTGGTGACCACATTTTTACTATATTTTTTAAACTAAATTAGAAACAATCCTTTTTACATATCAATCCCAGTTCCCTCTCCCTCCCATACCCCCCCTAGTGAAGCCCCCATCCCATCCTGTTTCTGCTCCCTAAGGAGGGTGAGGGCTTTCATATGGGAATCATCAAAGTCTGTCACATCATTTGGGGCAGGGCCTAGGCCCTCCCTCCCCCATGTGTCTAGTATCCCTCTATGGGGAGTGAGCTCCCAAAGTGCAATTGTACACCAGGGATAAATATTGATGTACTACCAGAGACCTCATAGATTGCATAAGCCCCTTAACTGATACCCAAAAGAGATGTTGACTACTTGGTAAAACAAAGACTGTAGAAATGCTTCTTAGTAATCCTTTGTACATTTTTCAGATGAGAGAGCAACATTCATTGTTTATTTGTGAATTTAATTTAGTGAGCAAATGCTTTTATGGTTGAGTTCTACAAATGAAAAAGAGCTGGCCATGACAGTTTATACCTCTTAGAAGTACTATGTGAAGAGCAAAGGGGCTCTACCTCTGGTACCTAGGAGATGTGTCATTTCAGATAGAAGGGTTCTTTCTGTAGGATATGGGATACATTCATTGATAGGCAAATTAAGAACAGGAATTACATGTTCTGGAAAAAAGTGAGTATATTTTTTAGTAGCTATAATGTTGACTATAGAGGATTGGGAGTGGATAACATCAGATGTATGTTGCTTCTGCTCCTAGATATGGGTTGTGAAAAGAAGACTAGTTCAAGAAAAGATTGACAGGGATTGAGACTTTTTAAAAAAATAATACATGGATAGTTGGGGTAGAGGCAACTTCATATACCTATTGTTACTTTTCACAAAAGATTGTTTATCATATGTTATTACTTTATTTAGTAAAATATACCCAACATAAGATTCAGCAGTTCTAAACACAGACATATGCAATTGTGTTGGATTATCTAATGGGGCAGAAATCTGCCCCATCATATAGATAAGAATCAGACTTCTCACTCATATCAGAATTCACAAGTTATATGTTGAGATGAGCTCATCATGTGCTCTATGCGAATAAAGAAATAAAATGTTCCAAGTATTTTTGCATTCAAAACATTATAAGCAACCTTATTGTCTTGTTTTTCTTATTGTTCCCATTTTAAGGTGAGAACACAGTCTCGGTGATTCTGAGTAACTTAATTGCATTACTTAATTAGCAATTGACAGAATATGGAATAGAATTCCGGCCCCTGAATTTCAGAGGTAATTCACTGAACAAGATGTCTTCATGTTTGTAACTTGGTGGGTCAGGCTGCTTGTACTAACACAGCCTGTGTTCTCAACTGCTTTCATAGAGGATGAGACACAGATAATGTCAGCAGGCTGACAAGTTCTTTCAGTGATAGTGTCTGTTGTCAGGTACTCTGTCTGACATGACCAGAATCCAGAAGTGAAACGGGTGTCACAAACTTGAATAGTCTTAGATTGCTGCTTTGTAATAGACTTGTCAAAAATAGTTGCTATATTCAGCATGCTTTATACCCATCCACTGAGGCAGGTCACTGTCCTTACCTGGGGAGTGATCAAGCAACTAGCCTACAGAAGCAGCAAATGGAAGAAGTTTCTCAGGCCACACAAGATTTCTCTCAACAGTTAGAAACTGTCACGTGTGCATTCACTTGAATCTGCATGAATATTCCAAGTGCAAGGGGCTAGGGACACTATCCTCTACTCCTAGGTATCTGTAGCTCATTTTCCCCCAGTTTTCTCTTCTTGCAAATGTACTTGAGGCAGGCATCACCTTGTTGGCCCTGTTGTCTTTGATGTGCAGAGTAAGGAGGAAAATGAAGTGGCACGAAAATAACTTTAGGTGCAAACTCCAATGTTTCAGAACTGCAAGATTTGGGAAATTTTGGCATCTTCTTGTACTTTTAGTTTATCTAAGTTATATAAGGTAGACTGGAGCATGATACATTGGTGGGAAAATCTCAGAAATTCAAATTATCTTGTCATTAAGTATAAAGGATCTTGATAGAAATGTTCATTTCATAGAAAGATGGTTAATCAAGTACTTGCTGGTAGAAACTAAATAGTCATTGCACACATGTAGAAAATAAGAGAAATGTCTTAGTAATTTAATAGCAATCCTAAAGAGATTGCAATTGCAGCCCTTCATCCTTTTGTATTTAGGTTCTAGTGGAGTTCTTTACAGAACCAGGACTTAATGTGGCAGGGGGAGTTTACAAGTTTTGAAAACTTGGCTCTTGTGATCATGAAGTCTGAGGAGTCCTAGTCAGTCACTTTTTTTTCTCTTTCTTTCTTTCTTTCTTTCTTTCTTTCTTTTTCTTTCTTTCTTTCTTTTTTTTTTTTTTTTTTTTTTTTTTTTTTTTGAGCTGGACAACCTAGAAAGTCAGAATATAATTCCTGTTCAAAGCAAAAGACAGCTATTCCTATAAGCAGGAATGTTGATGTACTGAAGTAGGATAAGTTGGATGCTTTCTCTCTCAATCTGGAAACAAATCAATTTTCTTTCTCGTCATTTAGTTCAGGTTTTAATGGTTGGAATGGTTTTTCAGGCATAGAATTGAGCATGATCATCCTTTTATCTACTGATTTGAATGCTAATACCCTCTTGGGAAAAAAAACCTTTACAAAAATATCTGAGGATAGTATTTTAAGAGTCATCTGAACATTCTGTATCCTAGTCATGTTTACACCCATTACAACAGAATTCCAGAACCTTTTAATATCAGTAGCCCAACTAATATTCTTTATTCTTTTAGGGGCCTAAATTACTCCAGTGCTTATTTATTAAGACATTTGTAAGTCATGGGAAGGTTCCTGACCATGTTATCATATAATCTTCTATAGCCTATATAAGAGCCTTCTGAAAGAAATGGTATTATTTACTATTATTGGACTTATTTCAAAGAAGAGGGAATTGAAGTTTTATAACCAAGATTACTTATATGGGTTTGTCTATATTCACAGCGATAAATATAATGACAATATTTTATATAATTATTAAAGTTCTCCATGATATTTCTGACAATAAGGAATTGCAGAATTAATTGAAACTCAAAATATTTGCATTAATTTTATAGTCTCTAGACAAAAGAAAAATTGACTAGACATGCAGAAAATTAGGAATGTACAAGTATTTCCAAGAATCTCATCTTATTACTGGCCATATTGAAGGAATTGTGGGAACTTCCAAAGGAATTCCTCATCTAAAGGTTGTGCATGTGATTGTATACTTGAACTATGATGCAAGACTTGAAGGCATCTGTCTGAAACTTGTGAATATTCTGAGGATGACTCTATGGTACTGAACTGATGAAGACTGTACAAGGAGGTAATGTTGAGGGAAAAGAGGAACAATAAAGATCACAGGTAAAATAAGGGGCACATAATTTTAAGAAGAATGAGTGAAGATTAAGACATCAGGAAATTTAGACAGAACATTGAGAATAATAACTTGAAAGAGCTTACAAGATTAAGAAATACAGAAATCATGAACTGAATAGGGAGTTTTGCCTATGGCAAAGTGTCCTAGAAACATGTGAAGATTGTCAGTGAGAATGGGTGTCACACTTTTGCAAGACAATGCTTTTGCAGGTCATGTTAAGAGAAAAACACAGGCTGTTAGTACTGATGTTCAAACCAGAACTGACTGAGGGAAACTAGTACAATATAAAACATATTTTGTTTTAAAATTTGGAGCTAATTTCCCCATCACATTTGTGGTCTCAATCTTTCTGCATGTAACTTCAAAGAAATATTTTCCTGATTAATCACCATTTGATGCAGAATGGAATTGTAGATATATGAAATTACCCAGAACTGGACTCAAATGAAACTTGTGTTTCTTTTTAATTGCACAGTAAATCTACAGAGATAGGGATGATAATGTTGAACTAAGGTAGATATCAAAGAGATTTGGAGCCTAGATGGAGATTCTCCACTTGATAGAAATCAGCAGCCTACTTTCTCCAAGGCTGAATAAAGGCACACAACATGATGTATAATAACACAGATGAATTTTAAGGTGCCAGTCTGCAGTCTGAGAGCTACTACTTTTGGATGATTTTACTTCTTCACTAAGGTGAAATAAGGGGGTGAGGATCTGTGAAGATGAGGTCAGAGATATACGACAGGAAATGCAGATTCTGAAAAACTAAATGAGATGTAGTGAAGGATTCTGGCTACTTATAAATAAAATGATTGACAAGAACATCGATGGCTCTTCTGAGCTTGAGCCTTAAATTTACTGTGGTGTCAGCAGGCACAGGAATACAACTCATTCAAAATATTCTCAAGTCTCTCTGTATAAGGTCACAGAATGAGCAGCAGGTCATCCCATCTTCTATACATTCCAAGATTGAAAGCATCAAACTCTCTTGGTTCAATTTCATACTCCTTTTCACAGCATGCCTTTTCTAAATATGACCCCAAATGATACATAGGCCAATAATGAGTGTGAACAATCTGTGACAGAACTGTGAATCCTAGGGCTTTTATTTGAACCTCCGAGGGTCATCTGCCACTTTGATCTGTAGATTCTACTCAAGCAAACATGGTAACCCTGTGTCTCTATTATGCTGTCCAGGGATTTTTGCAGGGCACATCTGTGCATATGTATCTGTGATGATTGTCATTGATTACAGGAATTTTTTTCAGAAATAACTTAAAATCTTCATCAACTCAAATACAATCTTAGCTTCTGAATTTTCTAATACACAAGAGTCATAGTCATAAAAGTAGAGTGGCTCCTCTTTGATCATCTTTCTGTCCATTTACTCATCCACTCAGGGAAGAGATAGCAAAAGTTGCTTGTTTTGCATGGTTCTATTTTCAAAGTACTGAGGTTTTATAGAAAGTGTATGTTCCTTGCTCTCTTGTCTTGTGTTCTGAAGTGAGTAGACATTATACAGTCACACAATTTATTACTTAATTATAATAGCAACTATATGTGTTATGAGTAGTATAACTTTCTTCTTTATTATTTTGTGTAATACAAATTTATTAACATAATAAATTAATAATTAATATATTTTTGATGCTTGAGGAATAAATTCTGGGAACTCTTGGAAAACTGACCTATTCATATTAATTCACTGAAACTTTTAACAAACCATTGATTTGATATGTATCAATAAATATTTGTTTATTAAATATACACATTTAATGTATGTGGTATAAAGAAATATCATAGCACATATGAACATACATGCATACCTCTTCATACATACATTTACTACACAAAGAGCACATATACTGACTAAACCTATTGATTTATAATTTTAGTAATATCTCTTTTAAAAATCTTTACAGCAAATTTTCAAAGAAAACCTAGATATTATCACTGTTAGCAAAATATTTAGCATTAACCTTTACTTCTCTCCTTTTGTAGCAACTATTGGCTGCCATGGCAACCTTTCTCCTAGCACTGCATCGTTCTTTTAGATGAAAAGCACAAGGCCTTGGAGACTTCAAATGTCTTCTTACAAAGCAGTCCCAAACCTTTACCCTGGAGCCATTACCATCCTAGGCCTCAGAAGCCCTGGCTACCCCGTTTAATTTATTATGTCCTGCATCAATCAATACCATTCTGGAGCACCAGAAGCGAGAAAGCCCCATTGTGTCTTATAGTACAGTCTATATTCATAGGAAATAACAAGAATTCTTTTTTAAATTTCTCATTTGGGTTTCAAAAAATTTCAGAAGGTGCCAAGTAACTTAGGCACTCACACTAATTTCTCTTGCTCTTCTTCAACTCAACAAAAATCCAATTTTTACTTCTTCATTCCCTATTCTTAGTGCTTTCTCTGACCGCCCCCTCTAATCCACCTAGATAATTGCTGCTTTCAATTTAGGTCCCAGGTTGAGGCTCTATTTTTTTTGTTTGTTTTGTTTTTTGTTTTTAGAGAGAGAGTTGAGAACCACTAAAATGAAGTTGGAGGACACACTTGTAAATGACATCCCAGTTCCCTGGGCTGGTGGTATTCAATGATCTGAATTCCTTTTAATTTTTCATGTGGCCCATTGTTGAAAAAAAAAAAGCTTCTTTATCAGTTGTGATCCTAGTTTCAGTCACACAGCTTAGCAGCTTCATTATTCTGTAAATATGTTCTGCTTACAGATGTCATTCACAAGGCTGGGATGGGGCACAACAATAAAAAGACCCTGCAAGAATAACTATGCTTCTATGTAGCCAAGAGAGACAGAAAGTAAGCACACTAATACATTTGTAAAGTAATACCTGAAAGTCATCAAGTGCCCAAGAAGAAATGAGGCAGAGGAATGGGGTAATATTTCAGGAATGTTTATGAAGACCCCTGAGAAAAATGAGATGTTCACTTGGGTGACATGAAAAAAAAATTAGACAACAGGGAAGCTTAGAGGAGCACATGACAAGAAGGAAATGGTACCCGAGACACCAAAGAGAGGAGGGTCACTCTGGGCCTAGAATCTGTGCTAGGAGTAAAGGTTGGGACAGTAGTGGAACTAAAAGGCTTGGTGTGGTGAGGAACCACTTCCTCTTGGTTTCTGGTCATGTGTGTGGCAAAGAGTGTCTTTGGATCATCAGCCCCCAAATATCAACATGGAGACTCATTATTAATTATGAAAGCTTCAGCCGGGCAGTGGTGGCGCTTGCCTTTAATCCCAGCACTCGGAAGGCAGAGGCAGGTAGGTCTATGTGAGTTTGGGCCAGCCTAGTCTACAGAGCGAGTTCCTTGACAGCTAGGACTATTACACAGAGAAACCCTATCTTGAAAAACAAACAAACAAACAAACAAGCAAATGAAAGCTTGACCCTTAGCTTAGGTTTGTCCCATTAGCGCTTATAACTTAAATTTAGCCTATTATTGATCTACATTCTGCCACATGACTTTTACCTTGGTTCATCCGACTTGTTCCAGGTCTACTGGAAAAACTGCAAGCCTGCATTCCTCATCCCAGTTTCTGTCTTTTTGCCCAGAACTCACGCCAATCCTCTCTTGACTAGCCATTGGTTATTTAGCTCTTTATTAAACCAATCAGAAGGTGCCTTGGGAAGGGCCACATTTTTACAGTGTAAACAAATTTTCTGCAATAATGGTGAGAAGTCGGAAAACTTTCCACAAAGCAAAATGCATGCAACCTAAAAAAGAAGAGTATTTCTGCTGGCTTCTAGAAAAATTATAGTCCTATTTACTGTGTGTGCATACTATGCCAGCAAGCCTGGAAAGTGCTTTCCTAAAATACTTCCCTGGATGCTTCCACCACATCTATGAGTAGGTTTCTGCAAATTAGTAAACAGAAACATAGGAAGCCTAAGTAACTTTTCAAAAGCTCTCAGCTGTGGGGCTCCATTGAAGAGAGACTGTCATTATGGTAATGTCTATGAGTGAATAAAAAAGTCATTTGGAAATCATATCTTGGCCGATGAAACTGCAGTTTGATGGACTCATCAGAGCTGACCATGAATCTCTAGCAACAGCTTATGAGTATCATTATTGCCATTATCAGGATTAAATATTTGATGGCCTTTTTGGTTGAGGATAACACTTGTGTGATAATATAAAGCTACTTCTTCATGTATGGGTTCAACATCAACAGATTCAAGAAACTGAGTATCCAAACTCTAGGGATTAAAAAACAAAGCATGCCTATTCTGAACAACTAGACTTTTTTTTCATAACTAGTTCCTAAAAAGGGATTTGAACATCCTAAGGTTTTTAGTTTTATGCAGATCCTGGAACCAAGTCTTCCTTTGAAGACACTTAGGGAGGAACAATGTGTGGGATCATTTGCTTCCCTTGTGGATAACAAGTTTCAAGAAAGAATAAAAGCAACAAGATGGTTTGGATAGAATTGAAAAAAAAAATAAAAAAATCAAAACAAGGATCTCAGATAAAATTAAATGAAAAAAAAAAAAAAGGTTAAATTTATCCAAACCACTTTCTTTGGAATTAGTCATGAAAATCTACAAGGTCATTCAAATTGTTAAAACAAAAGGCTGCCAAGATGGCTCAGTGCTTAAGAGCACTGGCTTCTCTTTCACAGTACCCATGTAGGGGTTCCAGAACACACATGATGCCACACAATGAACCGTAACTTTAGTTCCTGGGGATGTGGCATGCTCTTCTGGTCTCCACAGGCACCAGTCTCACTCATGATGCATGTAAGTCATGCAGTCAAAACACTCATACATGTGACATAAGACAAAAATTTGCAAACTTGAATGTTTCTAAGAGAAATAGAACAATCTAAGTTTTGGGCTAGTTTGTTTTCAAGCCAAAATATAAGCTGTTTTATTTCCTACTTACTCAGGAAAGTATGGTGAAAAAACTTTAGTAGCTCCAAGGATGAAAGTAGAGGGAAACAGACAAAACATTTGTATATACAGAATTCCAAAGGTCCCTCCATACACTCTGCATTGTATCCATTGTAGCTTTGTGCAGGTGGGCTTCACCCAGGAGATACTTTGCTACAGCTCTTCTGCCCTGAGAAAACAAGGCACCCTTCTGCTGACCCCTCCTCACTCAACATTAGCAATAGCAGTATTTGGGGCCAGTTTCCTTTGTGTTATTAAGAGTTATAAAGCTTACTAGGAGCTACCATTTCCATAATAACCTTCACTATCATTCAATTTATTACATTCAATTTTACATTCACTAAGCTAATGTGAAAAGTAAAACAGATGTAAAGAGCTAGGAAGCTTGTAGAGTCAGCGGATCTCTGTTCCCGAGTGCACCAACAGCTGGCCCGTCTGGCACCAGCTCTGCTCCCTGTGTAGCCGTGGTCTGTCAGCCTCCCAGCTGTGTGCCAAGGCCTCTTCTAGCTGATGGAGCATGGCTCCCCTAGGTTATTGAAATATTCTATTGCTTACATGAGACAATTTCCTCTTTTATTTCTCCAGCCATCTCCCCAAGGCTTCCTGATGGCACATTAGGACTTAAACCTTTTCTTTGTGACTAAAGAATTATTCCTTGACATACTAGCTCACTACATCTTGCCCCCTCAGCCCTCAAAATACAACATTCATTTTTATCGCCAGTTCTGTGATTCCTGAAAATTTAGTTGTAAGGAAAAATATTCTTTCTTATAGTAGATGATATATCAGGGGAGCACCTCTGTGTTCTTTGGATTTAAAAAGGGAAGCTGTTACTTGTCTATTGGGTTCTGACCAAGGATGAGCACAACTACCAAATACCAAATGCAAGTTCCCTCAGTGTTATTTTCAGTAACACTGTGGCCATAATTACCACCTTCACACTGCCCATAATTACTAAATATAGAACCCTAATATTTGATGGATTTTTTTTCTTCAGGCATGTTTGGGAGTAAGTTCCCCAATACATAATACGTAAATTTAAAGTTTGAAGGTAGGGATGATAAACATGATTTCATAATTTTGATAAAAGAATATGACTGAAATGTGGAAAATTTTAAAGTGTGTCTTTAATTTTCCTTTCCTCAGGTCACTGATCTAATTAGAATTTTAAAAAAGATGTATAAGAAATAGTGTTTAATTTCCATTTAGATTTTACTGTAATGAATATGGAAACTACTGTGAAACTCAATTAGATCACTCAGAATTCATGTTCTAGTAACTAATGAAAAGGTGAATGCTTGCTTATAAGCAGAAGGCATTCCATTCCTGCATCATTGGTTGAGTGGTAAAAACATGAAAGTTGGAGTTTAATTAATTCTATGCAAACATGTTGTCCCATTTATAGTGTTGTTTAACTGTGTCTGAGTCTAATAAGAATTTATGTGTACAATGTGTTTATTATTTTATTTTAGATGAACTTGAATTTTGTAATATACTTAAAATTTTGTAATCATTATTAGCTAAAAATGTAAGTAAGTAAAATATACTCAATATTGAAGATTGTAGAATATTACTTTAACTAGGCAAATATGTGTTACATTTGTTTATGCTGCATTTGTTTAACTATGAAAGATGTGTTACATTTGTTTAATGATGTGCAGATGTGTTTTTCCCTTCCTAAGTCACCTGATTGGTCTAATAAAAGGCTGAATGTACAATAGCTAGGCAGTAGAGGGATAGGTGGAGCTGGTAGGTGGCCCAACAGAAAGTCTGTTGCAACTGAAAGTTTAAATATGTATATATATATATACATATATATATATATATATATATATATGTATATATATATATGTGTGTGTGTGTGTGTGTGTGTGTGTATAATTTTTTATTTAAATTCAAATCAAACTTAATTTACATATCAATCTCAGTTCCCTCACCCTCCTGTCCTCCACTGTTTCCCCCACCAACCCCCATCCCATCCCCTTTCTGCTCCCCAGGGAGGGTGAGGTCTTTCAGAGGGAGTCTTCAAAGACTGTCATATCATTTGGAGCAGGGCCCAGGCCCTCCCCCATGTGTCTAGGCTGAAGGAGTATTCCTCTATGTTGAATGGGCTCCCAAAGTCCATTTATATACTAGGAATAAATACTGATCCACTACCAGAGGCCCTATAGACTTCCCAGTCCTCCCAGCTAACACCTACATTCAGGGAATCTGGGTCAGTCCTATGCCGGTTTTCCAGCTATCAGACTGGGATCCATGAGCTCCCCCTTGTTCAGGTCAGACTGTTTATCTAGCTTGGTCTTGACACCTTTGCTCATCACTCCTCCCTCTTTGAAACTGGATTCCAAGAGTTCAGCTCAGTGTTTAGCTATGGGTGTCTGCTTCTGCTTCCATCAGCTACTAGATGAAGGCTCTAGGATGGCATATAAGGCAGTCATCACCCTCATTATCAGGGAAGGGCATTTAAGGTAGCCTCTCCACTATTGCTAGATTGTTAGTTGGGGTCATCCTTGTAGATCTCTGGACATTTCCCTAGTGCCAGATTTCTCTTAAAACCTATAATGGCTCCCTCTATTATGGTATCTCTTTTCTTGTTCTCATCTATTCTTTCCCTGACTCAAACTTCCTGCTCCCCCATTCCCACCTTTCCCCTCCTCTTCTCCCTAATTCCCTCTCCCCTCCCCCCACATGCTATCAATTTGCTTGGGAGATCTTGTCCCTTTTCTTGGCTTCCATCTCCAATGCCAGTTTTAACTAACTGAAGTTCTTCTGGTTGTTCAGTTTTGGGTCTGGTTTGTTATGGTGTGTGATGTAAATGAATTTTGAGATTTGCAATGGTTTATTTGTGATGCTTACTTTTTTATAATTACAAAATGTCTCATAAATCTATTTATGTAGAGAATGTATATGTGGAAATATGTTGATAACACATATATACATTAACATAAATTTAAGGGTATAAAAAGTATCAGTTTAACTACAGACTTCTCTATTCCATTTGACTCTCCTCTGCCCAAATCACCTTTATTTGTGACTATAAGTAACTTCCATATATTTTATTCAAAATATTCTCAAGGAATTAATAAAAACATTAAACTATTCACTGTGAATTTTGTATCAGGGCAACAGTGACAGTACCTTCATCTCACTGCTCATTTGGAATGCCTCCTCCCAAAAACACCACAATCCTACGTATATGCCAATCTTTATCCATGCTCTTTGCTGCTGTTTAGTGTTATACTATATGTCTGGTGCTTAAAGTATGTCCATGGAGATAATTTGTTGAGTAGATTCTTCAATCATTATATTCACCTTTTTATACTTCTTCAAAGCCTAACTACACTGAAACAAATATTATATGAACATGTATTTAGACAATGCTACAAATTTTCATGTGTTACATTTCATTTCATAATTCAGTTTCAAATATTCTGTAATTTTCCTGTAATTTCACTTTCATTACATCAAAATATATTTCTTTGTTTAAAATTTATTTATTTTTCTTATTTTACATATTGATCCCAGTTCCCTCTCCTTCCCTCCCTCCCTCTGTTCCTCCCTTCCTCCCTCTCTCTCACCCTCCCATGCCCCCCAATTACCTTCCCATCCCATTCCCCCCACTCCACAGGGAAGGTGATACTTTCCAGGAGGGGTCAACAAAATCTGTCAAGTCATTTGGAGTAGGGACTAGGCCCTTGCTCTTGCCTCTAGGCTAAGGAAGTATCCCTCCATGGGGAATGTGCTCCCAAAGTCCTTTTGTGCACCAGGGATACATCTTGGTTCCACTGTCAGAGGTCCCTTAGACTGCCCAGGCCTTCTAACTGAGACCCATGTTCAGGCGGTCTGAGTCGATCCAATGCTGGATTCCCAGCAAAATAATTTCTTAGTCATCTTTTATATTGATTCCAAGCTCAGTTCTATTTGTTTGTGAATATGCTGTGATGTTTATTCATTGCAGTATTTTCAGACCTGGTTTAGCATGGAATCTGTGGCTTACTTGAAAATAACACAATTATTTTTGGCATCAGATATGGCATCAAAAACTTGAAAGTTATATCAACTATTTACATTGATTTGTTTAAATCAATATTCTTACTGACTTTTTCTGCCTTGTCTTTCAACTGCCAAGTGCTATCTCAAGTAACATTGTGGATTTTAGTATTTTAGTAATGTCAGAACTTTTTTTTAATGAAATAAGTTTATACATAAATGATCATTCCAGTGGATTTTAACATTATAAAATATATCCCTTATGTTATAGTAATACTCTTTTATATAGTATTCACTTTATCTGATGTTTGTGTTATTATATCAGCTTTTTTTGTATAAATTTAAATCTCATTCATTACAATGTGTTGTGCATGTAGGAGATTAAGGAAAACAGAAAATATGTTCATAAAACATATTTGATACTAAAAATATAAAATTTAATGTGAAGCTTCATGGCTTTCATTCCAAATGCCTATTCTAATAGAAGTCCGTTGAAGTGTATATAATTTGAGTCTAGTTAATTTTGGTGTGTGATGTTTTGTTAATTGGCAAGTGTTTTTGTCTGTTTGTTTTGTTTTTTGAGACAGGGTTTCTCTGTGTAATAGCTCTAGAAGCTTTTTTTTTTAAAATAAAGTATATATAAAGAGAAAAGGGAGCACACATCCCAGCTACTGCACCCCCGTTTGGAGTGTATGCCTGAAGAAGACAGTTGGGGTGTGAAGAGGGGCTCTCCTGTGTGTAAGGGGTGGGAAAGGGGGGTTCTTGTGTGTAAAGAGTAGGGAGAAGGGTTCTCCTGTAAGCTTCTTTGAGATGTTTGGAATCAGGTCTTGTTCTTTTTTTTTTTTTTTTTTTAAAATTTTTTTTTTTTAATTTTTTTTTATAAACAAAATTCAATTAAAAAGAAACATTTTTTTATACAATATTTGGGTTTTGGGCGGCGTCCTTTCCCAACTCCCTCCCCCCTGGTAGGGGCCCCGTCCTGGGGGATATAAAAAAGGAAAATTTAATTTTGGGGGGGGGGGGGGCGTCCTCCCCTCCCCCGGGGGGGGCGCGCCTGGGGGTCGAAGAAGATTCAGATATCCTAGCTGTAGTCTGTAGGGCTGTTTTGTCCAGCTGTTTGGAATGTAGGATCAGCTTGTACTCTGTTTCAGGCGGTCTGGTGTGATCAAACCACATTAGTCTGGAAGGAATCCACATCTTTTCATTTTCTGTGGAAACAAAAATAGAAATACTTTTCCCCAGTAACTTGTTCTTCAACTTAAATTTTGGAGTCAAAGCGTTTTTTTTTTTTATTATTTTACATGTCGATCCCAGTTCCCTCTCCCTCCCTCCCTCCCTCCCCCCAAGCCCTCCCTCCCTCCTTCCCTCCCTTTTGCCCTCTCTACCCTCTCCCATGCACTCTAAACACCCTCCCCTCCCAACCCCCCACCACAATACAATATGTAGGGGAATGCCATCCAGTTGGGGTCATGTAGATCTGACAGGTCCTGTGAAGTAGGGACTAGGGCTTCTCTCCTATCTCTAGAATAAGGCAGTTATCCCTCCATGGGGGATATGTTTGCAAAGTCCTTTTGTGCACCAGGGATACATCCTGGCTCCACTGTCTGAGGTCTCTTAGGCTGCTCAGACCTTCTGGCTGAGACCCATATTCAGGGGGGTCCGAGTCAGACCCCCTGTTGGCTTCCCAGCTATCAGTCTAGTGGCCCTTAGCTCCTCCTTGTTCAGGTAAGCTGTCTCTATGTACTTCTACCGCATGGTCTTGTCCTCTCCATCTGCTTCTGGGTTCTAGTTTGACTCAGTGTTTATGTATGGGTGTTTGCTCCTGTTTTCAACAGGCATTAGTTGAGGACTCCATGGAGAAGTTAGTTGTTGATCTCACTCTCCGGGAAGGGCATTTATGATAGCCTTTCCACGGAAGCTGAGATTGTTAGTTGGGAGCAGTCTTGTAGTTCCCTCGACCTTTCTTTGTGTTCAACTTTATCTTCAAACCAATATTGCCTCCCTCTTTTATGTTCTCTCTCTCTGTCTCTGTCTCTCTCTCTCTTTCCTATTTTCCATTCCTAACCAGGCTCAATCCTCCTGGTCGCACATGCCTTCCTCTCCTCCCTCTCATTTTCTCCTACTTCTCTCTCCATTAGCTGTCCTCCCCCACTATACCTGAGGTCTGGGGGACTTGTCCCTTCCCAGTTCTGTGAGGGACTTTATATGAATCTCTTAGAATACAACTTGTATCCTAGTTCCTCTGGTGATGTGAATTATAGGCTGGTGATCATTTGATCTAGGTCTAAAATCCATATATGAGTGAGTACATACTGTGTTCCTCTTTTTGTGACTGGGTTACCTCATTCAGGATGGTTTCTTCAAGTGCCATCCACTTGCCTGCGAATTTCAAGATACCATTATTTTTTTCTGCAGAGTAGTATTCCATTGTGTAGATGTGCCACATCTTCATTAACCATTCTTCAATTGAAGGGCATCTAGGTTGCTTCCAGGTTCTTGCTATTACAAATAGTGCTGCTATGAACATAGTTGAACAGATGTCTTTGTTGCATTGATGTGAATCCTTTGGGTATATGCCTAAGAGGGGGATTGCCGGGTCCTGTGGTAAACTAATTCCCATTTTCCTGAGGAACCACCATACTGATCTCCAAAGTGGCTGTATGAGTTTGCACTCCCACCAGCAGTGGAGGAGTGTTCCACTTTCTCCACATCCTCTCCAACATAAGTCATCACTGGTGTTTCTAATTTTAGCCATTCTGGCAGGGGTAAGATGGTATCTCAAAGTTGTTTTGATTTGCATTTCCCTGAGAGCTAAGGATGTGGAGCATTTTCTTAAGTGTCTTTCAGCCTTTTTGATTTCCTCCATTGAGAATTCTTTCTTCAGTTCTGTACCCCATTTTTTAATAGGGTTATTTGGTGTTTTGTTGACTAGTTTCTTGAGTTCTTTGTATATTTTGGAGATCAGCCCTTTGTCGGATATAGGATTAGTGAAAATCTTTTCCCAGTCAGTGGGCTGCCGTTTGGTCTTGTCAACTGTGTCCTTTGCCTTACAGAAGCTTCTAAGTTTGAAGAGGTCCCATTTATTAATTGTTTCTTTCAGTGTCTGTGCCCCTGGAGTTATGTTCAAGAAGCGGTCTCCTATACCAATTTGTTCAAGGGTACCTCCTACTTTCTCTTCTAAGAGGTTCAATGTGGCTGGATTGATGTTAAGGTCTTTGATCCATTTGGACTTGAGTTTTGTGCATGGCGACAGACATGGGTCTATCTGCAGTCTTCTACACACCCTCATCCAATTGTGCCAGCACCATTTGTTGAAGATGCTGTCTTTGCCCCATTGTATAATTTTAGCTGTTTTGTCGAAAATCAGGTGTTCATAGGTGCGTGGATTAATATCAGGATTTTCAATTCGATTCCATTGGTCTACCTGTCTATTTTTATGCCAATACCAGGCTGTTTTCAGAACTATAGCTCTGTAGTAGAGCTTAAAGTCAGGAATGGTGATGCCTCCTGATGTTCTTTTATTGTATAGGGTTGTTTTGGCTATCCTGGGTCTTTTTGTTTTTCCATATAAAGTTGATTATTATCCTTTCAAGGTCGGTGAAGAATTGTGGTGGGATTTTAATGGGGATTGCATTGAATCTGTAGATTGCTTTTGGTAAGATTGCCATTTTTACTATGTTTATCCTACCTATCCAAGAGCATGGGAGGTCTTTCCATTTTCTGGTATCTTCTTTAATTTCTTTCTTTAGAGTCACAAAGTTCTTATTATATAGGTCTTTTACTTGTTTGGTAAGCGTTACACCAAGATACTTTATGTTGCTTGTGGCTATTGTAAAGGGTGATGTTTCTCTGATTTCTTTCTCTGCCTCTTTGTCGTCTGAAAAAAATAGGGCTACTGATTTTTTTGAGTTTATCTTGTATCCTGCTAGTTTGCTGAAGGTGTTTATCAGCTGTAGGAGTTCCCTGGTAGAGTTTATTGGGTCGCTTATGTAAACTATCATATCATCTGCAAATAGAGACAGTTTGACTTCTTCCTTTCCAATTTGGATGCCCTTGATCTCCTTTTGTTGTCTTATAGCATTAGCTAGAACTTCTAGTACGATATTGAAGAGATATGGAGAGAGAGGACAGCCTTGTCTTGTTCCTGATTTTAGAGGAATTGGCTTAAGTTTCTCTCCATTCAGTTTGATGTTGGCAGTTGGTTTGCTGTATATTGCTCTTATTATGTTTAGGTATGTTCCTGTTATCCCTGACCTCTCTAATACCTTTATCATGAAAGGGTGTTGAATTTTATCGAAGGCTTTTTCTGCATCTAGGGAGATAATCATATGGTTTTTCTTTTTCCGTTTGTTTATATGGTGGATCACGTTGATAGATTTTCGTATGTTAAACCATCCCTGCAATCCAGGTATGAAGCCTACTTGATCATGGTGGATGATTTCTCTGATGTATTTTTGAATTCGGTTTGCCATTATTTTATTGAGTATTTTTGCATCGATGTTCATCAGGGATATTGGTCTGTAGTTTTCTTTCTTAGTTGTGTCTTTGTGAGGTTTGGGTACCAAAGTTATTGTGGCCTCATAAAAAGAGATTGGCAATGAACCTTCTGTTTCTATCTTGTGGAACAGTTTGAGGAGTAGTGGTATTAGTTCTTCCTTGAATGTCTGGTAGAATTCTGCACTGAATCCATCTGGCCCTGGACTTTTTTTTCGTTGGAAGGCTTTCGATGACTGCTTCTATTTCATTTCGGGTTATAGGTCTATTTAAGTTGTTTGTCTGTTCTTGATTTAATTTTGGTAAGTGATAGTTATCCAGAAACTTGTCCATTTCCTTTGAATTTTCAATTTTTGTGGAATACAGATTTTCGAAGTATGACCTGAAAATTGTCTGGATTTCCTCTGTGTCTGTTGTTATGTTCCCCATTTCGTTTCTGATTTTGTTAATTTGCATGTTCTGTCTCTGCTTTTTCGTTAATTTGGATAAAGGTTTATCAATCTTGTTGATTTTCTCAAAAAACCAACTCTTTGTTGCATTGATTTTTTGTATTGTTTTCCTGGTTTCTATTTTGTTGATTTCAGCCCTCAAGTTGATTATTTCCTGGCGTCTGCTCCTGCGGGTGAATTCGCTTCTCTCTGTTCTAAGGTTTTCAGTTGCGCTGTTAATTCATTTATGTGACTATCCTCTGTTTTCTTCATATGGGCACTTAGTGCAATGAACTTCCCTCGTAGCACTGCTTTCAAGGTGTCCCATAAGTTCGGGTATGTTGTATCCTCATTCTCGTTGAATATTAGAAAGTCTTTAATTTCTTTCTTTATTTCTTCTTTGACCCAGGAGTGGTGCAATTGCACATTGTTAAGTTTCCATGAGTTTGCAGGTTTTCTGCTATTTGTATTGTTGTTGAATTCCAATTTTAAAGCATGGTGGTCCGATAAGATACAGGGGACTATTTCTATTCTCTTGTATCTGTTGAGGTTTGTTATGTCTCCTAGTATGTGGTCGATTTTAGAGAAGGTTCCATGTGGAGCAGAGAAGAAGGTATATTCTTTTGTCTTTGGATGGAATGTTCTATAGATGTCTGTTAGCCCCAGTTGAGACATAACTTCTGTTAATTCTTTTGTTTCTTTGTTGAGTTTCTGATTTGTGGTCCTGTCTAGTGTTGAGAGTGGTGTATTGAAGTCTCCCACTATAAGTGTGTGAGGTTTTATATGAGCTTTGAGTTTTAGTAGTGTTTCTTTTACGAATGTGGGTGGCTTTGTATTAGGGGCATAGATGTTCAGAATTGAGACTTTGTGTTGACGGATTTCTCCTGAGATGAATATGAAATGACCGTCTTCATCTCTTTTGACTAGTTTTGGTTTGAAGTCTAGCTTGTTAGATATTAGGATAGCTACGCCTGCTTGCTTCTTATTTCCATTTGATTGGAAAATCTTTTCCCAACCCTTTACCCTGAGGTAATGTCTATCTTTGGAGCTAAGATGTGTTTCTTGTATGCAGCAGAAGGATGGATTCTGTCTTCGTATCCATTCTGTTAATCTGTGTCTTTTTATAGGTGAGTTAAGACCATTAATGTTGAGGGTGAGTAAGGACCATTGATTGTTGATGGTTGTTTGATTTAGGTTTGTTGTTGGCAGTGGTATTGTGAATATATTTGTTCTGCTTCACCCTAGGTTTCTGGTGTAGTTGGATTATCTGTTGCCTACATTTTTGTGGGCGTAGTTACCTTCCTTGGGTTGGAATTTTCCTTCCAATACTTTCTGTAGGGCTGGATTTGTAGATACATATTGGGAAAATCTGGTTTTGTCATTGAATATCTTGTTCTCTCCATCTATATTGACTGAGAGTTTTGCTGGATATAGTAGCCTAGGCTGGCATCCGTGTTCTCTTAATACTTTTAGAACATCTATCCAGGACCTTCTGGCCTTGAGGGTTTCCATGGAGAAGTCAGGTGTAATTTTGATAGGTCTGCCTTTATATGTTACCTGTCCTTTTTCCTTCGCTGCTCTTAATATTCTTTCTTTATTCTGTATGCTAGGTGTTTTGATTATTATATGTCGAGGGGTCTTTTTTCTTTGGCCCCCCCCCCTTTCTGGTTGGGTTCGCTTCTTTTTCTTTTTTACGCACGCCCCTCTTTCCATTTTTTTAAATTTTTTTCTCTATTTTTTTTTTTTATTTTTTTTCCACCTTCTTTCTGGGCCCCCCCCCCCTCCTCTTGGCCTATTATTCTTAGGTTTGGCCTTTTCATGGTGTCCCACATTTCCTGGATATTGTGTGTTAAGGAT
Source organism: Phodopus roborovskii (assembly GCF_943737965.1). Classification (NCBI taxonomy): domain Eukaryota; kingdom Metazoa; phylum Chordata; class Mammalia; order Rodentia; family Cricetidae; genus Phodopus; species Phodopus roborovskii. Next base: position 1,872,951 of record NW_026126566.1, on the reverse strand, counting down.
TTGTTGGATTTATGGTTTTCTTTGGTCGATGAATCTATTTCTTCTAGTTTATCTTCTGCGCCTGAGATTCTCTCTTCCATCTCTTGAATTCTATTGGTTATGCTTGTGTCCGTGGTTTCCGATTTTTTGCCCAGCTTTTCAATTTCCAGCTTTCCTTCCATTTGTGTTGCCTTTATTTTCTCAATTTCGGTTTTCAAATCTTGAACCGTTTCCTTCACCTGGTTAATTGTTTTTTCTTGGCTTTCTGTACTTTCCTTAAGGAATTTGTTCATTTCTTCCACTTTTTTGTTTGTTTTTTCCTCTATTTCTTTAAGGGATTTTCTCATATCTTCTTTGAGGGCCTCTATCATTTTTATGATGGTGATTTTTAAGTCGTACCCTTCTGCTTCCTCTGCTTTGTTGTTGTGTTCCATTCTAGTTGGTGTAGATTCCCTAGATTCTGGTGGTGTCATGTTTGTCTTTCTGTTGTTAGGTGTTCTCTTGTATTGCCTTCTTCCCATAGTTTCTTCCTGTAGGTGTTGGTGGTGTCTCTTCCCTCTCTCTATGGTCCTTCCCAGATGCCTTATGTGGATCAAAGATTCAATGTCTGTATCTCTGTGTGGTCCAAGCTCTCTAGGAGGCTTCTCTCTGGCCAATAGCCGGCAGAAGAGGACGAGGGCTGGACTGGAACTTGAGAAGGTTTTGCAGGGTAGTGGGATCTCACTGGAAACTGGCGCTCTCCAGCTGAGACCTCGTTCTTTGGCAGGGGCCCGGATTTGTGGGTCAAGGATCTTGCCCCAGGTCTTGTTCTTAGTGTCCACAGTTTTGATAAAAAGCTTACAGAATCTGATGCTTACCTATTAATCTTTTGTTAAAAATCTTTAATTGTTTAACATTTGAAAGTATAATTGAATCATTTTCCCCTTCCCTCCCTTAAAACCTCCCCTTGCTTGTTTTTTTTCAAATTCATGAGTTGAGGCCTTCTGAGCTTTCCCCAGTCCATTTCAGCATGGCTACTTAAAATGTTGATGGATTTTTCATGCCATGTTCCCAATTGTAAAGATGACAAACTGAGAAAGAGAGCTGAAGCTCTCAAGGACACAGCAAATGGCACCACAGAGTCAGTTAACCTCAGCACTTTGCTGCTGCAGGTTGCTGAAGACCAAAATAATGCGGAGCAGCACAAGGTGGAACTGTAAGTGCTTTTAACCCTACAGATGCAACGGACCAGCATAGTCCCTGGGAACCTGTGATGAGCACAGCGCCTTCCCAGACCTTTACCTTCAGAACCCGTTCAGCCTCATAACAGTCAGTGCAGTATCCATCTTCCCTACTTAGAGCTGCATTAGCCACCTTGGGATATCACCAGGCTCTAACAACAAATAGTACACGAAGAGGGAAGTCACCACCAAGGAGCTGCCTAACTCCTCTCAGCCATGTCAACCTGTCCAAATACCATAGTCCCAGAGTTCTTTTACTAGCTGTAAAGGTAAGGTCTATGACGCTGATGAATTCCACCAAAGTGGCTCATCCTCAAAGGGCTCAATAGATTCTTCTGGCTCTGCCTTCATCTTCACACACAGAAGTTCAGGAAATAGCCTACAGCATCCAGACATCTCAGCATCACTGACTTCCTCCACGTCACAAAGAACACATGATGATATTCTTTTTTTTTTTTTTTTTATTCACATGGCAACATAAATGAAAATGGGTAAGGGGATCTAGTGGAGGAACACAAGGACTTTATCATGCACAAGCTAGGCTTGAATAACCCTTAGGAAGGTAAAGTAGTTCTCTCAACTTATTCTTGAAAGAAAATATCTTTCAGAAATGTATGCACACTTTTTGAATATCCAGGTCTGCTCTTGAGCTCCCAGGGATGTGATGGTTCATGTTGTAAAATGGTAGGGAGGGAAAATGCTCAGGAGGAAAAGGACTGGTGGTTCAAAGCCATGCAGCCCTGTTTTGGGTGAGATCTTTCCATGCCATTGGAAGTTGAACAAAATTCTAAGGAGAACAGAGCTAGCTACAAAAGGGATAGTTCCCTGAGTTTCTTAGAACAGTATAGCATTTGCAAATGAGCAAGTTTCTATCATCTGCTATCACAACATTTTTTATTAATAAATGTAGTTTTTAAATTTCATTCTACATTCCAACCAAAGCTCTCCCTCCCACCCCTCTTCCTGCCCACTTTACCTCCCCTCCAGCCCACCACCAACAGGTAAGGGTTCCCATTGGGACAACGTCTGGCACACTAAGTTGGGGTATAACTAAGACCCTCCCTGCTATGTTAAGGCTGAGTATGGCAACCCACAATAGAGGATGTGCTGCAACAAGCTAGTTAGGGATAGATCCTGGTCCTACTGCCAGGGGCACCTCAGATAGCCCAAGTTACACAACTGTCTCCCACATATAGAGGGCCTAGTCCGGTCCCATGAAGACTACACAACTGCAAGTCTAGGGTTCATGAGTTTCCACGAGCTTGGTTCAGCCGTCTCTGTAGATTTCCCCTTTATAATCTTAACCTCCCTTGCTCATATATTTCCTCCTTCCTCTCTTTGACTGGATTCCTGGAGCTGAGCCTGGATGCTTCCTTGTGGATCTCTGCATCTGGTTCCATCATTTACTGGATGAAGGCTCTATGATGACAGCTGGGGCATTCACAAATCTGATTACAGGGAAAGGCCAGTTCAGGTACCCTCTCCACTATTGCTAGGATTCTTAGCTGGGGTCTTCCTTGTGGATTCTTGATGATTTTCTTAGCACAAGGTTTCTGCCTAATCCCATAGCGGCTCTCTCCATCAAGACATCTCTTTCCTTGCCAGCCTTTTCTATTTAGTGTTTTAACAGGAAGATACAATTCAATGCTCAGACTTGGACTAAGTCAGCCCTGTGTCTCATGTCTAGACTACAGTGAACATCACACTTTCACATTCCTCAATGGCTATGGAAAGTCTATCCAGAAAGTGCCCTAAGTGGAGTTGGAGGAGAATGCAATATCAATTGCTCCTAAACAGGTTGTAGTGTAAACATCATCTTCCACACTGAACTTTTCTATGGAGGCAAGCAGCATGAATTACTAAAGGGATCATTTTCTCCAAATAACAAGATGTAATTTTGATCAACAGAAGTATAAAAGAATGGAACCATATACCCGATTTGCACATATCAAGAAAAAAGTGGGAAAGTTGGGCTAAGAATGGTTATGAATCCTGCTGCCTTTTGAAGGATACCAATATAAAAATCGAAAGCATTTATGTAGCAACTTGAGAAAAACACAAATTGAAGAAAGATAAAGTGCAGAAAGCCATGAAAGGAAGGAAAAGGAGATTCAGGGAAAGATGGGCCTATTCCATGAAGATGGAGAATGCTAGGTTTGTGATGAACCATTATAGGAACATCTTGATGTGGTGAAGGATTAGTCTGGGAGATCAGTTCACACCTGATGACCAGGGAAATAGGCATAATTAAGAAACAAACTAGTCTTTCTATGTTTCTTGAGGTCAGCCTACCACTCCCTTCTTACTACAGTGTTTTTTCTCTCCAGAACACCAGACATTGTGACCAAGATGAAGAATGACATTAGACAATGCTTCCCTTTTCTCCTCTGTGGCAGTTATAATTTTGACTTCAGTCCTAAGACAAATTTCAGATTTTTAGACAAGTAACACAATCCTTTTCCAAATCCCATGCTTTGACAAACAGTTATAAAGCCAAGTCTCAGCATTCAGCGCTCTGTTGCTGTTGTGCAGGCATAAAAGCTTCATTTCCAAGTCACATAAGCTTTGATGGTAGACACACACACACACACACACACACACACACACACACACACATATATATATATACACGATGACAGTGTTTTGGGGTTTTTATTGTTGTTGTTGTTTGTTTGGTTTTTGTTATAAAGCTATTGGTCGTTGGCTAGAGCTTCTTATTAGCTAGACCTGTCTTAATTATTAACCCATTTCAATCAATCTATGTATTGCCACGAGGTTGTGACTTACCTGGTCATGCCAAGCATGGTGTTACAGAGTTTTTAGAAGTACTTCCATCTGTAAATATTCTTTCCTTACACTTGTAGAAAATTAGTGCAATGTATTAAAAATCAAGTGTTAGGAAACTTCATGGTTTCATCTATATCTTTATTTTGGAATTGAACTATTAGTATATAGTATCCAAACCTGGACTATAGTTTAATTGTATCATTGCTTCTTAAGGCTTAATAAAGTAATTTCCCAACCTAAACAAAAAAAAAAAAAAAAAAAGAAATAGCAAAAAAGAAAGGAAAACAAAACCAGATTAGGCAATCTGTCTTTTGTTAGAGACATAGCATTGATAGTGTCAATCTATTACTTTATTTTTCAAGGGTTTTTTTTTATAAGTAGTGTTTCAATAGCTCCCTCTCCATCTTGTCATGCTTCAGTGTAAGCTGATTATACAACCTATCCTGTTGCCTTTTATTATTTCTTGTTTTATTTCTTTATTTTTTTACCATTGGTATTTAGGTAAAGATTTTTTTATTGTTTATTTTTTTATTTTACATATCAATCCCAGTTCCCTCTTCCTCCCTCTTTCCCTCTCTCCTACCCTCTCATGCCCCCTGACTACCCTCCCCTCCCATCCTCCCCAACTCCACATGTAGGGTGATGCCCTCCAGGAGAGGTCATCTAAATCTATCTAGTCATTTGGAGTAGGGACTAGGACTTCTCTCCTGTCTCTAGGTTAAGGGAGTATCCCTCCATAGGAGATGTGCCCCCAAAGTCCTTTTGTGCACCATGAATATATCCTGGTTCCACTGTCCAAGGTCCCTTAGACTGTTCAGGCCTTCTAGCTAAGATCTCCTGAGCATATGGGGAGTGGCGGTGGGGGGGGCAGTGACTGGAGAGGGAACTAGGAGAAAGAGAAGGGGAGAAGAGTAAAGCATGTGGGACTAGGAAGATTGACTCAGGGGAGGAATAGACAAGAGGAGAGAGAGAGAGAGAGAGAGAGAGAGAGAGAACGTAAAAGAGGGAATCATTATAGGTTTGAAGAGAAAACTGAACCTAGAGAAATGTTCAGAGACCTACAAGACTGACCCCAAATACCCCAACTAACAATTTGAGCAACCATGGAAAGGCTTCCATAAATGCCCTTCCCTGATAATGAGATTGACAACTAATTTACCTACCATCATGGAGCCCTCATCTATTAGCTGATGGAAACAGAAGCAAACATCCACAACTAAACACTGAGATGAACTGGAATCCAGATGCAGAGAGGGAGGACAAGACCAGACTGCAGAAACACATAGAGACAGCTGACCTGAACAAGGAGGAGCTAATGGGCCCCCAGACTGATAGCTGGGAATCTAGCATGGGTATTTAGGTAAAGTATCTCCTCTTTTGGAGTACCTCTTCTCTATCAGAGTGCCATAGCATGACTGTAGCCAGAACTCAATATAGCATTTTTGTTTGTTTTGTTGTTTTTTTTTTTATCACATATTCAAAACTGGTTGTCTTGGAGGAACTCATAGCAATCCCAGCCTTTTTATTAAGGCCACAGACTAATCTGAAAGGCTTTATGGAAGACTTGAATGTTGAGCAGAAATTCTAAAACCAGTTATATTGTAATAATCTAGCGTTTAAACATATCTGCATAATTTATGTTCATACAATGTCTACTGATAGTTTTTAAACCTTGAATAATTTTGAGAACCACTCTTCAAACTCTTCTACTACATCCTGTGGTTGTCTTCAGGAGCTGTGATAGATACTCACGGGATGATAAAGGAGGCAAAGTGCCTGACCTCGACCTCAACCCATTCATAGTTTCTAGAACATCTAGTGCAATGGTAAAAATCAAAGTATGTTAAACACCACAGATAATTGTAAAGTTTAAGCTGAATAAATGCTCCTTTATCACAGTGACAGTGTTTGTTTTTTTTCTGAGTCCTTCATTGGAGTATTGTTTTTTAAAGTCCATTAATGTCCTGCTAGATGAGAGGTCTGAATTATATAAGAATTAACATCTCAAAGTTTGGAATGCTGCCAGCACACTCATTCTGTAGATGACTCCGAGACCACTAACAAATTATCTATGATGTTGGTGCTACTCTTTCATGTAAAAGAAGAGGAAGCTGGTACCAAATGGTCACTATGGTTACCTATGCTTGCAATTAAAGTGCAGTTAAGCTGAGACTTAAGGTGGAAATCACTTACAGCTGTTCTGTTGACCACTGAGCAACCTTGTAGTGTCTGATATTTAAAGAACTGACTTGGAGTTATACTTACTTTTCCGTATGGGATTAAGATTTCTCATTTGTTTGTCCTTCAAGTCCAGAAATTCTGGAAGTTTTTCACAATAAAATTTCATATTTTACCTTTGTTCATAAAGCTAAAACCCAGAGGACAAAGCAAGCCTTTCCTTCCCTCTCTTTTTAATACTATTTGTTTCTTTTCTTCCCTAGGTCTCTACAGAAGAAGGCATGAATCTTGCTCGAGAATACAATTGTGCCTTCTTTGAGACCTCTGCAGCCCTCCGATTTGGTATTGATGATGCTTTTCAAGGCTTAGTGCGAGAAATTCGTAGGAAGGAATCCATGCTGTCCTTGATGGAAAAGAAACTAAAGAGGAAGGGCAGTCTGTGGAAGAAGATAAAAGGCTCTCTGAAGAAGAAAAGAGAAACCATGACATAATACTCTGCTTCTGTGTCCTTCCCATCTCTCTTTCTGGATTTTTATCAACCAAGCAATTCTCTCTCTCTCTCTCTTCCTCTCTCTCTCCCTCTCCCTCTCCTCTCCCTCTCCCCCCTCTCAATATCTACCTGCAGGCAAAAATTAGACTTCTATATCTGTGTGTATTAGATAGTTTTATTTTGCCTGTAACAGCTGGATAGATTTTGTCAATCAGCTGGATAATGCCATTTAGATTTTACAATATATTAGCAAATGAAATTAACATTCCAATTGCCTCATTTTCCTGTAAAGAGTAGCTTCATTTCGTATGCTGTCTGGTTATAAAGAAAATATGCAAACTTGTAGCAGGGATGATAAAAGGCTTAGGGGATCTGCTTTTGCCTGATAACTCTGGTTGTTTGCATTTCACAAATCTGTAAATAATGAAGAGGCTAAAATAGTTCAAAGCAAAAGACCAAGACCTGGTCTTCTCTTAAGTGGAAAAGTCTTAGTATTTCTTCTTGAGTCCTTTATAAATGAACGTTAGAAAAATTACTGATAATATAAACTGATAAGTTGTTAAAGGTTGAAATTACATGTGGCCATATTCACAGTGCCGAGATTGCCATACACCTTTAAAGAATTATCAGTGAGTTACTATGATGAAAGAATGTGGGAAGGCAGCAGTGCAATGAACTTGGTGGTACATATGCCCAAGAAAGGGCCCTTCGACCCTCTCAATGAATTCCTCTTAGGATTGTTTCACCTCCATAGTAGCCATCTGTTTCCAGGGATGTGGCTTCTGCATACTGAATTTTCTATTCATATTATTAAATTCCTTGTCTCGTTTTTGACAAAATACACCAAGAAACTATCATTGGAAGTGTTGTTGTTATTTGCCTTAAAATGGTTCATTGTGTAAAATATCTCCCATTCACCCACTTTCCCCTTGTGTAAATTAACCTTTTTAAACCCAAGCTCAGAAAGCCACCACTGGAAAGAATGATAATGGACAATGTTAAGAGAAAAACTGAAAAGCTAAGCCTAAAATGGAATCTGTCAAAATAATTTTCATGGATGAGGGCAGTTTTATCATAAATTAAGGAGCAGCAGGGTTGAGGGACAAGGATCTCACTCACTCAATCTTTCTCTTCTCTGGCTCACAATGCTCCTGGAACTGGCTAAGTGCTGAGATTGGAGAAATGAATCATTCAGACATGGACCCTGTTAAGACATTTACCTGGCAGATTCACTCCACTGAAATAATACCGAATTCATAATTTCTTGCAAAGGAAAAAGGCACATTTCATGTATCTAGATACAAGGGAAATATAGGTTAGAGATCGTCAGTTCCTAGCTGTTGCAATAAAATACAACTTTTCAGGATATTATATTTTGGGGTCATTTTATACCTTAGACTAGGATTCCTTTCTTAGGAACAAGATCATGCTGTTGATCTTTTGTTGTAATAACTGCCACTATGTCCCTTTGAGTTTTTCTCAAGACACATCTTTTATACAGTTCAGAAATTCATTCAGAAATTAAAAAAAAAATAAATACACTTCACATTTCTCTTCTGAGGCATACATCATTGAAAAGACATGTCCAAAAAAGGAAAGAACACAAAAGTTAAGGTTACATACAGACTATAAGTCATTATAAATCTAAATTTATTTTTAGTTAACACATAAAAATTACACAGGTTAATGAAGTTCTATGTGATGAAGGATTCTGACAGAATCTGTCTTTACTTTCTTCTCCTTTGGTCTTAAATGATTAATTTTTTCTTTTATTCTGTTAAGTTGACACATTCACCTTTAGCATGTCCTTTGTGTCCTGAGCCCAAGCCTTAGGTCCCTCTATCTCTCATGTGTGCAAGAAAATGCAATTTAGAAATAATTGGCACTAGTTTCTCCATGGCCAGCCTGTCTATTTGTAATCCTAGTGATTTCCATGTCCATGTGTTATACTTGACACATTTTACAACCAAGTACTTAGGAGCTTTATTTTTCCTTTGGTTTTTAAATACTCTGCCCTTGACTCTATAGGTCTTATTTCATGGTACTTTGACTCCTTCTTCTTCACCATAACCCATAAGTAAATAATTTATGACAGTTAAATTATTTGAATATAATTAATAATTTATGCTAAATTAGTTTCAACATTTAAAAGTTCTCTATGGAAGCTTGGTTAGAGAATAGTTTTCCTCCACAGATACTTTGATATAGCAAGAAGGAAGTTGCCAAAATTTCAGCCTCAGGCTAAAAGTATCCAAGAGTTATTACCAGCCAAGTCAGAGTTGTACCTCAAGCACAACTTTAACCCAGATTTCCCCTCTATAAACCTAAAAACCACAAGGAAACATTTCATGAGTTTAGGTATTCCTACTCAAGGGCTATTGAATTAATATTAGGATTTCTGTCTCTGACCATAGACTTGTAAATATAACTGGGTCATCTCATGAAATCCATGAAGATGAAAGATCCACCATGTGCCTGTGATACTTTGTGACACTCTGATTCTAGTGTTTCTGGCATTTTTAGTCTGGGCCTCCAAGCTTTACCAGACAGTCCCAAAACTTCTTTAGGTATAGGGGTAAATAGACTCATTCCTCACTACCCACTTTTTTCTATCAGAAAAGTATAATGAATAGGACATAATTGCTTTAAAAGAGATATTAAATTGGCTTACATGATTACAGAGAATACAATTTCTAGGATAGACATATACAGGTGGGAGAACCAGAAAGTCATTAGCAATTTAGTTAAAAAAGTTAGAATATTTGGAAATAAAAAGAGACCAATGGTATCATCTTCACTTGAGGCCAACCTACCTTCTCTATGAAGTCCATGGTCACAAGCCCCATTTTATGGGATGGTGCAACCCTCACTGATGAAGGTCTTTACCATTAGGTTCCTGACATCATTAGCCTTTCATTACTATAACATATTTGTGGCAATTTACTAAGTCTCACTTCTGCATACATTTTAGATGTTCAAGTGCATAACTGCTTGATTCAGAGGCTTTTTTGATCTGTCACAATAGCACATGTTGGAACAAAGCCATTTGCCTCATGGGTTGGGTGTGAAAGAAGAAGATGAAAGAGATGGAATCACCAGATCTTTTACAGAAGTCTCGCTAGGTCTCACCTCTTAAAGGTTCCATCATTTTCCAATAATTGTAAAGGTTTTGAACAAAGCCTTCAACAAGCAGACCTTTGGTATGTTTTCCTATACCATAGTGCTAACCCACTTGCCAGTCTTCTCTGAAAACATGCTAGGGAAATTTTCAAAAGTATGCTTTACTTGCTGTCTATTCAGTCAGCATATAGAAGTTGACCTTCAAAATCTGTCATCACAATTAGGCCTATCATCTGACTTAATGGCTGCTTTTAAGAATTGTGCAGAGGAACCTGAAGTAGGAAGGACAAAGAAAATGTAAAATTTGGTGGCAATGAAGGGCAGAAAGATTTCTAAAAGGACTAAATGGAATCTAACCATTAAAGCTAGAGATAGCAAGAAAGAGAAAGAGGTAATTCACTTCTCTGGTCTGCACCCAACCTCTCTTGTTCTTCAGTCAAGCTTCTCTCCAGTCTATAACCTGGAATAAATGTTTCCCTTCAAGACCACTTATTTCAATAATTCATTTTTTTATAGAATGGACTTTAAATCAAACCATTATAGGAGTGTAAATGATAATGCCAGTGTGTTTTATTCTATTTACTTCAAAAATATTTCATAGAAATTATTCCATTCAGAATTAATTCCATTCAGAAAGATTGATTAAACAAATATACTGTGGAAAAACTGCAATAAGAAAGTCTCCTTGTATAGACAAGGAAGCATATTCAGAGGAAAGACAAGCTCCACACATGATAGACCACACATGCCTTCTGTCCTGTGTTCTGGTTCTTCTTGTCTTACCATACACTACTTCTTAGCAGCTTAGCAGGCCAGCAGCCAATTTCAACAGTGACTTTGGAGCCATCCTCATTTGATTTTTAATTTTCCCTCAAATATGAAGCAATAAAAAGAGATGATATGACAATGCCAATTTCATTAGATAAAAAATTCTAGCCACAATTTCTTTCTAGAATGACTTCAGATTATTGTTATATCATCCAGTTTTAGTAAATATGTGTGTAAAAAATAAAAATTTTCTGTCACATTGAGCATGCCACTGAGGATCACAATAAAGACTGATTCTCTAGATCAACTATGTTGAAATTGGGGCATTTTCTAGCTTTCTGTAGAGATTTAATTAAACCAGCTAATAAATTTAGAAACATCGTTTCTTGAATAGACCCACAGCTACTCTTTAAAGTACATTAAATACAGGGTTTGTTTACCATTCTCCTTAGGTTAGGCAGTGGGATGTTGACAACATTGCATGGTAGGCTACTTAGCTTATGGTAGTGAATGTAAGGATGGTCAGTAGAGTCTGCTAAGGAAGTTTAAATGTATTGTTGGTAGGAAGTACTTGACTTACAGAAATTATACTATACAACAGAGGAAGAGGAAAGGGGAACGCAAAAACATTCACTAGAATATTGCCATGAAATATGCAATTAGACCAAAAGAACTATGAGCTACCGAATCAGCTGGTGCCACAGAAGAAGCAAGGACAGTATAACTTGGGGTCAGCCACAGTCTTCACTAGCTTGAACATCAATAAACTCCTGTCTAAAATGTGGTCGGGGCATCTCCGAAATGTTGACCTGTGGCATACATTGTGTACTTTATTTTATTGTACATACTCTGACATAATTGTAGGTAAGTAAGAAAAGTCACTGTTAATTGTAGGTTAATAATACAAGTCAATTTGTCCTTTCAACTCTCTCTGGAAGAGAATAATGCTATAGCAGTACCTACATAGATGCAAAAAGGATAAATGATTGTCAGATTCCCAAGCAGCTAACTCATTCAGATAATTCAACATTTATTTATTCATGTACTTATCAACTTACTCAATATTTCTGAACTCTTGTTGTGTGTATGACATACTGATTAGCCTTATTAATTAATCTGAGCAATGAAACAAACTGCTTTGTGCTTATACAAATATTTTCTGATCAGTAACTATTTTAAGACCCAAACTAAGCCCTAGGGGGCACAATTATTCCTAAAGATCTCAGTTCTGGCACTGCTGGGGGTTACAGCTGATTCACTGAGAAAGAAAACCTCAAAGTGGAGTCATCATGTTCAAATTTGCGTCATATCCTATGGTTCCAAGGAGAGTTATGGGATGCCAATATTGTTTATTATGGAGAACTTAGACGTATCTATCTTGCCCATATTAGGAAAACTGGGATGTAGAGGCCACTAATTTCCTGTATAATGAGGGCTGAGGTGGTGTAACAAGGGGGAACACCCCTTATTTACCAGAAAAGAAAGGTTAAGCTGTTTTCTCAACAATGACATCCTGGAAATTAGTCCTGTGGTAGGCACATGCATGGCAAATTGGGGGTATGGTTAATAAATGGGTCTGGGACATACTGAAAGAGAAGATGACTTCAGAATTAGGCATGTGTGTCCATCAAAGTTGAAGTTAGATTCCATTCTCTATCACGAAAGAAAAGAGACTATAAAAGGGCTTAGTGGGGGAGTGAAGCAACAAACATTTGCTTTATGACAGGGCAGTTGTTGGTGGAAAGCGTAGATAACAGAGTAAAGTACCATGGTTGTATTATAGTTTCTTATCAACCTTCTCACAACTTTATAATTCCCAGGGCCAAATAAATATTCTAAGGAATTGGTTTCTTTCTGGAGAAAAGTTTTACTGTAATTTCCACAGTGATAGTCACACATTCTTGCCTCCTCTTTACAGAGAATTTCATGAGATATCTGGGCATAGCATAAGTAATTAATACTTCTAATTTAAAAATTTTCAATTTATGAGAGAAAATAGAAAATAAACACAAAGAAGCTGATTAAAAACCTACTAAAAATCCAGGTTTACTCACAAACTCCCCTTTATTACAGTTTTTTTTTTACTTATTTTACATATTGATTCCAGTTCCCTCTCCCTCCCATCCTCACATGCCATCCCCTGACACTCCCCTCCTTTGTTCTATTCCCCACCACTCCCCAAGGAGGGTGGGGTCTCCCAGGAGGGATCATCAAAATCTTTAAAGTCATTTAGGGTAGGGCCTAGGCCCTCCCTCATGTCCCCTAGGCTGAAGGAGTATCTCCATGGGGAATGTGCTCCAAAAGTCCTTTTATGCACCAGGGCTAGATCCTGGTTCACTATCAGAGGTCTCTTAGACTGTCTGGGCCTTTCTAACTGAGACCCACGTGCAGGGAGTAGGTGTTGGTCCTATGTTGGTTTCCCAGTCATCAGACTGGGATCCATGAGCTCCCATTTGTTTAGGTCATCTGTTTCTATGGGTTTCCCCAGTCTGGTCTTAACCCCTTTGCTCATCACTCCTCCCTCTCTGCAACTGGATTCTAGGAGTTCAGCTCAGTATTTACCTGTTTCTGCTTCAGTCAGCTATTGGATGAGAGCTCTAGGATGACATATAAGGTCGTCATCAATTTCATTATCAGGGAAGGGCATTTAAGGTATTCTCTCCACTGTTGCTTAGAAAGTTAGTTGGGGTAATCTTTGTAGATCCAGGAGCATTTCCTTAGTGCTGGGTATTTCTTTAAACCTATAATGGCTCCCTCAATTGTGGTATCTCTTTTCTTGTTCTACTCTCTTCTGCCCCAGATGTCTGTCCTCCTCTGGCCTCATCCTCTCCCCTTCTCTTTTTCCTAACCACCTCTCCCCTCCCCCATGTTTCCAATTTGCTCAGGAGATCCTATCCCTTTTCCCTTCTCTGGGGGACCATGTATGTCTCTCTTAGGGTCATCCTTGTTCCCTAGTTTCTCTGGTGGTGTGGATTGCAGGCTGGTGATAATTTGTTCTATGTTTAAAATCCATATATGAGTGAATCCATACCAATCTTGTCTTTTTTTTGTGACTGGGGTACCTCATTCAGCATTATTTCTCTCAGTTTCATCCATTTGCCTACAAATTTCAAGACTCCCTTGTTTTGTCCATTGAGTAGTACTCCATTGTGTAAATGTACCAAATTTTCTTTATCCTTCCTTCTTTAGAGGGGCATCTAGGTTGCTTCTAGGTTCTAGCTATTACAAATAATGCTGCTATGGACATAGTTGAACAAATATCTTTTTTTGTGTATGTGTGAATGTGCATCTTTTGCGTAGATGCCTAAGAGTGGAATTGCTGGATCTTGTGGTAGACTGATTCCCATTTTCCTGAGGAATGGCCATACTGATTTCCAAAGTAGCCATATGAGTTTGCACTCCCACCAGCAGGGGAGGAGTGCTCCTCTTTCTCCATATCTTCTCCAGCATAAGCTGTCCTTGGTGTTTTTGATGTAAGCCATTCTGAAAAGATTAAGATGGTATTTCAGAGTTGTTTTTATTTGCATTTCCCTGATGGCTAAGGGTGTTGAACAATTTTTAAGTGTCTTTCAGCCATTTTAGATTCTCTTATTCCTCTTTTGAGAATTTTCTATTTAGTTCTGTACCCTACTTTTTAATTAGATTATTTGGTGTTTTGGTAACTAGCTTCTTGAGTTCTTTGTATATTTTAGAAATCAGCCCTCTGTCATATATGGGGTTGGTGTAGATCTTTTCCCATTGTGCCTGCTGTTTTTTGTTTGTATGTTTGTTTTGCTTTTTTTTTTTTTTTTTTTTTTTTTTTTTTGTCTTCTTGACTGTATCATTTGCCTTACAGAAGCTTCTCAGTTTCAGGAGGTCCCATTTATTAATTGTCATTCTCAGTGTATGTGCTACTGGTTTTATGTTTAGGAAGTGGTCTACTGTACTAATTCATTCCAGGGTACCTCTCACTTGCTCTTTTAAGAGGTTCAGTGCGACTGGATTTATGTTGAGGTCTTTGCTCCATTTGGACATAAGTTATGTGCATGGATCTATTTACAGTCTTCTATACAGCACCATCGTTATGCCAGCACCATTTGTTGAAGATGCCTTCTTTTTTCCACTGTATAATTTTAGCTGCTTTATCAAAAATCAGGTGTTCATAGGTGTGTGGGTTAATATCAGAGTTTTCAATACAATTCCATTGATCTACCTGTCTATTTTTGTGCCAATCCCAAGCTGTTTTCATGACTAAAGCTCTATAGTAGAGCTTGAAGTCAGGGATGGTGATGCCTTCAGAAGTTCCTTTATTGTACAGGGTTGTTTTGGCTATCCTGGGTCTTTTGTTTTTCCATATAAAGTTGAGTATTGTTCTTTCAATGTCTGTAAAGAATGGTGCTAGGATTTTAATGGGGATTGCATTGAATCTGTAGGTGGCTCTTGGCAAGATTCACATTTTTACTATGTTGGTCCTACCTATCCAAGAGCATGGGAAATCTTTCCATTTTCTGTTATATTCTTTAATTTCTTTCTTTAGAGACTCAAAGTTATTATAGAGGTCTATCACTTGTTTGGTTACTGTTACCACAAGATATTTTATGTGTTTGTGGCTGTTATAACAGGTGATATTTCTCTGATTTCTTTCTCAGTTCCTTTATCATCTGTATATAGTAGGGCTACCAGCTATTTTGAGTTATCTTGTTTCCTGAAACTTTGATGAAGGTGTTTATAAGCTATAGGAATTTCCTGGTAGAGTTGTTCAGGTCACTTATGTAAACTATCATATCATCTGCAAATAGTGACTTATTTTTGTCACCTTATTGTTCTAGCTAGAACTTCAATTACTATATTGAAGAGATATGGAAAGAATGGACAGCCTTGACTTGTTTCTGGTTTTAGAGGAATCACATTGAGTTTCTCTCCATTTAGTTTGATGTTGGATGTTGTTTTGTTCTATATTGCTTTTATTATGTTTAGGTATGTTCCTGTTATCCCTTATCTCTCCAAGACCTTTATCGTGAAAGGGTGCTGAATTTTGTTAAAGGGATTTTCAACATCGAGTGAGATGATCATGTGGTTTTTCTTTTTAAGTCCTTTTATTTATGTGGCGGGTTACAATGATGTATTTTCATATGTTGAACCATCCCTGCATTCCTGGGATGAAGCCTTCTTTGTCAAGGTGGATCATTTCTCTGACGTGTTCTTGGATTAGATTTGCCTGTATTTTTTTGAGTATTTTGTATCTAATTCCATGAGGGATATTGGTTTGTATTTCTCTTACTTAGTTGTGTTTTTGTCTTTGTGAAGCTTGGGTACCAAGGTAATTGTAGTCTCATAAAAAGAATTTCTCAATGAACCTTCTGTTGAGGAGTATTGGTATTAGATGTTCTTTGAATTTATGGTAGAATTCTGCACTGAAACCATATGGCCCTGTTTTTGTTTTTGTTGTTGTTGTTTGATTTTTTTTTTATTTCCTTTTCTTGTCTGGGAGACTTTTGATGACTGCTTGTATTTCATTAGGTATTATAGGTCTATTTAAATTGCTGATCTGTTCTTGATTTAATTTTGGTAAGTTATATCTATTCAGAAAATTGTCCATCTCCTTTAAATCTTTGAATTTTGTAAGGTCAAAGTATGACCTGAAGTTTCTCTGGATTTCCTCAGTGTCTGTTGTTATGTCCCCCTTTTCATTTTTGATTTTGATAAGTTGCATGTTCTCTCTGCCTTTTGGATAAAGGTTTATCTATCTTGTTGATTTTCTCGAAGGCATCTACTCTTCCGGGGTGATTTTACTTCTTTTTGTTCTAGAGCTTTCAGTTGTGCTCTTAATTCTCTAGTGTGACTATTCTCCAGTTTCCAAACCTAATATCTTGAATGCCTCCTTTTCTTGATCCTAAAAGAGATTCCTTGGTAATCTCTCTCTGTCTGTCTGTCTCTCTCTCTGTCTCTGTCTCTCTTCATGAAAATAGGCCCTTCCCAAAATCATTTAACAATATAATAAATCAGAAGCAGGACATTGGTTTCACTAACTCTCTGGTATTAATGAGAATAGGAGTGACTTGTATGAGAAACTTTAAAAAGTTAACATAGAAAGTCAAAATCCTTCACATCAATTAGCAAATAAAACATGTTAGTGGAGACATTTGTTTACAGAGCAAAGTAACAAGTACACACTATTCCTTGAAAATTCCCTTTGTAATATACCATGGAAATTCTCCAGCAGCTATCAATAAAGAGAATACATCTGAAAAGTGGTGGCTGGGTAGAAATTTTAGGAACTGAACAGCATTACATTAAATCTCCTGAGTGTTCTTTTGCTTCTAGATTTCCCAAGCTTCATGATGAGGAGGATAAAATCAGAAACAAACATTTAAAAATACCAAATAAGTAAAAAATGATTAAGAGCCCAGCACGATCACAGAGAAGTGATCCCAAAGAAACTATAGGCTATATCTTGGTCCTATATTTCTAATCCTACGGTCACTGGGACAATAAATATTTGTTATTTTAGCCACTGGCTCTATAGTGTTTTCTGATAACATCCCCCAAATTTAAAATAATCACATAAATGTTAACAGTTTACTGAAAATTGAAGAAGGAATAGTTCTGAACTCATTCAAAAATGTTATACTGATACCACATCAGAAAATGTCATAAAAGTCAAAATCCATAAACATCTCTGACAAACTTAGATGCATACAATAAGATTGTGTCAATAGCATAAAAGGAATGTAAGCACAACAAATTTATATATTTATTAAAACTGACATGTGCATTAGTCAAGTGGTAGAACTTTCCTTATGTAAGATGCTAAAGAAAAAATCATCTATCATGTCACGAAATGAATGGCAACTCATGATAGTTAATAAAATAGGATGAGTAAAACATCAGAAAAAAACTCTCAGCAATTTAACAATAGAGAAACTAAATTTAGCTGAGCTTGAACATGAGCAAAACCTAAGCATGAACATCATACTTAGCAATAAATGGCTGAATGTTCCTCTCCTGGAGTGTATGGTGATACTTGTACCGTCACTGGTGTTTAACATAGTATTGAGTGCTCTGTCCACTTCAGGAAGACCAGGGTATGACAAACTATAATCATAAAAATGTTCTGATGCACAACAATGATGCAAGTTGATCTCTACTTGAAGACAATGTTGTCTATACAGAAATCTCTAAGGATTCTATAAAAGGAGTAAAATTTGTCAGTTTAGCAATATCACATGATACAATATAACCTCCCCCAAACCACTGCAATTTCTTTACACCAAAATATTAGAAACAATTGAAAGGTACTACCATCTAGAATTGTTCTATAGATAATAAAATGAAAATTAACAAAATGAAAATTAACCCATGTGCAACATACAAGATTTATATGATAAAAAAGTCACTATTATACACATGGAAGGCCACCAAGAGTCCCTCCCAGCTCTGATGCCTATGAACCACATCAACAACCATCATGACATGATAACCCAGTATGCACACATAACACATTACCTTGCCTGTAACTGACAGCTCTCTGATTGAACTTAATATTCATACAAGAAGGAAATCATGTTTAGTACTGTAAACGAAGCTAACTATTCTATACTAGTTAAATCATAGATACTGGAGAATCTACAACTGCTAATTTACTAAAACAGCACAAATCCTAGCAATAACCAACATTTATCCTTATATCAACATATAAGTATATCTTTGTGATGATATATTATTTATGATTTATTAAAGCTTGCTCAAGGATTAGGAAAGTAAGGTCAGCCTCAAGCTATAGAGATCAGGCAGTGGTGATACACACCTTTAATCTCAGCAGCTAGAAGTTAGGAGGTAGTAGTACACACACCTTTAATCTTAGGATTCAGGATTAAAAGAGATCTCACAGGATCTCTGTGAGTCCAAGGCCACCCAGATTTACACAAGATTGATCCAGTCCTAAAGAGAAACAGCTCACATAAAGATGATCTCAACACCTGGGATCACATGTCTTTAATCCCAGCACTAGAAGAATATAGAAGACAGAAGCAGGATCTTCAGTAGTCATTATCAGGGATTCATTCTCTAGCCACATTGAGGAAAGGAAGACACTTAAGACTCAGGATTCTCTAGCCACACTCAGGAGGGGCAGCACGATCAACACATTCAGGTTGAGTTAGTGGCAAAAGTTAATGACTGGCTACTTTGTTTTTCTGATCTTCAGCTTGAAATTTGAATCCCAATATCTGCCTCTGGGTCATTTATCATGTTGCATATCTTGGCAAGAGATGAAGAACACTACAGAAAGCCACAACCAATCAAAATGCAGAATTGTGGAACCCAGTCCCAATGAATACATCTACAAAACACTTCTACACCTAAGGCTCAGGGAACATTGTGGAAGAGGGGAAGTAAAGATTGTAAGAGTCAGTGGATGAGAAAGTTTGCTATGAGATTGTGTCTTTCTTCAATATCAGAAGCTACACCTGTAAAATTTCACCAACATGACTGTATAAGCCAAGCTGCCTAGGAGAAAACACACAAATCCTCAACACTATACAAAGAACTACAAGAAACCAACGAATTCTGAGAGCCAAAGAAATTGTCTTCCCCAGGGATGCTAAATTGTTAGCACTGAAAACATACATACAAGTAATATGACACAGACTTAGCAGTTACATTTAGGAATATATATGTATATACATATATGTATACAATAACAATTAATAATAAAAGAGGCAATCAATTTGAAAGAGACCATTAAGATGTATATGGGAAGATTTTAAGGGAGGAAAAAAGACAAAAGAAATGTAATTGTCTAGAGTTTAATGGTGTTTAATGGTGTGATGAAATTGCATAGTACTATACACACTTACATAGGTAAGTGCATGTAACATTGGAAAACTGATTAAATCCAAGTGATATAAAAGAAACAACTTATATTGCTTCGAATATGTGTGTGAAGTAGTTTTATGGGATGCTAGGTACCTAATTAAGTCTAATGACATGGAACATAAAAACTATACATTTGTGAACTAGGTTTGTTATTAACAAGTAAGCTGTAAGAAACACCTACAGTTCATCAGACTTCCCAACTCTCAGGAAAACGATGCACTGTGGAAAGAGTTCCGTGTGTGAGCCATTTACATTGCAGCTGAGTGACATCTGAAATTTCCCACTCCATTTGAGTGTGTGTGTGTGTGTTTTCTGATGGAGATGCAGGCTTGTAGAGATAAAAGCTTCCCTGTGTTTTGTTTGTAGATGAAGGACTGGACCACAGCTCAGCTCTCCCTTTATCTCCTGGGATGCTTCATGCACACACATTCAGGTTATTCTTAAGAACTGTAGTTGATAATTGGGAGTGTGGATTAGTGGGTGATCCAAGGCTACACAGACAACTGCACTGTTGTTATATTAATTATGTGAAAGGAGATGCCACCATTATCAGAAAAATGACAACATATATATAAGCAGATGCTATAATATCTATCAGAATGAAATAAATTCCCCAAAAACCTATGGCTTGCTAGATCATAAATTAAAATAAAAAAGAAATTGGTCAAGCCCATAAAAATTCTTTACATCAGTAAGAAATAAAATATATCCAGCTATGATGTTTTTGATTATTTTAAAATGTAATTTTAAAAAAATGAATGAAAATTATTTCATATGGAAACAGCCACTCAATAACAGTGAGGAGGATTGAAATCTTGGAGAAAGTTACCTAGGAAAAAATCCTGAAAGTATCAATAACTGGAATCACTGTCCAAGTGGTGCTCCAACTCTGTACACTAATGAAAACCCGTATGTCTAACATAAAACAACAGGATATTTTTGTGTGGGAAATGAGCTGTACAGAGAATCTGGAGTGGCAATGCTTGGAAATCAGAGGGGAAGAGAGGTTCCAAATATGGACTGTAAATCAAAATATTTAGCAAGTAAATGCAAAATGGAATGATCGAAAGAAAGAAAGAAAGAAAAGGGAGAAGAAGGAATGGAAGGAGGGAAAGGGAGGAAGGAAGGAAGGAAGGAAGAAAAGAAGGAAGGAAGGAAAAGGGAAAAGGAGGAAGGAAGTCAGATTACTTAAATAGTGCCAACTGTAACTTTGGTGCAAACTTGGTGAGACTAGGTGCGTGGCAGAAGCAGTGAGGTGGGACTGAGAAATCACATATATGATCACACATATGTCTCCTGGAAGCACCTTCTCTCCTGTGCAGAAGGAAACACTCTCCAGAGGCTAACTCTGCAAAAAGCTTCTCACTTGGACCCTGGCATAGAACGGTAATAAGATCAAATGTCCCCAAGAACTTTGCTCTGTCTTTCACTTTGTTGGTATTTGTAGCCTTATTATTTAATATCAAAAGTCCAAAGTTTCATTCTTTCAAAGATATCTATCATTTTCTGCTCAATTATTCAAGAAGAAATTTCTTAAATAATCAAATAAAGTATAAATGTTTAAGCAAGTTCACCTTTCTGAGCTCTAAGGGTCAGTGTCTTTAATCTGGTTAATTTTTGTCGACTTGACCCAAGCTAGAGTAATTTGGGAAGATGGGATCTCAGTAAAGAGCTACCACCATATTTGCTTGTAGGTGAGTCTGTCAGGCATTTTCATTCACTGAGGATGGTGTCATTCCTGGGAAGGTGGTCTTGAGGTGTATAAGAAAACAGGCTGAGCAAGCCATAGGGAGAAATCCAGGAAGCAGCATGGCACTTCCAACCTCCACATTTCTGCCTTGAATTCTTGCCATGACTTCCCTGAATGATGGATTATAAACTGTAAAATGAAATAAACTCTTCCCTGTATAGTTTTTGGTCTTAGTGTTTTATTATAGTAACAGAGATCCTAAATAAGATATTCTTTTCTTTTTCTTTTTTTTTATTTAAATTTGAAAGAAGGTTGTTTTACATGTCAATCCCAGTTCCATGACCCTCCCATCCTCCCCTATCACCCACACCACCCTCCATCTCATCACCTTTCTGCTCCACGGGGAGGGTGAGGCCTTCCAAGGGGAGTCTTCAAAGTCTGTCATATCATTTGGGGCAGGGCCTAGGCCCTCCCCCATGTGTTTAGGCTAAGAAAGTATCCTTCTATGTGGGATGGGCTCCCAATGTCCATTGGTATACTAGGGATAAATACAGATCCATTACTAGAGGCCCCATAGACTGCCCAATCCTCCCAACTAACGCCCACATTCTGTTGAGTAGCAATAATAGTGAATCTATTTCACAGAGCATTATGTAGAATAGAGGCATATCTTATAAAGACTGATAAATGGGTATTTAAATGAACACAGATAGTACAGAAGCAAACCAGCTTTGCATTATGGTCTTTCTGGGAAAAATAGGAATTCTGATTATAAATACACAGAATTTTCTTTGTCAGAGAACATCTAAGTCAATTTAGAAAACCTACTTGGGCTTAGACCACTTAGGAATCAAAAGACTGCAATGTCTTTTATAAAACAATGATGATTTGTGATTCTTCAAATAGAAAGAAAGAAAAATTTTCCCTTTATTTTGACTTCTCTCTCAAAGGTGCAACTGTTGAGACCTCATTCTAAAAAAAGAATGTTGTCACCTGAGAATTCAAGGTATTCCCGAGTTCACAGAAAGCAGTCCCTGGCTTCTTGTGTCTCATTTTTTTTTAATCAAGTCAGTGACCTTTAAGTGAATCAAAGTTGCAAGCAAACAGGACTTTTGTTCCCACTGATATTGCAGCATTAGCTAACTTATTAAATGTTCTTTAATTAAAGTGATCTTTCAACATAGCAATTCCTCGACATATCAACACAATTTACCCATCTGAAACAGCACCCTTGTGATCTAGACAGTTCTCTTTAAATTATTCAAAGAAACACCATCTTAAAGGTCTTTGATAAGCATTATCTAAGAAGACATTTTCTAGAGGCTAAGTAATAGGGTATAATATGACTGAAGATATATATATATATATGCAGAGGCTAGCTAGGGTTAAATGCTTGCTTCATTTCAAATCCAGATTCCACTCAACATGTCCATTTGTAGTTTAGCCTTTTAAAAAGCTAATCCTAAGTAGATAAATTCAATTTACAGGAAACATTAATTCAACTTATTATTTACTTTGGAAGTGATTCTTAATCTGCGTTCACATCCCCTTTTATGTATATTGACCTTACTCTGACCTCTCGCTTTCAAAATAAACTTATAATTAATAGACACTAAAAGCCATGAAAGGCAAAGCAAAATCCCCAAGGGACAAATGAAAGAAAAAACAGAATGAAAACAAGGTTGAGAGCTTGCATAGTATCATTTAGTGTTAGCACAATATCATAAGACTTATAGAATATCCATAAAAACCTGAGACAGGAGAAACACAAAAGACAAGAGGGAAAAAATTGGAGCAGAAAATAATAACAAAGATTGTATCCTATATCTTACCTATTCAGACCCATTAAAGGCTTCTAATCACTGCTCAACCTTAACGTGATCCCTAAATTCCCATATCCCTGAAGTGCTCAGTCCTTCTTGCTCTATACCAGCTGTGGTTTTTCCTTGCCAAATGTAGACCTCACAGAACACTTTGCTAGATGCTTGGATAAGCAGGCTGTCCTTACTAGAACAACCTACAATTAACTTAGTAGTTCAGTGGTCAAGCAACAGATATTTATTTTGCAACAATTCTGGAGTTCAGGGAGACAAATCAGAGTATCAGGATGCTCCTTCTGAAGGCTCTAGGAGAAGAGGCTGTTCATTGTATCATCCAGTTTCTTGTGGATCCAGAAAGTTTTTTTCTTACAACATTCTTCCTGTCTGTCTCCTCACTGAATCTTCTCATGGTTGAAAGGGAAGGTAGCTCCATGACCCCTTTTGGAGGACCACTGAGCACCTTCCTAAAGCCCCTGTTTCTATGACCCTTTTGAGAAGCATGGAACCTATGACTAGGTTTCAACATTTGATTCAGGTCCCCAACTTTCATTCAATTGCAATTTTCAGAAAACACAAGAAAGGTTGCTTCTTCTTCACCTGCCATGTAAGGACACAATGAGAGAACAGCTACAGGAAAACTTGGAAGACTCCCCAGAGGTGATATCTGCTATGAAGATGGTCTAAAATTTCCAACTTCCAGAATTGTTATTGTTTAATCTATCCACCCTATGACATTCCACTTTGGTATTCCAGACTGACTCAGATAGATGGGAATATTCATACTAAAATAAGATAATACATATTCTAGTAACTAAAATATGGACATACTTCTGAGGGTTTCAACCCAGTATAATAGTCTATATGTGGTCATCTCAAGGAAAAATATAGTCTATGGGTATCAAGTAACCCAAGGCTAGAAGGCATATAATTAATCTTACTAAAATTTTGCATCTTGCATTCTTCCATCCTTTGTCTCCTCACTAGTTGCTGAAGTCTTCACTGAGTTCAGGTAAAACCTAAAATTGTATTTGTATTTATGTATTTGTGTTTGTGTGTATAAAACAATTAAAGAAAAAAAAAGGTCAGATCCATGGTATTGGGGGTAGGAGAAACATGGCAAAGGTTAGAAGGAGAAAAGAGAATGGGGTTAAGTAATTATATGTCTGTTTAAGAGACTTAAAAAATTAACTTGTGTCTAATTATTCAATGTTAACAGGGACTGAGATGTATTGAATGAAGTACATTCTACAGTTCACAAGTTAAATACATGTGATGGTACACAAGTTAAAGGTTGGGTCTAAAGGAGAATGATGGAATCATGAAAACGTCAAGCCTCCTGGGCTTTACCAGGGTCCTCCAGGACATGTTCTTGGAGAGCATTGCAGAACTCCAGCCTTGTCTTCTTTATTTTCTCTTTGTTTGCTGGCTTGTGAAACAAATGTCACATATCTCCTGACATTGTTATTAGGTATGTCCACTGAGAGCCAAAAGAAGATGGGAACTTCACAAACTGAATTAAACAACAAAACAAACAAAAACAAAAACAAAACAACAACAAAAAACCCCAGCCCATTTCTCTGTAAATTATTCACTTCTGGCAGTATGTTATAATGACTTCAAGTTGACTAAATTTGCAAAAGGATAGTGAAGTTTTATACAACACTTAAGAGGAAAGGCTGAGCTAGCATTTGGAAGTGTCTATCCCGAGAAAGTCACTATATAATGCCACAAAGTTGGGTTTTATTTTGAAGGATATCGAAACCCCTTCAGAACACTAGGCAGTATTGAGTAAAATTGATTGAAAAGAGCAAGATTTAAATCAAGAGGACTGTTTGAGGCTCTTTCCCAGCAAGCTAATGGTTACATGATGAGAACAGAGTCAAGGAGCCAAGGAGAAAGAAAGAAAACCAGTGGTGAGGTGTGAGAGGAGCATCTTCAGCCCTTTGGTTTGTCTGTTTCAGAATCAGTTACTTGTGGTGATTTGGTGCTAATTCTCTTTCTCATGGGCTATTTAGCATAGCATTTTGAAAATATCCAAAAGTAATAACAGCAGCTACAGTTTGTGCTGCCATGAGGTGGGGGACTTTTGTGGTCCTCAGTCATCCATCCCCAATCTGTTTGGCACTTCTCCCTTAACACTGACCTGTGAAGCCCTGCACAGCCTTGCCAATGAGAACAGCTGGTGATAACACAGATGAGAGGCTGAGCAATCTGTGGCAGAAACCTCCTCAGCATTTTGGCAGAGCTCTGAGCAGCCTAGCCTCTCCAAACCCCATCCCAGGGAAAGCCCCATGATACCATGCTTAGGGATACAGGAAGGCCAGGCTGGACTGAGATGTGATGGCACAATCTGCAGATTTCCTTCATTCCTTTAAGGAAGCAGTGTTTCAACCACAGTGCCAAATGAGAAAACAACACTCTCCAAACATCTATGATCATCACATTTTCATCTCTGGCCAGGAAGTCAAGGTTCAATGGAGTTAGTAGACTAGCAGACTAACAGAAACCAAACTGATCTCTCTTTTATAATATTATTTCACTCAGAGGGGAAAAAGAGCATTGGAGTTGGCAAAAAGAAAATATTTGGAAAAAAATCAGAGATTTAATGACAAAGCCAAGATCTAAATTTATGCATGCTTGTTCTAAGCACACTGTCTTTGTAGGGTTTGTGGATTTATTTATTCTTTCCAGTAACTAAGTAAAATAGAGACCTGTGATTAGGTATGGATGAACACATAACAGGAGTATCTGTGGTTAATTTATATTTATTTTTTATACAGGAACAGGGTCTTCCCATTTATCCCAATCTGGTCTTGAAGTCAAATTGCTCCTGTTTCAGCTTGCTGAGTGTTGTGGCAACAGCGTTTACCAACATGCTCAGTATAATAATAGAACTTTTGTTCATGGAAATATCTTATATTCTTCTAAGCTTTGTCTTCCTCATTTAAAAAAATGTTAATCTACTTAGTATAGGCAACAATTAGGATGTTGGATATAACATTTAAAAATAAAGGAAAATTGTATTAATCTTATGAATTATGCATACAAAGCACTATTTGGAGCCAAGGAATCCCTGAGTGAATGTGTAAAGAGCAAATGAAATCCCATGATACTGTGTGTTTTGGACAAGGTCATGGTCATGACAAGGACTCAGTAGCTCATCATGGGAATAGCAGCTAAGCCTTTCCTGTATTGGCCAGACTCAAAAATGACAAAGCCTTCCTCTGGTCTGAGTATGAATTCTGGCTGTGTTTGCAAAAGTTAGAAGCTATATAATCCTCCTGAGTATGCACAGCCTATACAGGCTTTCTAC
This sequence comes from Phodopus roborovskii, assembly GCF_943737965.1. Classification (NCBI taxonomy): domain Eukaryota; kingdom Metazoa; phylum Chordata; class Mammalia; order Rodentia; family Cricetidae; genus Phodopus; species Phodopus roborovskii. The sequence continues at coordinate 1,846,730 of NW_026126566.1, read as the reverse complement.
TTAGATTAGCTAACTCCTTCAACATACAGCTATCCAAATTGACCAGGTTGAAAGTGGTATTTTTTTCTTCAGTGTGTATTTTTTTTCCTTCTTCATGGGAAAAAAGACCAAACCAAAACAAACAAACAAAAAAACTCAACCAACCAAACAAAGAAAAAACCCCAAACCTGATATCTCTAGGTGTATGGAATTACATATGAGTCTTTAGTTCTAGTCCATTGAACAAAGACTTGTTTTTAGGGATAGAGGTACTTTTCAGCCCACAGATAACAGCTCAGACTAGCTTAGCTGCTTTAGAAGCAAGTGAGATCTCACCAAGCCAAAAGAATAGTAAAGATAGGCCCTTCCTGTATCATCGGTAGTTTTAAAACCAAGACCTTTAACTATAGGACTTCGATTATTGATGAAAAGAATGAAATCTGGATGTTTATTTCTGGTCCTTGGTGGAAGCAAGACACTATAAAATATCTAAAAGATTAATATCTAGCAGAGGCTTTCTGGTAGAGAACACAGACATGCTGTTTCTTCCACTCACTTAAGAGTTAATCTAGGAAAATGAGATGGCTCAGGACTTGCTGGACAAGAATGAAGGTGAATCCCTAGGACTTATGTAAAAGTGGAGCATGGATACACATGTCTATAAATCTAGCACTTGAGGGGGAGACAAGTCAACCCTTAGAGCTCACTTGTCAAGCTTTATAGCCAACCAGTGAGATCTACATTAAGTGAAAGACCATACCTCAATAGATAAAGTAGCCAGCAACTAAGAAAGGCATTCAGTGTTAACCTCTGGTCTCCCCATGTGTATATACATACAAATGCATATATAACCACATGCACACACATGAACATATACACATATTTGTATTCTGTAAGACCTCAGCACTTTACATAATTTGTGGCCACTAAACTTCTCCAAATCATCTAAATATAAGACCCTTCCAGAGGATATTGGACCAGATGTGAAGTTGCATAATCATAATACCAGCACCTGAATACCATAGAAGCAGGAGAATCAGAAGTTCAAGGATGTTTCATCTTTGGCTATACAAAAAGTTCAAGGCTGCCTGGGAACCTGTCTTTAAAAAAGTCGCATTGGCATGGAGAGAGAGCATGGTTAAGAGCATTTGCTGTTCTTGGAGAAGATGTAGGTTCTATTCCCAGCACTTCACATGGCATCTCACAACCTTCTTTAACTCATGATCCAGGGAGTACACTGCCTTCTCCCAGGCTCTGCTGGCACTGGATGGCATGCATGTAGGCAAATCACTCTTGCAAATGAAATAATAAAAATAAGTAAAATATTAAAAATCTCTCTTTGTTAAGATTTGTCTATTGCCACTAAGAGAAATGAATAGATTATGCTGTGTTAGATGCCAGCACTGGCTGGCTTCATGACAGTTAAAATCACTCTGCTATTCTAGATTATTTTCTTCCACTTCTCAGTCAGGCAAAGATATTTAAATTCCTTTTCTGACTTCTGAAAGTCACATATTTTTTTTTGTCCTTCTTTGTCTTTTGTTTAGTAAACTGAAGATTAACAAAGAAGCTCACTTTCTTCCATCTAAGATATCTTTCTTCCATCTAAGATATGTTTTACCTTTCTGGTCTGAACTTAAAGAAAGCATTTCCTTGTGAGACAAATAAAATTGACTTTTTAAAATGTTCAATTTTGTTTCCTTCCTTTGGTTTTACAACATGAGTAACCTGACATGTGGATTTAATGATTCAGATAAAATCCTAGTGTATTCACACAAAAGCTACTTTTATGTGCATCCTGGCTCCCTAGAAGACAGACAGCTTATGTGCTTGTTATTTTGAAAGACAAGAGAACAAAATGGACATTTGCAAGAGTCATAAAGGTTTGTTATGTTCTAGTCTCATTTGTACTACTGTGATTACATTAAAAATTATATATATATATACATATATATATATATATATACATACACTTATGAGATAATAAAAATCAAAGACAAATAGTTCAGCTGTGGAAATTGTGCTGTTTATTAGACACATAGGTATATTGGTAAAATACATTAAAGTCATAAATTTCCAGAGGGGTAGAAGAAAGCCTGGGAATTATCTCATGCAGTGATTGCTAATCTGGCTTAGTCCTGGAGAGCTGTTCTCACATATTTGTAAAGCCTGATATAAATTACATAAAGATTTATGACTCAGATGTACAACAATTGTAGAATGGTCAGCCAAAAGGATTAGGAATAGAGGAATTTCTGCTAGTGTTCATTGGTGCTATCCTTTACAGATAATGAAATAACATGTATTTCAGTAATATTTTCTAGGTGATTTTGGATGCTAGCATCCCAGTTTATCAGCTATTTTACGGCTCTGATTGAGGATTCTTTTCAGCTTTCTCCTCACTAAAAGGCATCCTGATATTACCAGGACCTTGCTCTGACATACCTTCAACTTCTTTGTTGTTGATAACTCTATGAAAGAACTCAGATGAGAAACAGAAAGCATGTGACAAATGGACGAACTTTGTTTCAGAGGGAAGTGAAATATTCTCAACTCTCAAGAGGTAAAAGTAGATAATGTCCAGAGAGACTATCTTAGGTAAACTTTAAACTCTTGATTGTTTTCATCAGATGGCTTTCTTAGGGGCAGTCATTGTCCTATCCAAATGATTAACACACACACACACACACACACACACACACACACACACACAAACACAGTGTTGATGACAATTGAGGTAGTCACCAATCTTATCACAAGAGAGGGTCAGTTCAGGTATGTATTCATTATTGTTAGTAATCTTACATAGGATTACAATATAATTGCATCATTTATCCCTTCCCTTTCCTTTGTCCAAACCCTCCACGTATCCTTCATATATTTTTATTCATGGCCTACTTTTAATTAATTGTTATTACATGTATATATGTATTTCTAAATATAGTCTGTACATTCTGCATGCTACACGTATAGATGTTTTCATGGCTGACTCTAGTATCAGATAATAGTTGCTATGCTCTTCCCTGGGAAAGAATACCTCTCTCAATCTCAACATTTCTTACGTACCTATAAGTCTTTGTGTAGGGTTGAAACCTCATGGTCTTTCCCCTATTCACTTTAGTGTGTCCACTGTTGTCATCTTTGTTCAGCTCATGTTTAGTCAGTCATGTTGGTAAAAATGTATATGTGTAGCTCTTGACATTACTTAGAAACATAATTTCACAGCAAACTCCCTGATACTCCATTTGCAGTCTTCTCCCTCTTAGATAGTGTTTCCTTAGCCTCAAGTGTGGAAGTGTTTTGTAGATATATCCATTAGGAATGGGCTTTACAACTCTTCATTTTTTTTGTTGTTGTTGTGGTTTTCTGTAGTAGTCTTCATCTATTGTGTGGTATCTTAAGCAACAAGAGCTTACCATCCATATATGTTGGGTATGTGCGGGGGTGACCAATGGTAATAACAATACGCACTATGTTTTAGGCTTCAGTCTTCTTGCCACTAATGTACCTTTAGTGCCATGCTGGCTATTTTTGTGGTTCATATGTGTCAAATCTGGGTAGGGCTGTTGGTTGCTTCCCTTGGAATAGCAGGGTACAAATGATCTAATTGGATGAAAACAAGGGAGGGCTAATTATGGAGGGACAGAGAGGTACATACAGAAGGAATAAAGAGGAGGGTAAAACAACAGCAGGTTATCTTAAAATTCAAAAGAATCATACTATTAACTATTTAATCTAAAACAAACACACATAATTTAATACCGCAATGCTGTGTATATATGTGCATATATATAGTTAAGTGAATTTTCACATCTGGACTGACAATCCTCCTCCAAGGCCAGAGACAAACTAACAAAAACCTATTACCAAGCAGGAGAAGCCCTCATTTGAGTTGTTGGTCAGGGTTGTCAAGAGACTCCTAAAATACCCAGCCTATTGTTATTGCCCTTGGTTGCCCCCCAGAGTCAGAAGTATGCTCCTCTCTGAGGACTAGCTTTCATGGTACCTGAAAGCCCTTACTATCTTTTAAAGCAATGTAACATATCTTTATCTGTCTTGCTAGCCAGCTCCCAAATGCAAGGACAGGAGACTTGTTATTAATTATGAAAGCTCAGCCTATAGTTTAGGCTTATTCCTAACTAGCTCTTAAAACAAATTAATCTCTTTATATTAATCTATATTCTATCATGTGGCATTGCCTCTCTTCCATCTTACCCTTCCTATTTGCTCTCTCTGTCTCCTGACATCTCCTATGTGCCTAGATTCTCTTTCTATTCCATTCTCTCACTGGACCCCCCCCCCAAAAAAAACCTACTGCTAACTATTGATCATTCAGCTTTTTACTATAAAAATCACAGAAAAGTATATCTTCACACAGTGTATATATATCCCACAAGTAGTAAGACTTTTATTTGCCTGAAGTTGCACAGGTTATAATGAGCAGACCTAAAATCAAAGCTCAGATTTCTTTCAGAGACAATTGACACATTTACATGCTAGAATATGGATAGTTTAGCTATGGATAGTTTAGAGGACTAACCATGTTTTGTGTATAACTATACTAAAAGCATATAAGAGCTATTTTATTTGTTTGCTTTCTGATCTTATTTTTTATCTTAGGAAAATCAAGTTAAAAGCCTCATCACTGTGATGTTTGATTCTATCAAGCAGGTTGGAATGGACTTGGGAGATCACATTTGGTACTGGGCACTCCATTCTTTAGTAATAGACACCAAAAAATGAAAGACACTCTTGAGAACTATTGTTCCACCACCTATTGCCAGAAGCCAACTTGCTGCAAAATTGAACATCTCAATCTAATTTTCTTCTTGTCTTCATTGAGTCAAGAATGGATAAGCACCTGATACAAGTGATTTATACTCAAGAAGTCTTAAAAGGTTATCAGGGTTTACAGTCCTAATTGAAAAGCTGTCCATTTTGAAGAATACAGTTATTACAACTCTTACAAGTCAGTAGGCCCTAAACATGTCTCAAAATGGAAGAGAAGTGTAAAGAGGAAATAAGGTGTGATGCTTTCCAGCAAAGACATTTAAAGCTTTCTACATCAATGGCTGAAAAAATGCAAGCAGTATTTGCCTGAGGGAAACTAATGCCTCCTGTAGACTGGGATATAAGTTATGAGAGTCATTACTTTTACTTTGGGTACATACATGAAATTGACTTAATAGTTTTTTTATATGGTATGTCCTTTTGTATGCTGTAAAAAGGTGTTACTTTTATTGGTTGATGAATAAAGCTGTTTTGACCAATGGCCAGGCAAAACATAGTTAGGTGGGAAATCCAAACAAAGATGTTAACAGAAAGAAGACAGAATTAGAGAGATACCATGTAGCCACAGAAAGAATAACATTCCAAAGCATTACTGATAAGCCACACCCTCATGGAAATATGCAGATTAATAGAAATGGGTTAATTTGTAGGTAGAATTGGCTAGTTAAAAGCCTTAGCCACTGACCAAACAATTATAATTTAATATTAGCCTCAGAGTGGCTGCAGGGACCTGGCAAGCAGGAGAGAAACTGGTCCAGTGGGAGAAGGTCAGACAAAGGAAAACATCCAACTACAAAGTTTTCCATATATCTACTGGAGACAGAAGAAAATGAGAAAGCTATTCTCATTTGAACTCAAGCACAGATCCCAGACAGGTAGGCTTATGGTTTCAGCACCCCAGATAGACTTGATTACTGAAAAGCATATACTGGCCTTTCCCAGTCTGACCTTTTGTCCTATTTCTGCATATGTGTATTTCTAAAGATGAAAGGTTCATATGCTATACCTGAAGGCACTGTGTCATTTTTGGGAGTGACATAGTTGGTCAAAGCACACCTCACACAGTATAGCAAATCAAGGCAATGGGTTATCCAGGCATGTCTTACCTTTCCTATATGTGCCTTAGATTCCAGCATTGCTATATTCAACATTCAGGACACGTACTATCTTCTACCCTGGTCCCCAAGCCTCAGTATCTCCTTATTATTCTTCACCCACTGGCAAAGTGAGTTGCACATCTATAACCTTATTTTTGTATTAAAGAGGAATTGAGTAATATTCTCAGCAATATTCCCCATTTAAGTAGACGTCTTGGCAGTGGTAAATTTAGGGAAGCCTTGGCAATATGTGAAAATCTAACCCAGTATAAAAACCTCACTTGAGTGCTTTGAAACCAGGCTCAGTTTCCTGCCAGAGTGAACTCTCATTATAGCACACTAATTAATCTGGCCTCATACTGGTGCCTTAAAGTTTATTTGGCTACTTCCGTTTAGCCTAATTATTTCAGAAGAAACCAGTTTCTTCTGCAAGGCAGCTCCTATTCCACTGATGTTTCTGCTTGCCCTCCTCCCCCAAGAGCATCACCCTCTAGCTTGTGTGTCACTTGACTTACTGTAGTGAAGTCTCTGAAAACTCAGGATCCAGTTCTCTAAGATCCCGGGCCATGAATGTGCAGCTCCTGAAAATCTGTGTTTTTATACATTATGTCTCAATGGCACTTCCCCCCTCAGGGATAATGATTTCAGATGAGATTCAGTCCTGAGTTCCAAAAGTTCTTGAGACCAATGGGAAATCTCTCTCCCATGTCCTTGTTCTCTGCTAAAATTCCTTAGCTTTCAAGTAATCATTTTCCTCATATCTCTAAGTATCATTCTCTAGATATTTTTCATGACCCTGTCATATAATAGACATGATACTATGATCTGAGCTGTATCTCTCTATACATCCTAACCATGAGACAGCTACAGCCGGTGTGGTGTCATTCACAAAGCACTTGGCTGGGAAATAGGGGACCTGCATTTGCCATCTACTTACTGAGTGACCTTGAGTAAGTTTATTTGCTCATACAGGCTGGAATTTATTGTCCTGTATACCTTCAGTAAGGTTACATACACAAAACTAGTTTGTAACTATAGTTTGTAAACTATAAAATGTTAAAAAAAAAAACTCTGTGCAAAATGCTTGTGCCATCTTCCACACATGAAGCCCAAAATATGAGCAACTGCATTTGTGAGCTCCTGAAGCAAGACTTTGTATCCACTGAATACACTCACACCATTAGTTTTGCTGCTTAATGCATACATAATTGACCTGAAAGTTATCATTGGTGGTCAAACAGAAAAATGAAAAAAACAAAAACAAGGCAACTGTCTTAGTGTTAGTATTGTTAATACTAGTATTGTAGTGTTAAAAGCCTCCACCTTATTTAAACATTAACAGTTTTGGAGGTGTCTCCTGAATCTCATACCTGCTGTTCTTGCTGGTAATGGATGCCTGCCCCACCCTGGAAGGCTTCTATTTGCAGCCAGTACTGACTGCTGTGTGTTTCTTATTGATGGCTTTTAAAACCAGCCAGACCTTCACTCTGGAGCAGCATCCCAATTCTCCTGGTGGATATCGCTCATCTGTTTACAAGGCAACAGGCACACATAACCCTTCTTGGCACAGATCACTGGTGACAAAATATGAGAGCAATAATTTTAGCTTTCAGGCCAGCAGTGAATGTTGTGTTTACATCCTCGAAGAGAACATTGTAAATGGTTACAGCTTCCAGCTGCTACATGACCCACCTCAAATAAATGAGGCTGACAAGCACTAGGAGAAAATGATACTGTATGATTCTAATTGGTTGTGCAATGATGATGACAGTTAAAATGATGACTATTGTGAGCCAAACCACATAAACAATAGTTTATTGTTGTGTTATAGCAAACTTACATGTCCTAAATATCTTATTTATTTGCCATAGAGGATCTTTGTGGTAGGTAGGGTTTCATTAGGATAAGTACCAGGAGACAGAGGCCTCATGAGAAGACCGAGGCCTCAAATGTTTCTTCCACACTCCCTCAGTATACATGGGATTCATGAGTCCATTTCACATTTCAGAAATATGGCAAAAACGTATCATGGCCCCTGGGAGGCCTGGGTTACAATCACAAGAGCAAAAAGATGTCAAGATAAACGAAGGCCTATAAATAGCTTAGATAGTTGCTGAGGATATGGGGGCTAGCTGCTTCTTCAGAAAATGTGATCAAGAAAGTTCTCATTTATAATGAGGAAAAGAGAAGACAGCTGACTGGAAAGCTGTTGAAAAGAGTGCTGGGGAAAGGACAGGTTTTATTTATTTTTTTTAGTCAGTGTGTGGCTTTTGTAGGTTGATAGGGATCAGTGGAAAGACAGATCTCAAAAAACTGAGGGGAAAACAAAAGCCACACATCCAATAGTACATTGCACCTCAAGTTGTTCTTGATGGCTTAAGAAGGAAACTGGGTAAGGAAGTGCTTTAGAATTGGTGCAATATTTTATCAATAACCATCTTTAAGCCTTGTCAAATCTTTTTAAAACATGATGTATGTTTTTTATTTCACTGTTGAATTTTATTAAATAGTTTGTGTCGTTTTCTTGGCCTGTGTGTTTACCTGAGGATAAACTTTATAGAAATCATAAGAAAATTAAACAATAACTTTTTTAACCTTTTTTCTAAGAACTATTGTGTAACATAAATATCTATTTCTTAAAACCTCATTTAACAATATTCTAGCTATGGGATGAATATTTTTATATTTGAAGGGAAAAAGAAATAGATTTTCATTATTTTGTTTGCCCAATTTGGTTTCTAAAATTTTCTTAGGCATTCCCTGTTTGGTTCAAACCAGGCATTGAAAATGAAGTATTTTTCATTGGGGTCACCCTTGTAGGTCTCTGGACATTTCTCTAGAGTCAGTTTTTTTTTTCAAACCTATAATGGCTCCCTCTATTATGGTATCCCTCTCTCTCTTTTTCTTTCTTTTTTTTCTCTCGTCTATTCGTCCCCCAACTCAATCTTCCTGGTCCCACATATTCTCCCCTCCTCTTTCATCTAACTCCCTCTCCACTCACTGCCCAGCCCCACTCGCAATATGCTCAGGAGCTCTTGTTCCTTGCCCCTTCTGTGAGGGACCTTGTATGAATCTCCTCCTTGTATCTTAGTTTCTCTGGTTGTGTGAATTATAAGCTGGTGATCCTTTGCTCTTTGTCTAAAATCCATATACGAGTGAGTACATACCATGTTCCTCTTTTTGTGACTGGGTTACCTTACTCATGATAGTTTCTTCAAGTTCCATCCATTTGTCTGCTAATTTCAGGGTTCCATTTTTTTTCCCTGCTGAGTAGTGTTCCATTGTGTAAATGTGCTACATCTTCTTTATCCATTCTCCAGTTGAGTGGAATATACGTTGCTTCCGGGTTCTTGCTATGACAAATAATGCTGCTATAAATGTAGTTGAACGGATGTCTTTGTTGCATGGATGTGGGTATATGCCTAAGAGTTGGATTGGTGGGTCCTGTGGTAGATTGATTCCCATTTTCCTGAAGAACTGCCATATTGATCTCGTAATTGGCTGTACAAGTTTGTACTCCTACCAGCTGTGGAGGAGTGTTCCCCTTTCTCCACATCCTCTCCAGCATAAGCTGTGTTTCTAATTTTAGTCATTCTGACAGGAATAAGATGGTATTTCAGAGTTGTTTTTATTTGAATTTCCCTGATGGCTAAGGATGTTGAGCACTTTCTTAAGCGTCTTTTAGTCATTTTGTATTCCTCTCTTGAGAATTCTCTATTCAGTTCTGTACCCCACTTTTAAATAGGGTTATTTGGTGTTTTGGTGACTGAGCAACAGTGGAAAGGCTACCTTATATGCCCTTCCCTGATAATGAGATTGATAACTAACTTATATCATCATAGAGCCCTCAACTACTAGCTGATGGAAAGAGAAACAGACACCCACAGCTAAACATTGAGCCAAACTCCTGGAATCCAGTTGCTGAGAGGGAGGAGTGATAATAAAAGAGGTTAAGACCAGGCTACAGACACCCTCAGAGACAGCTGATCTGAACAAGTGTATTCCAGTTAAATAAGGACCAGGATAAACAAATAGGCCGAATAGATGTTTATTCAGGGAGAAATAACTTACAACCTAGACAGATTAACACCAGCAGGCTCCACCGGATCCTCTCCTCTCCTCGACCCGCCAGCAAGAGAATGTTCCCCTGGTCCTCCTCAGGCCTAGTTCCACAGGTCACTACCACCCCTGGCTCCACCCCCCAATGGGCGTGGTCAGTGCCACAGAAGGAGACAAAGTGAATATCCCTCTACAATTCCCCTTTTAGTCTAAAGAAAAGATTTAGGCTTGATATAAAACTATATACAAAACAGTGAATAACAAGTGTGCTCTAAGAAAAGGAAAATTGAGAACAAAATGACCTACATATCTAGTCCTAGGGTGAAGGCATAACGGAGTTTACAATAGAGTTGTCCTAAGCTGGAAAACATAAGTCTAGTACCTAATATATCTAACTAGGAAGAGAGAATAATAATTGTGATAGTTTAATCTTCAACCTCATCAAGACCTGAGAAGGAAAATAACGATACTAGCAGATTTGCTTTCTCCAGACTCTCCATCTTGACCCCTCCTTACTACTTCCTCTTTCCTCCTTGTCTCCTAGTCCCTCCTATCTTCCTTTCCTATTGGCCAACAGTGCTTTATTTATTAACCAGTATGAGAAACATATATACATAATGACATCTTCCATCACAAGGGGGAGCTCATGGATCCATAGACCGATAGCTGGGAAACCAGGATTATACTGACTCAGATCCCCTAAACATGGGTCTCAGTTAGAAGGCTTGGGCAGTCTAAGGAACCTTTGACAGTGTTACAAGGATATATCTCTGGTACAAGGAAGGACTTTGGCAGCACATTTCCCATGGAGGGATACTCCCTTAGTCTAGAGGTGTGTGGGGTGGGGCTAGACCCTACTCCAAATGATGCCTCCTGGAAGGCATCACTCTCCCTGTGCATTGTAGGGGGATGGGATGGGAGGTGGGTAGGGGGACATGGTAGGGAGGGAGAGGGAATGGGGATCAACATGTAAAATAAGAAAAAATAAATTTCATGAAAGAATTAAAAAAAAGTATTTTTATGAATATATATTTCTTATTATTTTTCTTGGCACACTTATTGCTGTTTAATTTCTGCCTGTTAGTTCACATTTTCCTTACATCTTCCCTTTAACTTTTATCACTGCTTTTACTAAATTTCCTATTTAAGACCAAGAAGTTTTTAGAAAAGAGGGTGTGATTTGTGTACTTTTTAAGTTTGTTTTTCATTCTGTTTTATGTTTAAAATGGATATGTTTTTATCATATGCTTTTATAAATTTGCATTCAAAGTAATGTATTTGCTTAAGACAATTTCATACATCATTTTTGCAAAACTCTTCTTCTACTTTCCTCTTTAATCCCTTCCCCCTGCCTCTGGTCCCTCCCTCCTTTACTAGCTCCCTCCAGCTGTCTTATGAAATATGACTAAAGACTAAAATCCATCTTCATATTGATTTTTCTGTTTTTCCCTATCCTCTCTAACACACCTTTACAAAACCTTGTTTTCTTGTCCTGGTCTCTTTCTATTTTCATGACCTATATGTATATATGGATTGAAATACATGTATATATCCTTATACATACCCTTATATATGTACCATTATATATACATGTATATATACCCACATATATATCCGTATATATGTATATGCACATGTATTCATATATATGATTTAAAATATTTATTTATTAATTATGTATATAGTGTTCTGTCTGCATGTATCCCTGCAGGCCAGAAGACAACACGAGATCTAATTACAAATGGTTGTGAACTATCATGTATGTGCTGGGAAGTGAACTCAGGACTTCTGGAAGACTCATTTGTGTTAACCACTGAGACACCTCTCCAGCCCTATATATATGAATTTAAGAACATTTGCATCTGAGGAAAATATTTAGTATTTGACTTTCTGAGTCTGGGGTATTTCACTTAGACCATAAAACTATTTCCAATTTCATCCATTTTCCTGATGTCTTAGTGTTATACTGCTGAAAAAGACACCATGACCACATCAACTCTTATAAAAGAAAGCATTTAATTGGGATTTACTTACAGTTTAAGGGATTTAACTCATTGTTGTCATGTCAGGGAGCATTACAGAATGCAAGCAGTCATGGTGCTGGAGAAGTTGAGAGTTCTACATCTGAATCCACAGGCATCAGGAAAAGAAAGAGCCACTTGGCCCAGCTTGGTCTTCTGAAACCCAAAGCCCATCCCCATAAACAGGGTTCCTCCAATAAGGCCACACCTCCTAATCCTTCCATACCCTTTCGGATAGTGTCAATCTCTTGTGATCAACCATTCAGATCTATGAGACTACCGGGGGCCATTCTTATTCAAACCACCACATTCCACTCTCTAGCACAGGCTTATAGACATATCATAATGCCAGAATGCCTTCACTCCATCTTCAAAAGACCTCATACTCTCTAACAATCCCAACCCTGTTTAAAAGTTCAAAGTTAAGAGTCTCTTCAGAGACTCATGGCAATCTCTTATCCTCTGAAGCATAAAATAAAAAAGCAGATCATATACTTCCAATGCACAATGGCACAGAATATACATTACCATTCCAAAAGGGAGGAAAGGGAGCTTAGTGAGAAATACCACACCAAAACAAGACCTAAAACCAGCAGGGCAAACTCCATACTCTGTATCTCCATGCCTGATGTCAAAGGGTGTTTCAGATGTCCAACTTCTTTCAGCTTTGTTGGGCTTATTGAACATCTGATCTGCAGCTCTCCTCAGCAGGTATCCCATGCCTTAGGCATCTCCAACATCTATGGTCTCTGATTATTGAAATCCAGGCTTCTTCACTTTCACAGCTTTACTAAATGGCCTCTGCACAGGGACCACTTTGACACACACCTGATCTCAGTGGCTTTCCTTGTTATAGAAGGAGATTCCAAAACCCCTTTCTTATATTCTTGATGCTAAAGTCAGAAATACATAGCTGAAGCTGCCAAGTTTTGCCACTTTCTGGGGTTGGAACACAGCCCTCTCATTCAATTATATCTGCATCAGCTATTTGTTTTTGACAGTTTCTTTCACTGCTTAAGCTTTTTAAAAATTCCTTTTCACAAGTTGGAAGCTTAGCTGGATAGGGTCTGCTCTGAGGTCATCACTTCCTTTATTCCATTTAGGATCAGAATCTTCTTTAAACATTTTATCTCCTGAAGCACTGGATTTAGCTTTATTAGACTTCATAATGCTCCTTTTCTCCTCAAATTATACATTTATATTCTTTTGGCTTGGCTTGTTCATTTTCATTATAGATCTACATAAGACTGGCCACTAATAATCTGATTAGTACTAAGCTATTTCAAATCTCCTCTGCCAATGCCATTAAACCAATTTAGCCTCAGACAAAAGATTTTATTTTGTTGTTGTTGTTTGTTTATTAAAAAGGCAAAAAGCAGCCATATTCTTATTCTTTACCAAAATATCACAAGAATGATCTCTAGATCACTTACTAATATTATTCTCCTCTGAAACCTCTGGAGTGGGGCTGTCATAATTTAGTTTGTCCTCAGCACCACTGTCTTCCATGTCCCTATTAGCATGGCTGGTTAAGCCCTACTTACAGCATTCAGCTACTTACCTAGTCCAAAGTTTCAAAGTCCGCATTCTGCCAACAAGAAGCACACAACAAGAAGCCTATCCAGCAATAACCCAGTCCCTGTATGAACTTCTAAGTCAGTGTCCCATTGATATAAACAAACATCATTTCCACAACAACAACTCTTATAAAACAAAGCATTTAATTGAGGCTTGCTAGCAGTTTCAGAAGTTTGATTCATTTTCATATCTATCTATCTATCTATCTATCTATCTATCTATCTATCTATTTAATATTCCCTCCTCTTATCCCATTGCCTCCACCAGCCTCCATATCCACTCAATCCACTCTTCCTCTGTTTCTGTCCAGAAAGGGGTGGGCCTCACATAAGTAGCAAAAAACCATGTCATATCAAGTTGCAGTAAGACTCCCTTAAAGTAAGACTAAGCAGGAAACCCAGTATGAAGAATAGGTTTCCAAAAGTTAGGGACAGCCCTTGCTCACATTTTTAGGAGTCCTACAAGGTAGACAAAGCTACACAACTGTCACATATATGTAGAGGACATAGGTTGGTCTTGTTGGTTGGTTCAGACTCTCCTATGAGGCAATTTAGTTCTTTCTGCTTTTTTTTTTTTTTTTTTTTTTTTTTTTTTATGTCCTTGACTCCTCTGTATCCTACAATTCTTCGTCCTTGTTTTCAGCAGGATTCACCAGTCTTGGCCTAAAGGTTCACTGTGGGACTCTTCATCTGTTTCTAACAATTATTTGATGAAGGTTCCCTGAAGACAATTGGGGTAGCCACAGATCTGAGGGAGAGGGTCAGTTAATGGCCACTATTGTTAGGAGTCTTAGTTCGGGTCATCCTTTTAGATTTATAGGAGTTTCACTTGTATCAAGTTTCTAGCTGACCCCAAAATGCTCCCCCTTTTCCAGTCTATTTTTAGTACTCTCCCCCTCTTTTTACCAACAACTGGATCCCTCCAGTTCACATCCCCATCTGCCCCAAGTCCACCAAGGCTATCACTTCCATTTCTCCATCCCAGGGAGATCCATGTGTCCCTCACTGCTTTTGGCCCTCTGTGTTACCTAGTCCTTCCGGGTCTGTTAATTACAGCATGGTTACCCTTTACTATACAGCTTATATGCACTAAAGAGTGAGAACATACCATGTTTGTCTTTTTGGGTCTAGTTACTTCACTCAGAATTTTTTATAGTTCAATCCATTTGTCTTCAAATTTCTTGATGTCATTGTTTTTAACAGTTGAGTCATATATACTCCATTGTATAAATATATATATGTACACTTCTTTATCTATTCTTCAGGTGACAGGCATCTAGGTTGTTTCTAGGGTCTGGCTGTTATAAATAAAACTGCTATGAACACAGGTGAGCAAAAATTTCCTTGTGGTATGATTGAGCATCCTTTGGATGTATGCTGAAAAGTAGTATAGCTGGGTCTTGAAGTAGATTGATTCCCAATTTTCTGAGGAACTGCCACATTGACTTCAAAAGCGTCTCTACAATTTTGTACTCCCCACCAGCAATGGAGGAGTGTTCCCTTTGCTCCACATTTTCAATAGCCTAAGTTGCCATTGTGTTTTTAATCTTAGCCATTCTGACAGGTGTAAGATAGTACCTCAGAGTTGTTTTGATTTGCATTTCACTGATGGCTAAGGATGTTGAACATTTGTTCTGAACTGAAGTTCCCTCCTTTAAGATAACTCTAGCTATGTCAAATTGACATAAAACTATCTAGCACAATTGTCGTGGCAAGAAACATGATGACATACAGGCAAACATGGTCCTGGAGAAGTTAAGAGTTCTACATCTGTATCTGCAGGCAACAGGGAGATATATAGATAGAAGAGGAAGGGAGGGAGGGAGGGAGGGAGGGAGGGAGGGAGGGAGAGAGAGAGAGAGAGAGAGAGAGAGAGAGAGAGAGAGAGAGAGAGAGAGAGAGAGATTGAGTGTCATTGGGCCTGGCTTGGGCTTCTAAAATCCTAAAGCATCCCTTAGTTACACACTTACTCCAGTCTGGCTACACTTATCCCATCTAGTCTAAACCTCCTAATCTTCTTAATCCTTTCAAATAGAGCAACTCTGCTTGATCAAACACTCAAACCAATGAGCCTATGGGGCCATTTTTACACAAACCACCATATCTGAAAATGTCTATTTCATTTTTCTATGTGTCTGAATAAAATTCCGTTGTGTATACTTGCTACATCTCCCTTACCTATTCATCTGCTTATGAGCATCCAGGTATGCTAGTCTATATTTATATGTACATGCTGTGTAGTTCTTCTAATAAAATCTATGGCTTTCCCAGAGATGAAAAGTGAATTCCTATTGCTGAAGACACCATGCCCTTTAGAAACAGGGCCCACAGATCTCTGATCTGGAACTGATATAAGTGTCTCCTCCCTGAGGACTAGATTTCATGACTTCAGAAGCCCCTGTGAAGTTTCAAAAAGAAGAAGGTAAGCAACAGTCCCATCAAGCTATGACACCTCTGAACCACATCAACAACCAGCATGATATCATAACCCTATGGGTGTAGTTGTAGCACACATATCTTGGCATGACAGTAACTAACAGCTCTTTATTTGAACTCAAGACCCACTCAACAAGAAAGAAATCATGCCTAGTACTGGAAATCTAGTAAAATATTCCATACTAGTGAAATCATGGATACTGAATAAGAATATAAAACCACTATTTACCAAACCATAATTTCCCCCAAACAATCTATAAACGTTTTTCCTTATATGCTTGTATGCACAGACAAGTGTGGTCTTCACCCTTCATCAAGGAAATTTCTTGTAACAGATGGAGATTACTACTGAAAACCACAACCAATAAAAACGCATAGCTATGGAGTCCATTTGCAGTGGACTAATCTACAAAACAATCCCATACCTAAGGCTCAGGGAACATTGCAGAAGAGGTGGGTAAAAAGATTTTTAAGAGACAGAGGACCTGAAAGTTTGCTGTAATAGTGTATCTCCTAGCAATACCAGAAAAGTCTCACCAGCATGATAGCCCAAACAGTCAAACAACGAGAACACCAATGAACATGCCAAATGGCATGAGGAAATACCCACAAGTCCTCAACACCATGCTAAGAACTATAGCAACTGTGTAAAGCTAGAAACAGAAAAGATTACCCTCCTCAAGTGCCAAACATTCAGCCTGAAAATATGTGTATGTAACATTATATGGACTCAACAAATTATATATATATATATATGCATTCAATAATAATTGATAAAAAGAGAATCTATAAATTTGAAGGAGAGTAGGGAGAAGTACATGAGAGGGTTATAAAGGATGAAGGAAAGAGAATATAATTAAAATATAATTACAAAAAGAAAACATCTTTGTTTCATCATTTTAATGGCTGAGGAATATTCTATTGAAATAATAGCACAGTTATAATCATTTTTCTAATAATAGTTTTCTATATTTTAAATGGCTTAAAAATTATTATATTAATGAAGATTCTTACATATTGATTTGCAATATGAAAAATAATAAATGCTTTTGACCATGCATATTATCAACAAATCCTCTAAAAATGTTGTTCAAATGGCTTATTGCATATCACATAAAAATGTTTCAGAACTCATGCTTTTTGTTTCTTTTCCTTACTTTTCTGAACACGGTGTCACTAATATAAAGTCAATAAAACACTTACAAAGCAATATAGAAGTAAGCCAATGCATCTTGAACTTCTGTGTCTAACTCTCCCAACTTTCTCATTCTCATTTTACACTGAGAATTACTGTAGCCATCTTCTATCTCATCTAGAGAGAACAATTGAGCTCTTGATTTAAGAGGAAAACACAGGGTGGTGGAGAGATGACTAAATGGTTGAGTACACTTGCTGCCCTTTCAAAGGAACAAAGTTCAATTCCCTTCACCCACATTACAGTGTCTTAGAACTCCCACTTTAGAAAATCTGATGCCCTTCTGTGGCTTGTGTAGGTGCTTATATTCACATGTCCATTCATATGTATCTCTGTGTACATGTGCACAATAAAAAATAAAAGCTAAGTATTTTTAAACATTTAAGAAAAATATACACTTTATTTTCTGAAAAAAATTATCAAGGAACCAGATCATTATGCAAATATTAAATACAAAAATCCTGAGTTCTGTTTTTGATATGAAATTTCCTTTGGGTGAAGTAAAGAAAATAGAAGGGAATACAGGATACACTGTGTAAACAGAAAAAAACCCTCAAATATAGATATAGTCATGTCAAAACAACAAAGATGCCAGCTTAAATGATGTTGTACCAACTAAGCAGTGACAATGCATATATTAGAAATATAATTATGTATGTACTGACTGATGCTTTGAATCAATGAAAAGTCATTGTTCACAAGACTCTTCAAGCATAAATATCAATGTACACAATATAAAGTTATCTCTGGTGTCTCTTTGACCAAAAATAAGCATTTAATTTAATTGAATATTATAATTAACTTATGTAAGGAATTATAAAACAAAGGAAGACTTGGTGTTGCCACAATAAAGTAATCACAAAAAAATCTATATATATGTAATCTCTCATATGTAATATATGAGTTTCTTGGTTTAATTACACCCCCCCCAATTATTTGATGTTGATTGGAAAATTAGATAAAAAAATATACCATGTTACTGTAGATGTAAGGAATGTATGGAATGAACTTAGAAGCTTGAAGATAGGTAAATTAGCAAAAAATTATGACAATAATAAAGATGGATGGATAGATGACAAATAGTTATAGGTAGATGATCAATAGTTAACCAAGAGATACAAAGTTAAATGATAGCTAAGTTTGCATGAATGTTCATAACTGCATTTTGTTTTTTTGAGACAAGGCTTCACTATACAGCCATGGCTATTCTTGAACTTGAAAGGGTGCTTTTGTCTATGATTTATGAACACAGTGGTTATAGGTATGTGCCACCACACAAGGTGACCCTTACATGTACTGACTTTAAAACAAACAAAGCAAAACAAAATTCAGAGCAGCCTTAGGGTAATGGCTGACTTAGGAGTAGAAGAAATTGCTTTTATAAAACAGTGGCTGGTACCAAAAGAGCTTGTACTAGGAAGTAAGAGAACACTTGAAATGACTCTGTATGCCTGAAAAACAAGGGAATCAGTTTAAATGGACTCTTACCATTCAGGTCTAGGATAATTACAGCATTCCAAAAAAAGAAAGAAAAGAAAAAAAAAAATAACAAAAATGCCATATCTCTCCATATACACGTATCTATATATGTATGTCACATTTATATTATAAATGATGAATAAATTGAAACTAATGATTATAATCTAACATAAGTAAGTGAATAAAATGCAAAGAGGCGATGATACATCTTTACCCGGTAGTATTTTCCCATATTCTATCTAAACATATGCCCATAAAATATCATTTCCTAATAGTTTTGCATAATTATTAATCAGCTGTGGAGATGTACCAATATTACAGCATTCAAATCAAATGATACATTTCACCATCTTCAGCAAATGGACAAACTGATACCATGAACTTTTTGACAGGATACAGTGAGAGGGTGTTGTCATTGCATTCAAGAAGGAATCTGGCTGCATCCAAATTGAAGGAAGTTTTACAATACCAATGTCTTTACAATACCAGTCATGAAAGATCAGGAAAGTCCAAGACACTACCTCAGATGGAAGGTAGTTGATGAAACATGACAGGGAAATACAGGGCATGGCAGACTTACTGTGAGTATCACTAAGAACACTGGTAATGTTTGAATGGTGTTATTTTAATAGATGATGGTATTCATTTCTGACTTTGAGGCTATACCCCTATTAGAAGAATGTCTATATTTTTTGTAAATGCATATGAAACATGGAAGATTATCAGGGAGCCTTTTCTTCAGCTTAGTCTCACATGACACAAGAATGGAAAATTAGAAAGGAATCCACAGCATTGTAACTCTGAGATGTGATCAGTTGAGGAAACTCTGTGGAGGGAAAACAGAATCTCACTGTTCTATAAAATTTTTCTATGAATTAGACATATAAGTTAAATGTTACTGAAATCATCTATTTTGCAATAGTGGAATAAGAAATGTTTAGTCTTTCTCCTACTTCTAGGATTTACTGATTCCTGAAAAAAGCTAAAATGACATTGTATGAAAAGAATCCTATCCAATACTACAACTGCTACTACAGTAGCAGATATTACTTATAAAATACTGAGAATTTCTAAATCCAAACACCTCCCAATCTGAGTCCATGCTCCTTCACTATCTCAAACTAGAGATGCCAACCTACCTACAAATGTCATATAATTACAAATATAAAGCCATATTTGGTACTACTCAAATTGGATAGCTGCATGTAGAAGAACAAAAATAGATCTTCATCCATTACCCTGTACAAAACTCAACTCCAAATAAATCAAGGACCTAACATATGACCAGATTTCCTGAATCTGATATTAATTTCTCTGAATCAGGTCATATGATAAAGCAGGGAGTACACTTAACTTACTGGTACAGATAATGACTTTCTAACAGGACATGGATAGCATAGGCATTAAGACCAACAATCAAGAAATGGGACTGCTCTTCTCTGGTGGGGAGAAGAGGAAGGGAGAGAAGGACATGAGGAACAGGAAGATTGAATCAGGAAAATAATAAAGGAGAGCAGGAAAAGAGATACCATAATAGAGGGAGCCATTATAGGTTTAAAGAGAAATCTGGCACTAGGTAAATGTCCAGAGACCTAAAAGGATGACCCCAACTAACAATCCAAGCAATAGTGGAGAGGCTGACTACCTTAAATGCCCTTCCCTGATGAGATTGATGACTACTTATATGCCATCCTAGAGCCCTCATCTAGTAGCTGATAGAAGCAGAAGCAAGCATCCACAGCTAAACATGGAGCCGAACTCTTAGAATCCAGTTGCAGAGAGAGAGGTGTGATGAGCAAAGGGGTCAAGACAAGGCTGGAGAAACCCATAGAAACAGCTGACCTGAACAAGGTGGGGCTCATGGAGCCCAGTCTGATAGCTGGGAAACCAGAATAGTACTGACCCAGACCCCCTGAATGTGGGTGTTAGTTAGAAGGACTGGGCATTCTATGGGGTCTCTGGTAGTGGATCAGTATTTATCCTTAGAATATGAATGGACTTTGGGAACCATTCCACATAGAGGGATACTTTTTCAGCCTAGCTACATGGGAGAAGGCCTAGGTCCTGCTCCAAATTATATGACAAACTTTGAAGCTGCAACCCCCCCCCCAGTGGAAGGCCTCACCCTCACTAGAGGGGATGGGATTGGGATTGGTCGTATGGATAGGGCAGGAGGAAGGTGAGCGAACTGGAACTGACATGTAAAAAACCTTGTTTCAAATATAATAAAAATTTATAAAATATTTAAAAATGGGACTTCATGGAGCTAAAAGGACAGGATGGTTAGATCAAAGCAGTAGCCTACAGGATGAGAAACAAACCTCTCCTCACTACACATCTGACAAAGGATATCTAGAATATAAAAAGACCAACCAACCAAACAACCAAATAAACAAACAATCCCAAACATCAAATAAACACATAAACCAATAGAAATAAACAGAGGTCTCAAAAGATGAAACACAGATGGATGACAAACAATTCAAAAATATCCAACATTCTTACCTACCAGGGAAATGCTAAGTAAAACTACTTTGAAATTTCATCTTACCCCACTCAGAATTGTCAAGACAGAGAAAGGGGAGCCCTTATGCTGGTAGGAATGTAAACTGGTATAACCACTATGGAATCAGTAAGTAGATTCCTTAAAAAGCTGAAAGTAGAAACATCACAATATCCAACTATGCTATCTTGGGCATATAATTAAAGAATTCTACATCTTACTACAGAAATACTTGCTGATCCATATTCATTGCTTCTTTATTTATAATAGCTAGAAGTGGTTGCATTGTTGATGCACATCAACTTTTGAATACACAATAAAATGTACTACACATTACACAATAGAACATTGTTCAACTGTTAATAAAAATGGATCATGAGATTTTCAGGAAAATAATCATCCTGAGTGAGGCAACCCAGATCCAGAAAGACAAATGTTGCTTTTCTGAAAGCTTTACATACATATATTTCAATCAAAATATACATAGAGGTTAGGTAGCTAATAAGGGACCAGCAAGAAGGATGGATCTTCCAAGGAAGAAGTAGAATATATTGTTATACCAAGATGAAGAAATTGAGATAAAGGATTAAATGTGGAAAGAAATAGGAGGGCAGAGTAATAAGGTGACATAAGGGAAGGGCAACTAATACAGAACACCTTATGGAAAGTTATTTGGAGACTTAATAGTGTAGAAGCACATACAAAAGGAATTTAAATAGAGTAACCCTATAATGGGGGAAAACAATGTCCCAACAAGACAGTGCATGGCATAAAGTAAAACCCTCATATAATTACATATAATTGAGTGTTGGCAAAGGTGCCCCATAGACACCTCTCTAAACATAAGCTATTGCCAATGTTATAATTACCATCCACAATCTGACAGTAAGTCCTTATTCCTGAAGACACCATTGAATTATGTCATTGAATATGCAGAAATTGAGCTTGTGAACAACCAGAAACATCATCCCTACAGACAGCATTTATGGTGCTGAAAGGTACTTTGCAATGTATTGTAGGAGGAAAAATAGTCATTAGTATCACATAGTTACAAAGCCTGATACCTACAGCAGTGACCTGCCTGCAAGATCTATTGATAAAATAGTAGCATAAAGATTATGGGTACTACCAACCATTTCTTGATTGGACGTAAGGCCCACTCCATTAGATGGATACTATAACTCACACTGTTTAAGTCCAAGAACCAGAGAGTAGATGTGTCATAAGCCCTAAGAGCAAACCTATTATTATTATTCTGCTAAAGAAATAGAGCAATAAAACAAGTATTAGTAACATATTGCTATTCCCATAGTTGATTTTCACTTGACTCTCAATGGAGGAGCTTCTTCTTTTTAGTATATGCTAGTTAACATGAAGAACATGGACAACGTGAAGAGAATGAGAGACTTTGGAGAATTCACCCCAAAGTGGGATGTCTGTTGCAAACACCTCAAGGCTCAGAATTCTATGCAGAAGATGATGTGGAAAGATGGCAAGTTCCAGAGGTGGTGGATGATTCTAAGGAGACAGAATCTTCCAGACAGAAGACAGTTGATGCACTTATGAACTCGAGCTATAATAGTATGCATTCTACCCACACACATTCAAATCAGAAAAAATATCCCATCACAGAGAAGGGCAAGTATGCACAGAACTCCCTTCACTAACCTAGAAGATATTTACTAATTACTAATACTTGCTAGAGAGGGGCTTTCTTTATGGAATCTACCAGGGCTGGGCTAACTAGACCGAACAGTATGGGCATGACAAATAAAGGGCTTTCATCTAGGATACTGTATATTTTCCACTCAAGCTTAACTTTCTACAACTGCTATATTCAAGGTTATTGGTCTGATGAGGTTGCATGTTGTTGTTGGTGCTACTTGGATGCAAACTGGCCTACAAGGGCTGCTGAGTAAAGGTGTTTCTTTCTGCTGAATTCCACAGCAGCTTCCATCAATACTCCTTGTAGATGGCACTTCAAAGAAGGCAAACACTGTTGTCACCTCAATTAAGATGTCCTCTCCTTTAAGGAGTGGATTATGTGTATTTATCTAAACAGTCCCAAAATCTTTAAACCTCTGGAGTGTATAGCAATTAATAATTATTTGTAGAGATTAGTGCATGATATATCACTTTCTATTCAGATTCATAAAACATAACTATAGAAGTTCCATAATGCCCAAGAAAAACAACACATTTTGAAAATAGGTTCACAACAAAGTGAAGACTGCTCTGACCTTTTATTTGCATTTCCCATTCATGTGTTTTGTCGTTAGTAGAAATTAATTGCTTAAATCAGCAAGAAAATATATGGATGGTACTGAAAGGTTATGGGAGATGTTAAGAAAAGATACTGAGACAGTATGTCTGCTATCATTCCCTGACAGTGTTCATTAATCCACTTCTCAATCCCAGGAGGGCAAATTAGAGCATATAAGGCAGAAGGAATTAAAGACACATTGCCTGTAGGTGACCTACAACATCCACTAAATGTGCATCTACTCAAAATGCATGGTTCTGTTTTTTCTTTCCCTAAAGGCCAAAGCCCATGAAAACTCTGCTGCTTTACAGACAAATGTGTGTGTCAAAGGCCCTCTCTATTGTGCTGTCTAGATAAGAAAGCTCTTTATTTTAAATAAAACCTATGCTGCTGGCAAATCCTACACTTGGGTTATTTCCCTCAATTAGCTGGAATATAAGGAAAGGTAATGTTTCCAGTCTTCTTTATTTTCTACCTAGGCAGTCAGGCTATTTAGAAAATTAAACATAGTCCTAATACATTGGAGATAGTGATTTACATGCAATCTTCCATTAGCATCACTCTGCCATCATATTTCAGAACTCATTCAGATAAATATTAGAGACATGGAAACAGAAGACAAGCGCAATGGCCAAGGACCTTGGAATCACCACCATACAAGATGAATTAGACCCAGGAAGGACATGAAAATTCAATTTCAGAGTTTCCATAGAAGGTTGAAGAAATGGCTAATTTTAAAGTGTTTCTCTATGTAAAATATTTACTACTCTGACACAAAAGAATTTACTTTGGAATTTGTTTTCACAGGACCTGTTTCTAGTTAATGATTCCTTAGACTTAGCAAACTCCTGCACCATGTTGGAAGTGCCTGTGAAGATAACTTCTATAGCCATGCTATGGATTCTGTCCTGTAGTTAGCTTCTGTAGAAGGTCTATGCTCCACCACAATCTCCACGGATCTCACCACCCAGCATGCCACTGTGCAGAGTAGGAAAAGGGCAGCCCATCCCAAAGTACTCTCCAGCACCTCATTCTTTAGCCCCCTCATCCTTCAGCTTATCACCATTCAGCTCCTATCACCGTTCTGTAATTTTGGTCTAGTTTTAAGATTATTCCTGAAATCTTTAATGTAGCTGCTCCATGAACTTGTCTCAGTTGTTAGTACTCATAAAGAAGGACTTGCTAACCCTCAGTCTGCCACTTTTCCTGACTCAAGTCAGCTTACTAACCTTCATTGGTTGATTACATAAGGTCTTTGTTATAAATATAGATCTTTTAGTGAGAAATAAATATGCCTCATGGTTATGACCAGAATACGTGCATAAGAAGTGGATGTGTGTGTGTGTGTGTGTGTGTGTATGTGTATGTGTGTGTGTGTGTGTGTGTGTGTGTGTGTGTGTGTGTGCATTCAAGTGCATGTACGATCATGTACTTGTGCCTGAGGGTGCACTCACTTCTTTATGCACCTCTCCTTTAAAATTAATTTTTATTTAAATTAAAGACAATCTTAGTTTACATACCAACCCCTGTTCTCTCTCCTTCCCATCCTCCCATTCCCACTATCATCCCCCAATCCCACCCCTATCTATTCCCCAGGGAGGGTGAGGCGTCCTGTGAGGGATCATCAAAATCTGTCATATCATTTGGGGCAGGACCTGGACCCTCACCCTTGTATCTAGACAGGGAGAATATACATCCATGGGAAATGGGTTCCCAAAACCCATTCCTGCATTAGGGATAAATACTGGTTCCACTGCTAGAGGCCCCATAGACTGCCCAAGCCCCCATACACACCCACATTCAGGGTGACTGGACTGGTCTTAATGCTGGTTCCCCAGCTGTCAGATGGGTAAGCTCTTTCTATAAGATTCTTTAGGCCAGTGATTGACATCATATGTCTTCCTTTGCTGCTAGTCATGTTGTTTTTTCATTATTTTCTTTAGATTTGGAGGACTATCTCAGAACCTGGAGGTGTTGTTTCAGCTAAGCTGGCTGGCCAAGCAAGACCCAAGGGTCTGATTGCCTCTGCTTCCCAAGCACTGGGGTTACAGATGCACAGCTCCACACTGACTAACTATCTCTGTGGACACCAGAGATCCAAATTCAATTCTTTGTGCTTGCAAAGTAAGCACTCCTTCTGCTGAACTACCTCCCCAGCACTAGGAAAGGAATTATTACAGATTTATGTTCTATTACTCCAATCTCTTCATTAATCTTTAAACGGTTTCTCTACATGTCAGTGTACAAACATTCTTCTTTATCATGGCATCATCCACTTTACTCCAGTACAGTCTCAGGTAATTGCAACCATACCATCCTACAGAGAAGTAAAACAACCCAGGAAATATGGAAAATCAGAAGTCCACATAAACATTTCAGAAGAATACATAATCTAACAGTAATATGCCTGAAAGAAAACAAAGCAAAACAATGAAAGATAAAAATATTCAAGCCAATATCATAAATAATGAATAGCATCACAACACTACGTCAATAACTTAGCAACTTAGGTGAAACAGATGGATGTTTTGAAAAATGCAACTTGCCAAAGCTTGCTCATAATAAATAGACAACTTGAATAACTGCCAATTATAAAAAAAGGAAATTTATAGAAAAAGATTCCCCCAAAGAGAATCTTAAATCAAGATGGTTTCACTACTAAATTCTAAAATATCAAAATAATTAATACTTATACAAACTTTGTTATAATTTTATTATTTTGTGTACTTTTTCATTGAACTCTTCATAACAGAAAGGTATTCTTTCTCCTTCTCAAAAGCTCCAGGACTAAAACCAGCTTGTCATTGGGAGTTCAACACTCTGAGGTCTACAGGGGAAGACCTTTCCTTGATCCTTTAAGGTTCTGGTGTCTCCTAGCGTCTTTGGCTTCTGGGTACATTGTTTCCATCTCTTCTTTTGTGGTCAGATTGCTCTCTCCTCCCTTTTGTCTGTTTCCAAAAGATGCTTGGCTTTATTCTAATCAGAATACTTGTCTCAGCATTCAAAGCTAACAGGAAAAACTATCTATCCTAGGATCTTAAACTTCATCATATCTTTTATAAAGTGATATTGTCTTTTACCATATATATGCTATTCATAGTGTCTGAGTATGAAGAGGTACACTAAATCTCAATACCAAAACTAAAATAAAATTAGTATTATAAAAGCAAACTCTAAAACAATGGAAAAAGTCTGAATAGATTTCTGGAATTTGAAAACAACATTAAGTATAACATGCATTTTGGTCAAAAGTAAGTAGATTGTTTCAGAAATACATGATTTCTTGAGCCTTTGCAAATGAAAAATAACATTTGCCACACTAATGGACAAGGAAAAAAGTTAATGATCACCTCAATGTCAGAAAAAAGGCTTTTAACAAATTTGTAAATCTATTTCTGATAAGACTTCACAGTGTGTTTAAAATAGAATGGAGGTTCCCAACCTAATGAAAGTTATGTACATGGACATCTACACTCAATATTCTCCTTAAGACCAGGAATAAGATCAAAGTTGTCCATTTGTGTGTGTGTGTGTGTGTGTGTGTGTGTGTGTGTGTGTGTGTGTGTGTGTGTGTGTGTCCTCAGGTTGTTTGTGTGTGGCCAGGTTGCACATGGGCTAACTCCAGGTACCATTCCTTTGGTGTCATATACTTTATTGTTAGAAATAGTATTTCTTCCTCACTGTCCTGAATCTCTCCAAGTAGATTAGGCTGATTGGCCAAAGAGTCTTGTGATTCACCTGTCTCTATTTCCTCAGTGCTGAAATCACAAATACATGTCAGTTTAACTTGTTATTCCATGATATTTCATTCTTATAATATTTATTTAGTATCAGAGATTTTAGTCATTATAATGAGACAATAAAGAAAAGCAATAGAGATAAATCAGAACAAAACTAAAAATTGTATTTACTTTCTGTGTCTGTTATTAGAAATACACAGAATTTAGGAGAAAAAATGGCTATATAAGGTGAATTTGGAAAATACATATGCTATAACTATGCCCCAAATTAATGTCTTCCTCTACACCAACTTACAAAATGTAACCACTATGAAATATTTTTTTGTAAAAGGATAGTAAGAACTGCAAGGATTTTGTAAACTAAGAATTAAAACCAAAGTCCTTTTGTGCATCTGGTATACATCCTGGTTACAGGATGTCAGAGGTCCCTTAGACTGCCCAGGCATTTGGGAGCACATTCCCCATGGAGGGAAACTCCCTTAGCCTAGAGGAAGGAGAGAGGGCCTAGTCCCTACTCGAAATGAATAACAGATTTTGATGATCTCTCCTAGAAGGCATCACCCTCCCTCTGGAATGGGGGAGATGGGATGGGAGGGGTCAGGGAGCATGGGAGGGAGGAAGAGGGAACTGTAAAATAAGAAAAATTATATATATATATATATATACATATATATATATATATATATATCAGGATAAATTAAGCAAACTTAAAAGAAGTGATATATTCATTCATCAATGTGTTCAATATTGTTAAGAAATCACATTATTTTTTCATCCTGATGTTTTCATGCATCATATTTCTTTTCAAATTTCTTTTTCTTTTTCTTTTTTTCAGGCTGAATTACCCTGTATTTATTTATTTATTTATTTATTTATTTTATATAACAAGGTCCATTTAAATGAAAACAAACATTTATAGACAATATTTGGGAATTTGGGCGTTGTTGTTTCCAAACTACTTCCTGCTGGTAAGGGCGCTGTCATGGGGAATTCGATGAAGATTCAGATATCCTGGCTGTAGTCTGTAAGGCTGCTTTGTCCAGCTGTTTTGAATGTAGGATCACCTTGTACTCTGTTTCAGGCGGTCTGGCTTGCTCAAACCACATTAGTCTGGAAGGAATCCACATCTTTTCATTTTCTGTGGAAACAAAAATAGAAATCCTTTTCCCCAGTAACTTGTCCTTGAACTTAAATGTTGGAGTCAAAGCATTTTTTTTTAAATTTAATTTATTATTTTACATGTCGATCCCAGTTCCCTCTCCCTCCCTCCCTTCCTCCCTCCTTCCCTCCTTTCCTCTCTCCCTTCTTCTCTCCCTCCCTCCCTCCTTCCCTCCCTCTCTGCCCTCTCACATGCACTCTAATCACCCTCCCCTCCCATCCCCCCACCCCAATTCTATATGTAGGGGAATGCCATCCAGTTGGGGTCATGTAGATCTGACAGGTCATGTGAAGTAGGGACTAGGGCTTCTTTCCTGTCTCTAGGTTAAGGCAGTTATCCCTCCATGGGGGATGTGTTCGCAAAGTCCTTTTGTGCACCAAGGATACATCCTGGCTCCACTGTCTGAGGAGACCCATATTCAGGGGGGCCTGAGTCAGTCCCATGCTGGCTTCCCAGCTATCAGTCTAGTGGCCCTTAGCTCCTCCTTGTTCAGGTAAGCTGTCTGTATGTGTTTCTGCTGCATGGTCTTATCCTCTCCATCTGCATCTGGGTTCTAGTTCGATTCAGTATTTATGTATGGGTATTTGATCCTGTTTCCAACAGGCATTCGTAGAGGGCTCCATGGATAAGTTAGTTGTTGATCTCACTCTCTGGGAAGAGCATTTATGATAGCCTTTCCATGGAAGCTCAAATTGTTAGTTGGGAGCAGTCTTGTAGTTCTCTAGACCTTTCTTTGTGTTCAATTTTATCTTCAAACCAATATTGGCTCCCACTTTTATGTTCTCTCTCTCTGTCTCTCTGTCTCTCTCTCTCTTTCCTGTCTTCTATTCCTAACCAGGCTCAATCTTCCTGGTCGCACATGTTTTCCTTTCCTCCCCCTCGTTTTCTCCTACTTCTCTCTCCATTCGCTGCCGCCCCCCCCCCCACTTCACCTGAGCTCTGGGGGACTTGTCCCTTCCCAGTTTTGTGAGGGACTTTATATGAATCTTTTAGAATACACCTTGTATCCTAGTTCCTCTGGTGGTGTGAATTATAGGCTGGTGATCCTTTGATCTAGGTCTAAAATCTATATATGAGTGAGTACATACTGTGTTCCTCTTTTTGTGACTGGGTTACCCCATTCAGGATGGTTTCTTCAAGTGCCATCCACTTGCCTGCAAGTTTCAAGATACCATTATTTTTTTCTGCAGAGTAGTATTCCATTGTGTAGATGTGCCACATCTTCATTAACCATTCTTCAATTGAGGGGCATCTAGGTTGCTTCCAGGTTCTTGCTACTACAAATAGTGCTGCTATGAACATAGTTGAACAGATGTCCTTGTTGCATGGATGAGAATCCTTTGGGTATATGCCTAAGAGGGGGATTGCCGGGTCCTGTGGTAAACTAATTCCCATTTTCTGAGGAACCGCCATAGTGATCTCCAAAATGGCTGTAGGAGTTTGCACTCCCACCAGCAGTGGAGGAGTGTTCCCCTTTCTCCACATCCTCTCCAACATAAGTCATCATTGGTGTTTCTAATTTTAGCCATTCTGGCAGGAGTAAGATGGTATCTCAAAGTTGTTTTGATTTGCTTTTCCCTGATAGCTAAAGATGTGGAGCATTTTCTTAAGTATCTTTCAGCCTTTTTGATTTCCTCTATTGAGAATTCTTTCTTCAGTTCTGTACCCCATTTTTTAATAGGGTTAGTTGGTGTTTTGTTGACTAGTTTCTTGAGTTCTTTGTATATTTTGGAGATCAGCCCTTTGTCGGATATAGGATTGGTGAAATGTGGGCTGCCGTTTGGTCTTGTCCACTGTGTCCTTTGCCTTACAGAAGCTTCTAAGTTTGAAGGGGTCCCATTTATTAATTGTTTCTCTCAGTGTCTGTGCCACTGGAATTATGTTCAGGAAGTGGTCTCCTATACCAATTTGTTCAAGGGTACCTCCTACTTTCTCTTCTAAGAGGTTCAATGTGGCTGGATTGATTTTGAGGTCTTTGATCCATTTGGACTTGAGTTTTGTGCATGGCAACAGACATGGGTCTATCTTCAGTCTTCTACACACCCTCATCCAATTGTGCCAGCACCATTTGTTGAAGATGCTGTCCTCACCCCATTGTATAATTTTAGCTGTTTTTCGAAAATCAGGTGTTCATAGGTGTGTGGGTTAATATCAGGATTTTCAATTCGATTCTATTGGTCTACCTGTCTGTTTTTATGCCAATACCAGGCTGTTTTCAGAACTATAGCTCTGTAGTAGAGCTTACAGTCAGAATGGTGATACCTCTTGAAGTTCTTTTATTGAATAGGGTTGTTTAGGCTATCCTGTGTCTTTTGTTTTTCCATATAAAGTTGATTATTATCCTTTCAAGGTCAGTGAAGAATTGTGGTGGGATTTTAATGGGGATTGCATTGAATATGTAGATTGCTTTTGGCAAGTTTTCTATTTTTACTATGTTTATCCTACCTATCCAAGAGCATGGGAGATCTTTTCATTTTCTGGTATTCTCTTTAATTTCTTTCTTTAGAGCCACAAAGTTCTTATTATATAGGTCTTTTACTTGTTTGGTAAGTGTTACACCAAGATACGTTATGTTGCTTGTGGCTATTGTAAAGCGTTATGTTTCTCTGATTTCTTTCTCTGTCTCTTTGTCGTCTGAAAAAAGTAGGGCTACTGATTTTTTTGAGTTTATCTTGTATCCTGCTATTTGCTGAAAGTGTTTATCAGCTGTAGGAGTTCCCTGGTAGAGTTTATTGGGTCGCTTATGTAAACTATCATATCATCTGCAAATAGGGACAGTTTGACTTCTTCCTTTCCAATTTGGAACCCCTTCGATCTCCTTTTGTTGTCCTATAGCATTAGCTAGAACTTCTAGTACGATATTGAAGAGATATGGAGAGAGAGGGCAGCCTTGTCCTGTTCCTGATTTTAGAGGAATTGGCTTAAGTTTCTCTCTATTCAGTTTGATGTTGGCAGTTGGTTTGCTGTATAATGCTCTTATTATGTTTAGGTATGTTCCTGTCATCCCTGACCTCTCCAAGACCTTTATCATGAAATTTCAAATTTCTTTCATGCTTTTTTGGGGTGAAAATTGAGAGAATATGGTTATAAAATTCATATGAAAATGTCAAGGTCTACAGAATCCAGATTAACTTTGTAGTAATGAGAAATATTATGATAAGTCACTTAACATGGTACATGGTATTAAGGCAGGGATATACATTCATGACAGAACAGAATAACTCAGACATATATGTGTATATCAAATGGTACTGGAATCATGAAATGCATATATGCAAAAAGATTAAATTCAATCCATACTTTGCAATATATAATAAATAATCTCAATATTGAGGACATGGAGCATACCTTTCTCCACACCTGCCCTTTGTTCTTATTCTCTCAGAGCATACTTCCTTTTGCTTAATAACCTCCAACCTTGTTTTACAACATAAAAACTTCTTAGGCATAAATATAAAATTAAAGTCATAAATTTGAAGAAAATGCAAGGCAGTAAGAGATAACCCATGATGGATCCTAGCAATATCCAAATCACTATCAATAAGCAATGGGGCAAATTTGTTATTGTTTATTGTATACTATGTGTTTTTCTCTGCCATTTTTCTTTTTTCAGAGAAAGAATATTTGACATTCTCTCCCTAGATCCTTTAGGTAATAGAGAAAGGCAATGATAGTATTTTCACACATACAGAATGATCCCTTTATGTTCTGGAATCTTCTAACATACAAAATTAATAAGAGTTGGGCTGAGGAGATGACTTGCTCAGTGAGCAAAATACTAGCTGTGCAAGTACAAGGACTAGGGTTTGCATCCCTAGATCATACATAAAAGATCAGAGATATTGGTTACTGAAGATGGAGGTTTCTGTTCTGCCTGGTCCCTCATCTGATTTGCCCCAAATGGTGGCTATATTAATCATTAAATTGTTGGTCAATGGCTAGGACTTTTATTGTCTAGCTCTCTCTTAATTATTAAACCATTTCTATTATTCTAAATATTTCCATGAGGTCTTACCTTACTGGAGAAGGGCTTGGGCCTGTTACTGTTTCCTCTGCTAAGTGGCCTCTCTCTGATGGCTCCTCTCTGCCTTCCTCTCCCCAGCCTTCTCCTGGTCTTGTAGCCCTGCCTATCTTTCCTGCCTGTCTACTGACCAATCGGTGTTTTTGTTGTTGTTGTTGTTTGTTTGTTTGCTTTGTTTTTCGAGACAGGGTTTCTCTGTATTATTCATCAACCAATAAGAGAAACATATGTACAGAAGGACATCCCCCATCAGGTTACCCATATCCCAGTCTCAGCAGGGATTTTAGTCAGTGTTCTATTGCTGTGAAGAGACATCACTATCACAAAGCAACTCTTATAAAAGAAAGCATTTACTTGGGACTGGTTTACAGTTAAGAGGTTTAGCCCATTATAGTCATGGCAGAAATCATGGTGGTGTTTAGGCAGACATGTTGGTGAAGAGGAGGCTGAGAGTTCTACATCCATATAGGAAGGTAACAGGAAGAGAGTCAGTCATAAAGCCTGGCTTCAGCATCGTCAGTGGCACATTTCCCCTAAAAAGGCCACATCTACTCCAACAAGGTCACACATCCTAGTCCCTCTGAAGTAGTGGCATTCCCTAATGACCATACCTTTAAGCATATGAGTCTATGGGAGCCATTCCTATTCAAAGCACTGCATTAGTGAAGAGAGTAGTTAGGGAAAGCAAACAGGGAAACAATTCAAGTGTTCTAGAGCATCCATGAAACTCACAGTTGGGAAGCTAAACATCAGATGGTCTTTTTTTCTCACCTCTATCTTCCTTGGCCTCTTGGTATCATTTTTGGAATCTAATTCCATGTTGCTACTATGCCAGGCCAGATCTCTAAATGAACACTTCTCCATTTCAATAACACAATGCAGATTTAGGCAGTCACTGCTTTTGTAATGTAAGGGTGCAATTACTCTTTAGCTAGAAAAGTAAGGAGTGGCAAAAAAGCCTCCGCAGGCAACATGAGAGTCCAGATCCTCCCCACATCTCTTCAACCTGCTACAGAAGGGAAGTCTGGCACAGCTTCAGGGCTTACTCCAGCCTCTATTTCATTGCTCCTGCACCAATTTCCTTTCTATTGCTTGGGCATTTGTCTCTCATAATTTTTGCTTTAGGCACTTTTCATTCTAGTGATAAAACTCAGGCTTATATAGCAGAAAACGTCAGAAAGAACAAGTCACTGTCACTTCCCTGGCAACTCTGACATGCGTTTCTGATCTGACAATATCCTCTCTCCAATTAAGGAAAAGAGCTATCCCGTGACTCTTCATAGGAAAGTGGGAGAGCCAAGTGGATGTATAGCACACAAACTGTCTTCATCTGGTAAACACAAAGATGTGAATTGCACAGGAACACTTGTGCAGGGCCTGTGGCAAACTCTCTTTTCTGATGGAAAGGACAGCTTCTTCACTGCCCTTTCCTTTCCCCTAGGAATGTTCACAGAAGCCAGCAGCAGACCATCACGGCCACTTTGTACATTTTTGCAACTATAAATTTTGGGATTTTTTTTGTCAGAATAGTATTTTGCAAAGCAAATATAAAAAGACTGGAGAAAAGGAAAACATAGCAAACACTAAAATTTGTATTTCTTTTTCAGAGAGGAGGTTCTCAAAGGTTATGTCCCATGATGCTTGAATTACCAAGTGGGTGTTTAGATTTCATGTGTGGGAGGCAGGTAACCTGACAAAGGTTTTGCACTAGAGAATGGAATGACACATTTGGAGCCCGAAGAAGATGACTGTGGTGACAGTGTACCCTTGGAAGACAAAGGGCAGGATAAAGTGTTTCCGTGTTTAAACAGAAGCCTGCTAAATTTGTAGATTATTATTTTTTTTTTGAGACAAGATGACATGTATCTGAGGTTGGCCTACAATTCTCTATAAATGTAGGGTATCTTAAAGTTCTGGCCTTCCTGTGTTCCCTCTCTGAGAGATATGAGTGTAAGCAGATGCTACCATGCTGAACGGTGGAATTTCAATGGCTTGCCAGATGCTACTTGCAAGAAGCATATAATTGTGCTACTCTTCACATACATCTAGGAGGGCACTGGCAGTGTGTACCCCAGAGAGAATTAGAGTGAAGGAAGCATACATCCAAATACAGCACACACACACACTCACACACACACACAGCATTGCACTTGATCTGAAGGTGAGCATTTTATAGCTATAAAATGTATAAACATGCATTAGGTTACATTTCAATGACAAATAGCATCCAGATTTTCAAATGATTTAAAGCAAGATGTCCTCATTAATTCAGCTCTGTGGATCTGTGCTCAGTGCATCTGGTCTCCTAATGGGTTTTGGTGGGGTTATTTATTTAACACCACTTTCCCAGGTGTCACTATTCCTTCTCTAAAGAGGAGCTCAAACACACTTTAAAAATGCTTTTCTGCATCTATTATCCACATTTGCACTTTACAACACCCCTTTTTTTTCTTAGTCACTTCCCTTAGATTTCCTGTCTCCAATCTTGTATTTTTAAAAGAATGCTAAATTTTTCAGTGTGCACTCTGCATGCACAATAGAGTTCTGTGTCTGAGAAGACTGCCTGATATACTGAATTAAGTATCAGGGAGATCCAACCCCTTCTCCAAAATTCCTTTCCCACTGGATAGAACAGTTGATGAAATACCCACTGAAAGACATCCTCCCTAAGTGTTGGCAACTGACTGTAGCCTACATGTTTCTAATTCGTGAATTCTTTTTGGAGAATAAGAACTACTGATATTAGTATGAGTTCATATCGTTGCCTTTCTACAACACAATCAACATTGTATTGAGATTAAGTCATTGGCCAGATTCTGTATCATTGAGGTTAATTAAAAAAGAAAATAAAAGCATACTTTGTTTATCAGCAATAGACAGCCATTCACTCCACCATGTTCTGTAAGATTTTAGTCACTCCATTGTTTGCTACCTAAAAGGTCCACTTGACATCACATGTGATCTTCTCCTTCCAATGATGGTATTCTGTTTTAGTCTCCTGAGGAGACTAACTCAAGGGAAAATAGGATTATAAGCACTATTCCCTACATGAAGGTCAAGAATATTCTAGATTTGCATGTTCTGTTCTTTTACATTTGGGGGCAATCCATATATGGTAAGCATCTTTCTTTTTCACTACTGAACCTGTATTTCTTCATTTACCAATTCAATTCCCAAATGACTAGTCTCACTTATAGAACTATCACTACATTCTTCTGCCTGGAACATACATGCTTTGATGAAGAAACTTTTTAAATCAGGCTCATTAAATTGGAACACTGATACTACCTCCACAGTATGGATCTCAATGAAGATCACTGACTTTGGGCTGAAGATGACCTGTAAGCATATGCAGAATCTCACACACTAAGATGTTTGATTTAAGTTGTAGCTACTGTAAGTAAGTGGCCTTCTTGGAAAAAGCTGTGTTGGGAGTAAACAGAGTTGGTCTACTCCTAAGTGTACATTAAATAAAATTATATCAAAGCTATTTTTTAATTTTTCTTATTTTTCATATTGACCCCTGTTGCTCTCCCTCTCTCCCTCCCTTTCTCCATCCCTCCCCAAAAGCTATTTATTTTCCTCATTTGAATTCTCATTTGAATTGAATCCCCTCCATTGAATCCCCCCCACTTCCCTTCATTCTTTCCTTTCATCCCTTTTCTTTACTATTGACTATGTAATCGCAAATATACTTTCTAGTCTTTCTATAACATAGTAAATAACATTGTTAATAACATTGCTATAGAACACTATAATGATATCATCATTGAAAATTTAATGACACAATTGGAAGACATTAGTGATATAATTTAGAGACTCACCTGAGCAAGAACTGGTATGTTGCCAGGTAGTAATAGTGCACACCTTTACCCCCAGCACTCTGGAGGCAGGGGCAGGCAGATCTCTGTGAGTTTGAAGCCAGCCTGGCTACAAAGCTACACAGAGAAACCCTGTCTTGAAAAAAAAAATATAACAGATATATCAACTGAGATCAAGAACAATTCTTGGTCCTGTTCTCTGTGATTCACTGTTGGAGACCAGAAGAATGTCATTCCCTTACTCTCTTTTATGTGACTTAGGGTCTACTAATGATTGATTTTCCTTTTTGACAATGAGCCTTAACTCAAAACTGTTCAAGAGGCATGAATTCCTGTACTAACACTGCATAAGAACACTGGTCAAGATTTCCTGCTTGATTCTCAACTGTGAGAAATCTTCTATGATGCTTCTCTTTCCCTCAATGAGCTAGCAATAATAACTACATGTATGAACTGGTCAGGCATCCAGCATCCATGAATCTACCTTCATTCATTCTTAGTGATAATAACTTTCATAAACCACATTAAAAAAAACCCTTTCTTGGAAAATTAGAACATTGTCAATCATGCAAACTGAACTGTCTTTTAAATACTTGCCAGAATGTTGACTGTTAAGAGTGGGTTGGGTCAAAGGATGGATGTCTCTGCTCTTGAAAAGAAGTTTTCTAGCACACATCATGAAACAACAGCTGTTTTGCTTTCCCAAAACACTTCATCCTAGATGAAGACATCATTCATTCTTTTAGTCTTTTATGCTTTGGGAGAAAAGCAACAAAGAGCTGAAGGCTGAGGATTCCTCATGGATTGAATTGAAGACTGTACACACACACACACACACACACACACACACACACACACACACACACAATTCCCAGTCTTAGAATAGTTTCTTTTAATCTTGCTAAATGTTAATGGACTAAATATTGTTAACTGTGATTCTTACTTGATAACTGTTGTGTTATATATTTTGCTATGTTAAGCTTAAAACCCTTCTTTTTCTTTTAGACAGAAAAGAGGAGATGATGGGAGATATCATTCTGTATATGTTTCTCATACTGGTTTAATGAATAAAGCACTGTTGGCCAATAGGAAAGCCAGATAGGCGAGACTAGGAGACAAGGAGGAAAGAGGAAGTAGTAAGAAGGAGCCAAGATGGAGAGTCGGGAGAAAGCAGTATGCCGGCTGGCTCCCCGGTAAGAGAAATATATAGATCAGCAGAAATGGGTTAATATTTAAGACCGAGCTAGCGAATAAGAAACAAGTACCTGGCAAACAGAATTATATCTAATACAGAGTCTCAGTGTGTTAATTGGGGCTGGCGTGGCGGTGGGACAAGACTGGGCAGCAGGAGGAAAATCCATACTCCTTACATGTGATTATAGCCTTTTCTCCTTTCCTATCATCTATAGAGAGGAGGGAGGCTCAATGTCTCCACATGGTTTATTGTTCCCTGATTTGCTGTCTGACCACTGGGCTCCAGGGTGGGATGCCTGCAATCCTGTCTATATTTAACAACTTTCTTCTCCACACTTAATCATTATTAAAGGTCATACACATCCTTCTCTAAATGTATCTGCTCTCTCTCTCTCTCCATCTCCCTCCATCCCATCCTCCTGCAGAGAGCTATGCTGCTCTGCCCTGGATTGCACTTTCTTTAGGGAAACTTAGAGAAACTATGATTATAAATGATTCTTGAGCTCCCCTCCTGCTGTCTTTCCACACTGTGCAGTGCCCCATCAGGCCTTTCTTTTTCTTTCATTTGAACATCAAAGTGACTAATCTCCACTCAGACAGGAACTTACTGTTTCAAATGACAGAAAAGCCCACTTTCTCAAGGAAGGAGTTTCAATCAGGAGATAATGTCTGTGTCATTCATTTTCCCACACAGCACTGCGGGTAATTTAAGGGAATAAACAGAAACTTAGTTCATAAAATTGACATCAATGACTGATTTCTCTGTTGTGGTAAAAAAGAAAAGCACATTTGTATGACAGAATTTCTGACATTCTGGCTCAAGTAGAGTTTCCTTACAGATTTCCCATACTAGTGATGTCTGTGACTGCCTTAAATTACATTGGAGTCACTTTCTACCGGCACTTGAGGCTGCTTTCCAATTGTCACATATACAGATTCTTTTCCTCAGATATAAGGAAGGAGTTTGCCCTTTTTAGATATGTGTGTTTTCAAAGTGAAACTTCCTTCCATTGCTCTAGAGCTAATCTAGCTAGAGTTTTATGTTTTGTTGTTTTCTTTTGTGTTTGCGGTTGCCATTAGTCAATACATCCAGGATTGTCTTACTTATTTTGAGTACAAAGTAAACACAAACAAGTTGAGGCTTTTGAGATATTTCTATAATCATTGACTCTATGTAGAGGACTGAGCCATCATTTCAAGTAAAGGTATATTAGAAGGTGTTACTTGAAAACGATCTCAGTAGTTTACCTGAACTTCTGAAACAGATACATCTGAAAGAAGATGTGGTGGTGGATGCTGACTGTATACTTCTGAACTGATTCCTTCTTGAAGGCTGCATAGTCAATTCAGCTCTGTCTTCTATAGGGTAAGATCCTATAAAAAGCAAAGGCATGGTGCTGGTAGTTCTCTTGACCTGCCAGACCCCACTGCCCTTTTCAGCTCCAAATAAGCACATGGACACTATATTATTAAATTGTTGGCTGACTGTTATGAGTAGGTTTTCCCTGTTGACCTGGACCCACTGCAGCACCAGCCCCAAATAACACACTGAGACTCTGTATTTGATATAATGCTGTTGGACAGTTACTTGTTTCTTATCGGCTAGCTCTTTCTTAAGTATTAACCCATATCTATTAACTAAGTATTTCCACGTGGTCTCATCTTACCTGGGAGTGGGGCTGCCGTCTGGTCTCCCCAGTCTCTCCATGTTGATTCCTCCTTACTACTTCCTCTTTCCTCCTTGTCTCCTAGTCCTGTCTGTCTTGGTTTCCTATTGGCCAACAGTGCTTTATTCATTAACCAGTATGAGAAA
This sequence comes from Phodopus roborovskii, assembly GCF_943737965.1. Taxonomy (NCBI): domain Eukaryota; kingdom Metazoa; phylum Chordata; class Mammalia; order Rodentia; family Cricetidae; genus Phodopus; species Phodopus roborovskii. Next base: position 1,807,582 of record NW_026126566.1, on the reverse strand, counting down.
CATATATACAGAATGACATCTCCCATCATCTCCTCTTTTCTGTCTAAATAAAATTAATGTTTTTAACCTTAACATAGCAAAATAAATCGTACAACAGTTATCAAGTAAGAATCACAGTTAACAATATTTAGTTCATTAACATTTAGTAAGATTTAAGAAAATATTGCATCATCTATTCTACCTTTGTGAGTCTAAAGTCTTATATGTAACTTATCTTTAATCCTAACTAAGGAAAACTATAATCATAACTATCTGTCTTCAACTCCTTCAAAGACCACAGAAGGATAGTATATAAACTCTAGAAATGACAGAGACAACTCACTACCTGGTCAGTCACCTGAAGTTCTTCTGTAATCTTCCATCTTCAGCCCATAGGCCATAGTGTGTCTGGCAGACTCTTCAGCAAAACAGGAAACTTTAAACTGTCTTCTTGTATTGGTAGTTTGTCAGTCATTTTTCTCTGTGTCCTTCAGACTGTCTGGCAGACTCTTCCATGAAGCAGGAACTCTGTAGCAATGTCTATCTTAAATCAGCAGTCACTTTTCCTGCATGTCCAGTTTATACAGCATAAAGTCAAACAGTCCAGCCAAGAGCATTATCTTGTCCAAATGGCTAGTCTTGCAATATTGGAGGTAAACTCCATAATGTGTTTCTTTAATGTCCATCCTTCTTTCTGATGCAGGTGGTGTTGCCATGAGCATTTATGTCTCACTGTCAAGAAAAACCCTAAACCATTTTAAATGCCATATTCTGTAGGTCTTTGAAAGGTTTGAAGAATGCCTATCCATCTCAAATACATGTCTGTATACCTAGAAATATTAACTAACTTAACTATAAGATCTGACTATCATAGGTACTACCTATAATCTGTATTGAATTATATATTACATTTCTACACAATACTTAAACAAGAGGAGAAATATACATATCACAAAATTGACCTTAAATTGTATCAATAAATGAAAATCCATTCCAAAACAAAGTATTCATATCTATACCAGCTGATGGCTTAGGCTTTTTATTTGGCTAGCTCTCTCCTAATTATTAACCTATATCTATAAATCTATGTGTTTCCATGTGATCTTGGCTTACCGGAGAATGTCTGAACCTGTTACTCCTTTGGCAGCCTACATGGCATTCATCTCTGGTGGTGTTCTCTCCATCTACCTTTCCCAGAAGTCTCATCTCCTTGTCCTGCCTATCTTCCTGCCTCATTGGCTGAACAGTGTTTTTATCCATTAACCAATAAGAGAAACATATATACAGAAGGACAAGCCCCATCAATGGCATAGAGAAACTACCCAATTAGACTGTTTTGTGGGCAGACAATAAGGTTTGTTGGTGAGCAATCTGCCAAAGTTATCTTTTGAGGGTAGAGAGAAGAGTTAAATGGTGGGAATGCAAGCAAATTTATGTGGAAGCAGGGTGGGGATCTAATCTGATACAGATTACCTGGATTGATGTAGACCTACGTACCCTTGCCAGATGTAGTTGACCTTTGGGAAAAGGTTAAGGGAAGTTCATGGTAGTTGCTGGGAATTCAACTCAGGACCTCTGGAAGAGAAGCCAGTGCTGTTAACCTCTAAGCTTTTCTGTGGGTCCTGCATGTCCAGTTTATACAGCATAACGTCAAACAGTCCAGACAAGAGCAGTATCTTGTCCAAATGGCTAGTCTTGCCATATTGAAAGCAAACTTTATAACGAGTTTCTTTGATATCCATCTTCCTTTCTGACACAGGTGGTGTTGCCATGAGCATTTATATCTCACTGTCAAGAAAAACCCTAAACCATTTTAAATGCCATATTCTGTAGGTCTTTGAAAGGTTTGAAGAATGCCTATTCATCTCAAATACATCTCTACATAACTAGAAATACTAACTCACCTAACTATAAGTTTTGAGTATTATAGGTAACTATTTATAATCTGCACTAAGTTATACATTACATTTCTAACTGAGCTATATAAACACAATACCTAAATAAGAGGAGAAATATACATATCACACAATTGACCTTAAATTGTATAAATAAATGAAATCCATTCCAAAACAAAGTATTCATATCTATACCATAATTCCCTTTTTACCTTTAAAAAGAATATTAGTTGTGATCATTAACCATTTATAACCAAGCCCATTGAAATGAAACCAAACATTTATAAACTATATTTAGGAATTTGGGCGTCATTCTTTCCAAACTACTTTTTGCTGATAGGGGGCGCTGTCATGGGGGATCCTGAGAAGACACAGAAATCTTGGCTGTAGTCTGCAAGGCTGCTTTGTTCAGCTGTTTTGAATGTAGGATCACCTGGTACTCTGTTTCAGGCAGTCTGGCTTGCTCAAACCACATTAGTCTGGAAGGAATCCACATCTTTTCATTTTCTGTGGAAACAAAAATAGAAATCCTTTTCCCCAGTAACTTGTCCTTGAACTTAAATATTGGAGTCAAAGCATTTTTAAAATATATAAATTGAATTAATCCAGCAGCATTTCCTTCAACAGTTGTTTCCTCAGCAGTCAAACAATACAAAGACAATATAATACCATACAGTATCCAGATTCTCTCTGAGCTTTCCATCTTTAAGTGACTTTATTATTACTCTTTTTCTTCTATTTTTTCATTTTTTGAGACAGGGTTTCACTGTGTAACTCTTATCTGTCCTGGAATTTACTCTGTATACCAGGTCTACTGGGAATCACAGAGATCTGCTTGCCTCTGTCTCCGGAGTGCTGGGATTAAAGGCATGTGCTACCACACCCAGCTGTTCTCTGTCTTTTAAAAACCATTTTATTTCTTTTCTCTCCCAAGCCTACATATATTTGAGAACATACTGTAGATCTTTAGAGGTTTTTCTTAATATGAATCTGTCTTTACTGTAAATCTTTATCTTTTTCTGGCCATGAGTCTTTTATCTGGTAAACAACAACATTGCTAAAATGAAAATCATAGCTGTGTCAGCCGTGGTTTAGCAAAGATGGCCGTGGCTATTTTACCACCAGCACTGATAACTGTTCTCACTGCCTTGGTCTGCATGTTGCCGGCTTAGAGATGTGGTCACTGCCATTGCAAGCATTGTTAGGAGTTCTTTTTTAAAGCAGTGTGGTTTTTTGCCACTTATGCTGAGTCAGGAAATGTTCCTTAAAGGAGCAGCGTGAAAATGTCTTTAGCAAAACAGATCCCAACTGAGAAAAAATGCTGCTACCAAGAAACCTTGCTTGTCTCTGTTCTTTTGTTTCTAAAACCCTTTTTTAAGCTTTTGTTAAATTTTAAGTGGAAGTTCTTATTAGCCACGTGGGCGCCATATGTAGGGAGTACGGTTTTTTCCACCGCCGCCTGGTCTGCTCCCGCCGCTGCACCAGCCCCAATTAACACACAGAGACTCTGTATTTGATATAAATCTATTGGCCTGTTACTACTTTCTTATCGGCTAGCTCTATCTTAATTATTAACCCATTTCTATGTATTTCCACGTGGTCTTACCAGCGAGAGGCGGCTGGCGGTTCTGCCTTCTCCTGACTCTCCATCTTAACTACTCCTTACTACTTCCTCTTTCCTCCTTGTCTCCTAGTCCCTCCTATCTTTCTTTCCTATTGGTCAACAGTGCTTTCTTCATTAACCAGTATGAGAAACATATACAGAATGACATCTCCCATCAGGGGTGAGTGAATGGGAAAAGGTGGGAGGGGAGAGGGGATAGGAGCAGCAAGAGAAAAGAGAGGCATGGGGTGGGGAAACAGAAAGACAGAGAGATAGAAAGACAAGAGGTGGGCAGGGCCCTTTTTAAAGGGAACATAGTGAATGTGCACAGGCAAAATCATGGCTTATAGTTTATCTGAGCACAATCAGCCACACATTCAAGGTCTTCAGAGAAATCATGGAATTTTAGCAAGTAGGTTGTTACCATGTGACTCTCTTCTGATTTAATGTGATGTGTGCTATTTAGACAGGTAAACACTAACTATATCCAGTTTGCATTTCTTTTGTTGTTGATTTTGGTTTTTGAGAGAGGGTCCCCATGTAGCTTCAGAACCTGTCTTGGAACTAGCTTTTGCATATCAGGCTGTTCTCAAACTTTCAGATATCCACCTGCCTCTGCCTCCCAAGTGCTAGGATTAAAGGTATGTACCACCACTGCCTGGCTCCAGTTTGCATTTTTTGAGGACATGCAAGCAGTTAATAATTTTGCATAATGTTGCCAACAGTCTAACTCAGCCTGGTTAGAGAGAGGTCAGCCATGTTGCCACTGGAAGATTTAGAACCAAGAGCCACTGCGATGTTCTCAGTCATCTTTTCATATTTGTCCTTTCCACACATATGCCTCATTTTCTATTATCACAGACATATAATATGTCTTCATATTGCAGCACACAGCTGCTGAGAGCCCCCTCCCCAAAAAATGAAAGGAAGAAAGAATTCTACTTAAGAGTACTGTCTATGATGATATGAGTTTACAAATGCCCATTTAAACCTTTTCAAATCATTTACTCTAAGATTTTAGGGCACTCTACTGGACACATATAGTTGGGGTAACATTGTGATTATGTGAGAGAAACAAAACATTTCTAGCAGAGCTCCTGTAGGAAGGAGTTTCCAGAGAAGTCCTACTGCGCACAGAATACTAGAGAAATCCAGGTCAGTGAACAACAGGCAATCACTGCAGGGACCTAACAAGCATTAAATTAGCATGAGACACAGAATTAATTAACCACAGTTAACTGAGCACCTTATGGAAGGTAAGAAAGAGCTGTTTTCATTTAACTGGAAGCATAGAAGGGAATGAAAGAAAGATTGATCCTACAACCTGTGTAGATACCTTAAGGTGGAAACATGCTTAGTAACATAAAATCCTGATGGAAAGTTCACCCTGTCTGTTGTTTATTACATAATCATTCAGAGAAGGTGTTCTTGGCAACAGGACATTTTCCCATTTAACAAGATTCAGAGACAAAGTACAGCAGTTCTACCAACTTCCTGAACTGACCTGTGCTGGTTATCTTAATAGGAAGAAAGAAAATAGTATGAGAAGACCCCAATAGTGTAAGTTTAGGTATGAACTGGTTTCTATATGTGTTCAGTACAAAATGTCTGGGAAATGTGATCTAATCAGGCAGCTGTATCTCAGGCCAGTTTACTGATTCTGAAGGAAGAACATGAGATTTGTGTATCTGTTCCCATTAGATGTTCTGAAGACTATCAGCAATTAGGAGAATAAAAAGTCGGGAAGTGGTGGCACACACCTTTAAACCCAACACTTGGGAGTTCGAGGCCAGCCTGGTCTACAAAGCTACACAGAGAAACCCTGTCTTGAAAAACAAAACAAAACAAACAAACAAAATGTAGCAAAAATAAGACAATTAGGAATAACTCGAATTTCTATAACTTGTAGGCCACTCCCTACCCTAAATTCAATCAACAGATCTCTATGAACTTGGTCCTTAGACAAAGAAGAATAACAGCAGTGAGTGAGACGTTCCTCCAGCAAATTGCTTTCCACTGTAGCTCTGTGATCCTTAGTATTCTCAAGGCAACACTTGACACATAGGGCTGTAGTAAAAGTATGATGGTGAGAGCTATATAAGAAAATTGAAGACAAAACAAAACAAAAAGGAAAAAGCCTTAGTTTGGAGCACAAGCTCATCCAGGAGAGTTCTTTCTTTCTTTCTCTGTCTGTCTGTCTTTCTTTCTTCCTTCCTTCCTTCTTTTTTTCATTCCTTTCTTTTTTCTTTCAATCCCCCATCTCTCTCTCCCAGCCAGTTTTCATTTTCTGCTGTTTCTTAGACTTGGAGCTTTAGGCAACATATGTCTTCTCTCACCAAATTCCCTACCAAATTTAAATATTTGGGTATTTTTGAAGATATGATAGGATTGAGAATTCAACTCAATGTTATAGAAAACTCTTATAGACCTTTGTACCCTATGGCCTTGAAGAGTAGTGTCACTTTATTTCACCCAAGCACTGAGGGCTCAATCTAGGAACCTTGGACATCATATTCTGACTTTCTCTGATGGAAACTAGACATTTACTGGAAAATTCTCAATGAGGACAAAAGGCACAGCAACAGAGCTATCCCTGTGTGGTAAAATTCCTCAACCAGACAAATAAATGGGGTGGGGTGGGGGATAGAGGGCATCTGTCAGCGGATACCTTTCTCAAGTTTCTTCAAACAACATGCGTGCTCATGTGTGTGTGCAGACAAACACACAGAGCCAAAATACCTATGGAAATGTGAACATAAAAGGATACTTGGTAGTGTGTTGAAAAGACTATTATTTAAAATGGGTTTTAAAAATGAAAAAAATAAAACCACAAAACCTCATCCATCCTTTCATAAGATCAACCAAAAGATACTTCAAAAGATTTGTGAAAAAGAGTATGCATTCCAGGACTGACTGATGGGATTACAGCACATGCAGGGCCAGAATGAATGAACAGGAAAATCTGATGTCGTGTTAAGTGTCAGTTCTTTCTGGAATGTTCAGCCTTTGTTTTTTAAAGGCTTTCTTCTACTCACTGAATGAGACCCATCCATGTTATTGAAAGTGGTCTTCTTTATTCAACTGCTACTGATTTAAATATTAATCAAACCTTAAAATAGACCACAGTATATATTTAGACTGGTGTTTGGCCAAAACAACAAGCATCACATCCTCATCTCATTGTCACATGAAACTAACCATGACAGGCAGAAACCAAATGCACAACCTTCCTCCTTTTGTATATAAGGGTGTATTTCATCATATGAGTTAGAATATTATCCTTGTGAAATAAAGAGGAAGAAAGGAAGGAAAGGAGGGAGGGAGGAGGAAGGAAGAAAAGGAAGAAGGAATGGCTTTGTCATGAGTAAATTACATAGGTATTCATACAGTTATAAAAAATACATAGGCAAGTATAGTAAAAAATAATAATAATCAAAAAAAGAGGTCATTAGTTTGAGAGGGAGTGAGAAGGGGACAGGAGAAGACTTAGAAGAAGGGAAGGAAAGAGGTGAAGAGGTGCAATTAGATTTTAATTAAACTATATTCTTTAATTAAGCAAGGAAAGAGGATCCTTACACAGACATTAAAGTGACAGTCTCAGTGACTTTACTGCAGATGTTCTCTAAGTAAATTATGTCTCTATCTTCTTATGAAAGAGAAGGTTAATGTTAAACATTAACATTACTCTTGTCTAGAGGAGGCTGAAGCTCTGGAAACATGCTTACATGCAAACAGTGTGATAAATATTTTGTAACTTGTGTTTTTATTCCTTTGCTCTAAACAGATTTACTGAATATTTACTGATGGATTGATTACATGAGAAAGTGGCTTTAAATCATCTGAGGAGCCTAATAGTAACAGAATATATCAGAATGAGGTATGGCTGAATTTATTCTAAGTTTATGAAATAATTGAAATAATTTTTTTTTCTGAGTAGGAAAAAGAAATTTAAACCTCATAGTACAAAATTCACCTCTTTGTTTCTGGGACTGAGATTGCATTGACATGTAAATGGCAAAGGGGATTGGAATCTATTATGGGTATAAAGAAGAAGACTGCATAGAAACAGTGAAATAAGAAATTCACCACTCTGGTGTGTGTGTGT